>NC_059133.1:86919177-87222207 GCF_020740605.2 Lemur catta | reverse complement strand
TTGGGTCAGCCTTGGTGACGAAGGCTGAGGGCACTCTGACAGCACTGCCATCTTTGTTGATGTTCTAGAAAGCAGGCTATGGGTTGCAATGAGCTTGGCATTTTCTCAGCTGTGGCACGATGCACTTGGACTTCCTTTGTGATAGGCCCCTCATTGAGCGTGAAAGCTGGTTACCTTTCCCCTGCCAGAAAACCTGGCTCTCTCATTCACCGTATTATCTGGGTCTGCTGGACCCTGCTCAAAAAACGCCTCAGCAGAGTCTGTCGCTAGGGAAAAAGCAGCCCCTGAGAAAAGGCAATTAAAGGTAGTGTTTGTCTCTGATGCTTATTGGCAGCTGTGTTTAGGTGAAGACACAGAAAAGGCCAAGGCCCAGGCCCCCACACAACCTGATTGTGCAGCCAAGCAACTTTCCAGAAGGCCTTCCACCTGGGATAGGAGCACTCAGGAGACTCCCTCGCGGCACGAGCTGGGGATGGAGGGTGTAGCCATTTACCTACACAAGGGGGCAAATCCCACCTGCTGAGCCTGGAGAGGAGGTAGCAGGAGTGGGGGCTCCCATTTTTCTAAGAACACAGTTTGCCTCTTGGGCTCCATTTCCCCCTAGTATCACCATAGATAAGGACATCTTGGAATTAAAGGTCACAACTAAAGCCGTGTGAGTCAGACAAGTGCTCTACGTAAGGTAACCAGTGACTCATTCAGTGAAGTTTTCTTAGAAAATGGTATCGTTGACTTCATCCTCTTTTGTGTAGTACAATGGTCTGAATGTTTGTGTCCCTCCATAGCCACATGTTGAAACCCAATCCCCAGTGTGATAGCATTAAGAGGTGGGGCCTTTGGGAGATGAGTGGGTCACAAGGGCAGGGCCCCTGTGATTGTGATTATTGCCCTCAGGAAAGAGACAGAGAGATGGCCAGCCCTGTCCACCATGTGAGGACGCAGTGAATGGGCCCTCACCAGGCACCAAAGCCACCCCATTAATGGTGTTTGAGTTATAGCAGCCTGAACTAACATACGTAGCCTGGAAATTTGGATTTAATTCTGAAATCCCAGGGAAGCAAAAGGAAGAGGGATCAATCTCATAATGTTATCTATACTTGACTGTTCACTGGGAGGTTACAGGAATTATCATGGAAAAATACTGCCTAGATGGGTTCTTAACTGAATAGGGGATGATATTTTTTCATTATTGCTTTTATTTATCAGACTCTATGTAAGAAAATGAAAATCTTGACTGCCACCACAATTTCACATTCAACTTAGAAAAGGTATATATATATATATATATATATATATATATATATATATATATATATGGAAAAAAAAAACCTCAACACACCAAAACATATGAGTCATTTATGCTAGGATGATACTTAGCATTGGTTGTAGGAGTGACATAATCTCTGGCATGAAAACTAAAGCCAAAGTAAGGATATCAATTAACTTTTTAGCACTTCTTGAGTTGGCCCCTCACAATTGCTTTTATTACTGGGTAGATAGTATGGTTATCCTGTCCCTAAAATATCAGATGCTCTTATTCAAATACAAGTTGAATAATATTAAATCCACATAGTATCTATTACATCCCTCCGTTATAAAGATAACCAGGGGCTGAAAGCGTGTGATTACAGATGGTCCCCACCTTGCGATGGTTCAGCTTGATGTTTGGACTTTATAGTGGTGCAAAAACTATGTGCATTCATTAGAAACTGTACTTTGGATTTTGAAGTTTGCTCTTTTCCTATATTCTCTCACAGTGCTGGGCAGGGGCAGCAAACCATAGCTCCAGTGAGCCTGGCAATCACAAGGGTGAACAGCTGACACTTAGCATTTTCCTGGAGGACACTGTGCCTGCTAACCACCAGCAAGCGCGATGCCCCAGCACCTTCGACCAGCTATTCTCGAACCTCATCAGCAGAGAGAGAAACAGATGACCCTGTCATTGTAGCATCCCCATCATCCAGCAATTAATTTTAGCTCAATGCTGCAAACATTCTTCATGCCCAGTGTGCTTTCAGCCGTGTCAGCTAATGGTGAGTACTCACACAGCCATTCTGTTTTTCACTTTCAGTACAGTATCCAATAAATTACATGAGATATTCAACACTCTATTATAAAATAGGCTTTGTGTCAGATTCTTTTGCCCAACTACAGGCTGATGTAAGTGTTCTGAGCATGTTTAAGGTAGGCGAGGCTAAGCTGTGATGTTCGGGGGGTTAGGGGTGTTAAATGCATTTTCAGTTTGCAATGGGTTTATCGGGACGTAGCCCCATTGTGAAGTCTAGAAGCATCTGTGTTTCCGGGAAGAGCATTCTTTTTTTCCATTTTGTAAACTTATTTGTGATTATGACCTTCAGCACCCCCAAATTAAATTGTTTAACCCCTAAGTGAAGTTGTTGAAAGTTCCATTGCTGTTTGCTGAATACATGAAATAAACACCTTTCCAATGGAAAGGGTCCCTATTCTCATTGGTGAGAAATACAGAGTTTCCTAGGGTGGTTCTGACCCTTCTGTGCTTAGTCTAGAACTCTGCAACCAACACACTGGAACGCTCAGCACCGCTCCAGTGCTCTTCCCCCTCCGCTCTGCACACCCATATCTGCTCAACCTTCTCTACTGTTTCACAAATCCTTCCCTTCCTGTTTGTGCCCTCTGTCACCATTCTAATCCAGGCTCCATTACTTCTGTCCTGGATAGTGGGGTCAGGCTGCTGACCTCCTTCGCCTCTGTGACCATGGAGACATCCATTCTACTCTTCACAGTTTCATGCTTCCCTGCACTCCCTGCCTCCTTGGAGTAAGGCACGGATACGTACGTTGCCCTGGTCAGTGAGATATGAACAGAAATGAACTGTGGACCGCTCTCTCTCTCTCTCTCTCTCTCTCTGTGGTGGAGTTTTATGTCATTCCAGAGAGTGCAGCCTATGCCAGCAGTGCCCCTGACGAGGGTGTGGGAGAGCAGAGCTCCTTGCCAATGTGATGTCACATATGGGGGTGAGAAGTAAACTCTTTGTTTAAGCCACCAAGATATTAATGTTAATTTTGTTTGTTTTGTTATTTAGCTCAACCTGACTAATATACCCAGTCTCTTCCTCCTTCAGTTCTCTTTGTACACTCTTGCCAGGGTAATCATCTTAAATCACAGGCCGGATTAACCCCTACTCAAAAGCCATCAGCGATTCATCATTACCCACAAACATGAAACTCAAATCTCTAGCTTTCAAGAAGGCATGAGCTCTGTTCTCTACCTCCTCTCCCCACTTTCTTGCCATACCTATGTTCCAGCCCTGTGTGCTCATGGTTACCTTCAAATGGTCATGTCTTGACTTGGGATATAACCTTTTCTAGAATGTTTTGCTCTGATTACATCATGCTGAAATTCAACCATCCTTTACAGCACAAGTTCAAGTGGCAAGACTTTTCTGATCCCATAAGTAGACAAGTGCTACCTCTCATCTGGGATCCCTGAGCAAATTGTATCTCATTTATGGTACTTATTACTTTCTATTGCACAATGCAGTTATTTGGGTGTATGTTTCACCTCTCCTATTAGACTATAAGCCATCTTAAGGCAAATAAGAGTATTGTTTATTTTTGCAATTCTCTGCAGCACCAAGCTGTACAGTTGCTCAATAAATAATTCATGAATTAAATATTAATCTTCAGGGGAGGACGATGGAGTTCTATTTTAAATTCCAAATGATCATAGTTCAGTAAATTGCTAGAAATGCCACCTGTAGAGTGGACATGCATTTTCCTGGTGAGCCTTCTCCTTTGGTGGGAGATTCTGCAAGACCACCCCTGGGTGAGGCATCAAAGAGAGCCTGGTTCCCAGGAAGGTCTGATAAGACTTTATGTTCATGGTTGGCTATGTGTCTCTACTCTGAAAATAAGGTAAAAACTAGAGGAAACCCTTATGAAATAAAAGATAAATGTATTTAAAGACCCAAAAATGGTCTTTGAAGCAGGAATGAAACTGGGTTCAGAGTGACCTGCTATACTGAAGGAATTTTCTCAAGGAAAGATAGCACTGGGCATTGATGCCTTGGAGCCAGTTATTGAAGGGGAGAGAAGAGACTCAATGGAAATGGCTGCTTTAGAGTAATCAGTGATGCAAAGGAGAACAGCCTAAGTGATTGGCTGGGGAAATTCTTCAGTCTAGTGGCACAAGTCAGGGAGATCATGTCACAAGCCAGGCTAGAGAGCTGTAGGTGGGAAAAGGCGGTGCTTGTGAGGAAGACATTTGTAAATTTGGTGCTGTTGGGTTGAATCTCGGTGGCTGTGAATTGGAAGGCACATGAGCTCAAGATCCAAGAGGAACAGACAGTGGTGGAGTATGAATGAAGCATGTTGCTGAGATGGTGCAGAGAGGCAGAGAAACGTGAGGGGTCCACCTGATCTGGAAGCTGTGCTGATCTAAATCTCCTTGGGTTGGATTGATTTTACTATCTGGTCCAAAGAAACCTTGTAAAACTGAGAAGCCCACAGGCTATGCCAAGCCAACTCATGTGCGTTTAGATATTAGTTGAAACAAAAAAATTCCATACAATTATAGAAATTAACAAATTTATATTAATTCACAAAGTACCATTTTCTGATTAATGTTCCTCTTAAGGTAGCCAGATCGTGTTCCTCCTGATTTTAGGAAAGAAGTTAAGAAATTTGTCCCTTCCACACACAACATGACAGGTATGTGCGAAGTGGAGTATTAAGACACACCTAGATTTCAGGTGTGGTCGAGGTAAACGTGTTGCACACACTCGATGCCCAGAGAAGACCCTAGAAATGGGAAAGCCACAGAGAACGAGACAGTCGTGAGTCAGAGCCCCTCTCCTGTGGTCTGTGCCTCTACACTGTCTTTCCATTTCCTAGAGCTGCTCATTCTCTCTCCTCTCTGGGGAAAAAATGAGTGCATTTCTTTCATGAAGAAAAAAATCTTTGGCTCTGATTATAAACTTTAAAGTGGCAGGAAGGAGGAGAAATGCAGATATGCTAAGGTACGTGTGAACAGTGATTATGTTGGGGGTCATATTGGACTCAGGGCTAAAAAGACATTGGTGATATGAACGCAGAACATGACTGCCTGAGTCTAATGGATTCAAACAGACTAAAAGACTAAAACACCAGGCCTAAAGTTCTTAGAGTCAACAACCAGGAAGGAAACAGAAATTAAAAAATCAAAAAGCACAGGAACTTCAACAAAGTATGGTATAATGTAGAGGATCAGCTTAACCTGGTCCCGGATTCCAGATCTTCTACCTACCTTGGGCGAGTTGCTTAACCTCTGGCATCCTTTACGGGGGACCTTACTCATGAGGACACAAAAGAAGGTCAGGAATTGATGAGTCTTCATTCAGACATCCACAAACATTTTGAGTTCCCCCCTACCTTAGGTGTTTTAGAAATAATGGTGGGAAAAAAAGTTGTGCACCCTAAAGAAACTCATAATCTGTGGAGAATGATAATTAAGTGCAATGAAATAAGTACCAAGAGAGGTACGTACAAAATAGATAGGATCCCTAAGAGAGTTTAATAGTAGAGATTCTGAGCTTGTTAGAGTGCATCCTGATAGAACAAAGTCACTTTTTAGAGACTATTTTCTAAAGCAATGATGCCCAATAGAAATTTCTGCGATGATGGAAATGTTTTCTAACTGCATTGTCCAATATGGTGGCCACTAGCCACATGTGATCACTAGTACTTGAAATGTGGCTAGTTTGCCTGAAGAATTGAATTTTAAATTTTAATTAATCTAAACTCTAATTTCAACAAGTACAAATTGCTAGTGGCCACCATATTGGATACTGCAGATTCTAAGGATTGTTCATACCCTTATTTAATAAGTATAGACAGTCACTGGGTATGTGACTGCCTTTTTCTAGCTGCCTTGTCTTTGAGCCCTGAAAGGTCACTCTTCTCAGTCCCTGAGGCAATGAGAAACAAACCAAGCTTAGCAATGTATAAAGACCGCCATTCTCACTGGCAGGTGGGTCTGGTCTTTGTGGCAATAAGTCCATTTTGCCTAGATTGTATTTCTAGAAGAGTACTTATCACAGCCTATCATAATAATAATGATATTTATCATTTGTTAGTACATTCTATATGCCCATCACTCATGGGCAGTGATCTACCAATATTACATCAATTAATCTTCCCACCAACTCAGTGAGTATGTTCTACTACTATTACAAGTAGCCAGAAAGCAAATCTGTCTTCTTCTAAAATCCATGTCCTTTTCAGTATCCTACAATGTCTCTCTAAGAACCAAGGGTTGGTGTATAATCCCCTGTAGCCTGAGTAGGGGTGATTTTCATTCATTTATTCAAAAATTATTTACTGACTGCCTGTTAAGTGCCAGGCACTGTGCCAGGCAAAGTACATAGTAAGGGATCAAATAGAATTAGTTACCTCAGCTGACATTGAGCATGTTTTCTAGTAAATGCTGGTTTTCTGAAGAAGAAATTTGGCAGGTTCTGTTAAGTATCAAGGAATTCAGTGCTTATATGCTGCAGACAGCATTTATACTGGAGTTAATTTCTCTGATGTTTCAAATGTGTGGCAATTCTCTCTTATGGCTAGTACATGTGGGTCTTTTTCTTTTTGCCATTAAAACATTATGTTTCATTCACTCAAGGGTTAAAATCCTAGAATTACATCATGAATTCCACATAGAAGCCAATTTCACAGCCATAGAAATGCCCAAGATTAGTACTGAGGTAGTTGACCAATGCTCAATGAAAATTTCACCAGACTATTAATTGTGTTTATAAAATTTAAATGCATGAGCAATCATTATGAATATTGCTTAAGAATCTAAACATTTTATTGAATAAATGAGACAAAATAAGTGTGATGAGAGTACAAAATATGATATACCATATTGCATCAAATTATAAATTTTAAGACATATATCATGATTTTATGTATCAGAAAAATGCTGCCAATTAAATTATGACAATGCATTGTCACGTTGAATTTTTACTGAAGACTTTTTAAAGGAGCTCTTTTAGCTTATTTAAACATAATGTTTTAAATATCACTCATCTGCCTACATTAAAAAGAAAATATAAGTCAATAATTCGGTTAGGGAATTCCTATAACTGCTACATGGGGAATTTGACTTTTTTGAATCGTTTTCAACTCAGAGTTATCAACATCTGTGTTTTTGCACACAATGTCAGCTTTTGTGCTGTCAGGAGCATTGGGATACAGAATTTCTTAAATGCTTTTCTTCTGGGATTTTCTCCTAAACTGTTGAAACCCTTCTGAAAATATTGAAGAGAATAGGCTTTCTTACTTATTGTATGTCATTTTTTGGTGTACATATCAATGAACTGACATAACAAAGCTTCATGTACTACTATTAATATTAGGCATCTTCCTTCCTTTTTGTCTTGTAAAGTTCTTCATTGTTGCTTTGCAAGCCAGTAACGGATTGCGGTCATTCCTCCCACAGATAACATTTGTTTCATTATTATCAATTTTCTGCCCCACTGTTCTGTTTATCTTTCTGTGTATACGCAATAACTTTTTCTTTAAATGCCAAATCACAAATGCTCTTTAAAATATCTTTGTGAAGATATTTTAAAGAATATTTAGACTCAACGGTGTAGCACAAAGAGTAACAAATAAACAATTGAAGTAGCAATGATACAGATAGTCAACAGGAACTTTGCACAAAACAGACAATGATAGCAACGTCATGGGTGCTGCCAGCCTCCCAAGCTTCTAAGATTCCATGTTGGTAAGATGCAACCTGGTTTTATATATTGTAAAATGTGAGCGGGAAAATTCATGTCTTTGAACCAATAAACTATGCATCATTGAATTCCAGAGATGCTGTTGATCAAGTTTATCTATCTGGTTTAACACAAAAAACTTCTCAGTTATGAATGCTGTGAAGCAGAGACAGTGATAGCAATTCCTCATGCTTCTAGAAGCCGTGCTTTGTGAAGTGAAATGACTTCAAATTTCAGAGTAAAGGGTGAATTTAGTACTTAACTTTGGGTACTGAGAAATGAAGTTATAATCTAGATTTCTGGATTCTCTCTCTCTTTTTTTTTAAACAGCTTTTACCCTCATCATTAGATACTAGTGAGTTTATAAAGCAATAAAAGGGTGTGCAGTCCTCCCTATGTTTTGCTAAAAAAAAACGACTTCTGGTGTTTCACAATTATAGACTTTTTTTTAAATTCATTTATGTAGTCATACATTCCAAACATATTTATTGCATATCCACTATGTGCCAGACCCTGGCACAAAATGGACCAAAAAACCTACCCCTGTGGAGTTTCCACTATGGTCAGGAGAGGGGCAGGAAGCTAACAAGCAAACCAGTAAAACACAGACTAGGCTGTATGTGCAGAGTCCATGGCAGAGCTGAGGGAGCGGGTGAGGCCCACAGCCTTCAGCCCGTCCCACCTGCAAGGCCAGCCAGCCTGGCTCATCCTAGCTGTCTGTGGACCCCTGGGCTATGGCTACTCAGGCTCGGGGTCAGAGAGGTTGCCAGCAAGTCTTCCTGAGGGGCAGGTTTGGACTCTGCCCCACTTCCAATTCCCTGTACTATAAAAGGCTTTGAGTCTCTCGTCAGTCCACGAACTGCTGAAGCCTTCGCCTGCCCCTCGGAGCCCACTCGGAGCCCTCAGAGCTGTGGGGAGCCGCCAGTGTCTTTCCTGGCCCCTCCCCGCCCCTTCTGAGCACCCCCAACCCCCCGTGATGGGACTTGCAGCTGGCACAGTCTCCCCAGGTCACACCGAGGGACTGAGGATGAATTTCTGCGACTCAGTCCCCTCTGGCGGAGCCCACTTCCCCCGCAAGTAACCGACTCGGCCTCCACACAGGCCTGCTCTTTCTCCTCTCAGAGGTTTCCTCTTCTTTTACAGAAGGTGAACAAAACTCCCTCCTTCTCGCCTTGCTAGAGAATCCCTTGCCACCTCCAGTTTGGACTGACGGTGCAGGCTGGAGGCGGGGCGCCACAGGCGCACCATCTGGGTGTGTCCCTTACTGAATGGCCTCGTCCCTTCTGCAGCCTGGCCTCAGCCCTTCAGCCTGTGCTGGCTGGAGATGCTCCATCCATGAGGAGGCACACCTTTAGCTTGGTGCTGTCCTCCCACCCTAGCTTTACCTGGAAGGACCAGAGAACAAAATCAAAACCAGAAATCCGGTGGTGCGTGGCCCTCCAGAGGCACGGGCAGCAGCTCTCCCTGCTTCCTTGAGGCTGGAGTTCGGTGCTCTGTTCACAGCTTGTTCTGATGCTCTAATGGCGGTTCGCTGTCAACTGCTTCTCGTGGAGGAGCGTGCTGAAGAAGGCTGCGGGCAAGGGAGTCTCAGCAGTGCGGCGACCACCCCACTCCCACCAGTGGCTGAGCTGAGATGAAGTCCCCTTGAGCCCACGCAGCCCGGGAGGCTCTGCTGGGGTGGACAGCTTTTGTGGGGATGGTGGCAGTGGGGGCTGCCGAGCAGGACAGCGAACAGCTAACAGGACCAGAGGGAGCCGGGAGCTCAGAGCCTGTCAGGAGGAAAGCAGAGGCGATGAGCCAGGGTGTGGAGGAATGGGGACACCTTTCCTGGTCGGATGCTCGCTCAGCACGGAGCGTGTGCCTTTCTAGGTGAGGCCAGACACGCGGGATCAGAGGCTTCACTGTCTCCACATGGAAGGTTGTGGTGGTTATGGGGTCACTGTTCTGCCAGGGACCTGTGCATGCTTACCAAGATCTGGCCAGCTGGAGGAAAGATGCGAAGGAAGGTCTAAGACAGACGCAGTAGATGGATAATACTAGTCTGTTGGCGGGAAGGAAGAGGCGAATACCGAATGACTACTCAGCCAGTTCCCCAATGATACGGTGGTGTTAGAGCTCCAGCGACCATGTGTGGCCAGTACACTGCTTAGTCATCACAGATGTGGCACGGATGGCTGGCCATCTTACAGACAGGAACACTGAAAACCCAGGAAGGTAAAACCCTACTATAGCAACAGAGCCCAGAGAGACACCCTTGGTCTCCCCCGTTCCAGCCCAGTGCTGTCAGCTGGCTGCTCTGCACCTCTGGCTGGGGGACGGAGGTGGGCAGAGGGGGTTTGGAAGCCAGGCTTGCAGAGCTCAAGTGAACGGAAGCGGAATCTGTGGAGGGCAGCCAGGAATCAGTGGGAAGGACACATATTTGGTAACTGAATCTCCCTAGTGTATTGGGTTGAACAGTCTTCCCCAAAATTTACATCCACCTAAAACCTGCAAATGTGACCTTACTTGGCAGTAAAGTCTTCGTAGATATTGTGAAGTTAAGATAAGGTGGACCCTAAATCCCTTATGACTGGTATCCTGTTATAATAAAAGGAGGCAATTTGGACAGAGACACCGACACAGAGATTTCAACACCCTGTGCAGACAGATGCAGGCGCTGGAGTGATGCAACCTGGAGCACAGGAAGGGCCAGGATTGCAGGCAGCTGCCAGAGGCTGGGAGAGGCAAGCGAGGATTCTTCCCTAGGATCTTTGGAGGGAGCACAGCCCTGCCAGCACCTAGATTTTGGATTTGTAGCCTCCAGAGCTGTGAGGGTATAAATTTCTGTTGTTTTAAGCCTTCCAGTTCACGATACTTTGTGATGGCTTCCCCAGAAAACGAATGCACCTGGGATCAGAGCTGCATTTCAGAATCCAGGTCAGTCAGTGGATTCTGACTCACTGCAAGGTGGGCACAGGTGTCAGTGCTTCCTACACGCTTCCTTTGCGGTGGGCTGAGCTCTGAGTGTTCTTCACATGACACTGATTTCTCTGGTGATGGCCCAGAGACTCTTCAGTGGCTCCACGACGTTCTGGAGCTTCTGTTTGGTTGAGCGATTGCAGAAGGCACCCTTCCCCCACGCATCACAAGGACGCCTCCCTGATCACAACTCGGCTGATTCCCGTGGCCTGCAGGGCTCCGTGCCTCAGTACCCAGCGTGGTGCCAATGAGGGAAAACTGAGAGGCACCTGCACACTCACCATGTGCCTTAGCTGCTTCCTTGCGGGGCTCCACACCTCGTCCCACGTGGCAGATTTTATCTCATCCTTTCTCATCAATGCCGATTTGCACAAAGCACCCAGCCCACCTTCATTCTCCATTGCAGTCTCACATAGATACAAACTGCTAAAGAGTGAGGCCAGCTTCTGCAATCAAGTGCCACCTTCTCACCCAGATCACGGTGGTCCTCCTTTCCCCTGGGGCCTGCCCACTGCCACCTGCCAGCCCCTGGAGCACGAGTTCTAATGGGTGCAGCTTCTCCTTCATACCTTATGTATTAGCTATCTACTGCTGAATAACAAAATTATCCCGGAATTTAGCAGCTTAAAACAACAAACATTTATTATCTCGTGGTCAGGAATCTGGGAGTGGCTTAGCTGAGCGCTTCTGGCTGAGCAAGTTGTCAGGCAGGCTGCATTCGCTTCCAGGCTTGACTGGGGCTGGAGAGTCCCTTCCAAGCTCCCTCGCTCGGCTGTTGGCAGGTTCCTTGCTAGCTATTGGCTGCAGACTGCAGTTCCTCCTCACAATGGTAACTCCACAGGCTGCCTGAATGTCCTTGTGACATGGCCACTGGCTCCCCCAGAGCCCATGATCTGAGAAAATGCTACAAGAAAATAACCCGGACAAGCTACAGTCCTTAATAATCTGCCTTGGAGGTGACACACCGTCACTTCTGCCATTTGCTGTTGGTCATGCAGTCCAACCCTGGCACAGAACGGGAGAGACTGCTCAGGAGTACGAATACCAGGAGGCAGGAGCTTGGGGGCCCGTCTTGGAGGCTAGCTACACACCCTAATGGAAAACTTCCTATATCTTCTGAGCATAGGGTGGCAGACAGATCACTTAGGACGCCCAGAATCTGGGAACCTGGCCAGTTCCACCATTCAGTCCTACCTGGAGGATCCAAATCTCTGCATTTTCCTTAGGCCAGCCATGGGAGGTAACACAATGGGGCCAGGAAAACATGGCACTGTTCATTTTCCTTTGGTCAGACTATCTGAATTCAAGTCGCCTCCTTCACTTATTAGCTGTGTGATCTTGGGCAAGTTGCTCAACTTCTTTGTGTCTCAGTTTGTCACATGTAAATGGGGCTAAAACAGTACAGGTGGTCCCTGGGTTACAGACGAGATAGATTCCTGAGAATGTGTTTAGGTCGCATTTGTATGTAACTTGGATCTCTGATGAACAGTGCATAGATGGTTATAATAATAACAATACTGTAATGGCTCATATGTGGTAATAATAACACAATGTAATACTGTGTAATAATAATATCCCTGTACTGTAATAATAAGGTACAGAAACTATTGTGCTCTTTCCTTTAATTAAAAAAAAAAAAAACAGAACATAAAAGCAAACTCATACAAAAAGTTTAGATAGGAGTTAGGAGAAATTTCAAAAAAGAATATTAAAGGTTAACACTCATATAATGTTGCATAGATGTCTTGCTTACTGGAAGTGGCATTTTTGAGGCAGGAAGGCAGCTGACATTAATCAGAAGGTGATGATGGAGCCGGTGCTGGAAAATCAGGATTTGGTTCTGTTGTGGAGGATGGAGCTGACCACTGAAGTCGGCTTTTTGAAAAAGGAGTCTAGGGTTGTTTGCACAGCCTTTTGCTTCTTTTCATCATGAATGGCCTTGCAGCAGCTGGTGTTCTCACTAACTGCATGATAAACCTTTGCAAACCGCTCAGTGTTAGGCTCTTGCTCCTCAACCTTAGCAAATCCCGCTTCAATGAGAAAGGCTGCAGCTCATTCTTTTGTCATCAACTTTCTTGGCTCTGGATCTTCTGATTCTTTGTGTTTCGATCCGCTGCTTCTCTACCCATCTATGAGACGAGCCGCCAGGGTAGAGATGCGCCAATGAACTGCTTATGCCATGTGCGTTTGTTTACATACACGGAAGAAACTAGTACCCGAACTATTAATTTAATTATTAGTTATCCCATGGGGAGCCTTGGGAGCCCGTTTGCAAGTACGGAATGCCGTTAAGTTGGGTCGTCCGTAGCCTGGGGACTGCCTGTATATACCCCGTGGGATTATTGTATATCTTTAAGAGGTTAATCCTTATAAAAATGAGTAGCACAGTACAAGTGCTCTATAAATTATAGCTATTATGATCATTGTTGAGAATACCCTGTTTTAGGATTCAGAAAGGAAAGAGAAGGATTATGGGGAGTGGTGAAACAGTGAAAAGTCACAGATTCTTCCTCGAATGTTCCACTGTGCCCTATGGAGCCTCAGACTTTTTGAAGTCGCTGTTATTCCAAACAAGTGTTCTTATCCTCTTATCCTGCTACTTTCTCTTGTGAATACAATGACCTCAATTCTTGTGCCTCTCATGGTTCAAGCAAGACAGCCTGCCCAATTGCAGCCTGACATGTGTGCCTGTGTTTCGGTCAGGGTGATCTGTCCCAATTCATAGAAAACTATAACTTGGGCCTTTCATGTCAATGGAATTAATTTTAAAACAAAAAAATAAAAAATAACCAATGGAATTAATAAAAAAAATTTGCATTAAGAAAGTAAAACTCCTTTATTGAATTCATTATTTTTTAATATCCCTTTGCTGAGTTTGGCACGGTCACAAATTTCAACTAGGTCAGCTCAAATGTTTTTATTTGTAAAATATTCATTAGTAAAAATAACTATACCCTACTGTTTAAAAACCCTGGCCCGTAGATTGGATGCTGCTGGTTTATGGCCCTTATCATTCACCTCTAGAGGCGCTAGATATTTGGGACAATGGCTCATAAACTAGCTAGTACCAGTTGGATATTTTCTCATTCCTGTGTGCAAACCTAGAATTACAAAGTGAGTGATCACAAACCAAAGTGTACCAGGACTCCAGGCTTGGCATTAGAGAACAAAACTAAGGTTAACTGCAGAGGGGCCAAAAAGAACAATGATCGAGAACCATCCATTCTTCCTTGTGTTGGCTGAGTCCGTGCACCAGGATTCAACTCATGGTTCTGCTGAAAGAGTGCTGGAGAGAGGCTTTGCTCTGAGGCTTAAGCAGGCTGCATGTCACACCTTGAGATGAGTTTTCATCAGCATTTGAAAGCCAGCCAGCACCCACAAACATGCCTCAGTAGCCTGTTAGAACAAAGAACCCAGAGCTTCTCTTGTATCTGATGCCTGTAGATCAAGGCAGTTCTTGCTGGGAAGAATCCTTTTGTGTGGTTACTTGTTCTGCCAACATCTGACAACCTAGTGACTGTTTCTCAGAAATGGACGGTGTGGGACAGGTGGCTCAGGCAACTAATGGCCGAAAGATTCAGCATTCAGGCCAAAGAAACTCTGACATTAAACAAGATTCTTTTCCAATCAGTTGTCTGTATCACTTATCCTTCTCCCAGAGGCCATGCTGCCTCGTATTAATATAAAGGAATTCATAATGCCAATGGAAAATGGCCAAACTCAGCAAATATCTCCAAGCAAATAATGATTCCAGTAAAGAGTGTTAATTTGCAAGAATAATAATGAAAATAATAATATTTTATACACCTAAAGCACTTCTCATCCCCAGCCTACTACTTAATATGTGAGGTTTATACATTTGCATATGCCTATAGGAGAATGTACACAGTGTATATTAAACATGTGAAATAATTCAGTGAAATCATGACATTTGATTAATTTTCAAAACTTATTCATCTTGCCTATTTGAAAAATTTAATCCTAGATATTACATTAGCCTCTACCCAATCTTAACATTTCTCCCATTCACATTTTTAGCATCAAAGTTGTCACCTATTAACACCATATAGATAGCTAAGAAGTTATGGGCTTCTTATTCTGAGCATGAAATTTTCTACCCAGAAAGCTAAAATGAGAAGAATCCAAGGGAAGGGAAGCAAAGGCAACATTTTGTCATTTGGGATTGTGCCTGAGTCAGTTATTCCTGCCCAGTCTCTCTGAGGTCAGAAGCTCACAAACCGGAACGTACCAGCCTAGCCGGGCTTCATTCAAGTTTGAAAATGAAACCCTAGAAATACAGAATTCTGCAGAGCTGAAGGTTCCTGCAGCCACAGTGACTCATAAATACAGCAAAAAAAATGTATTTGATTTGGGTTTTGGCCTTAAATGTGCCACCTTAATCTCTTTGTGGCCTCACCTCACCATGCACGGTTCCACTTAGGGTTTCAGAGCTCGAGCTGTAAAGCTCCCTAGGCTCTTTGAAGAGAAAGGCTGACTTTGTGCAAAGTAGGGCTGTTGTTTTATTAGGGGTACATGAGAGAATGTAACTAGGCTTCACAGAGTGACTAAGAGATGCCACTGATGGGTTGAATCTCAGCCACCACTGGCCCTTCTGAGATCTTTGATCTTCTCTGTGAAGATCAAGAGGGAAGTGGGTGTAGGGGAAGAGCAGGGCCTGGCTCAGTAAAAGGAGAAGGAGAGAAGGAACTTGGGGGAGGAAATTCAGTTTGGCAAGCATTCGTTGAGCTAGGTGCTGGAGATTAAACTCCAATTTTCTGTCACAAGAGGATATGCAAACAGAAAATCTCAATATGATGGGCTCAGAAATAGTGTTGAGATATGCTAGGGGACCCTGGGAGGAGAGCATGAGGTCACTGTGGGGGTCATAAAGGAAGGTTTCTGAACAATGGAAGCTGAGCTGAGAGTCAGGATGTCCAGGCAGGGGAAAAAAGGACAGCATCCAAGAGAACGAGAAACTGCATGATAAATGCTGGGGACTTCTAGCAGTTTGTTAGTATAAGGAGTGTTGGGCAAAGAGAATGGAGAGGTAGCTGGGGCCAGGTCACATGGGCCACACCAAAGAAGCAAAACATTATTCTGTTGGAGCCACTGCAGGGTTGTCACCAGGGATGAATGTGATCTGACCTGAGTTCTAGAGAGATCATTTCATGGCAGTAGACATTGAAGGGGCAAGATTGGAGATAGAGTGGTGTGGCTTGCAGGTGACTGTAACAGTTTAAGAAAGAATGGCAAAGGCTCAAACTAGGACATTGGTGTCAGGGAGAAAGACTCATTTAGAGACATAAATCAACAGAACCTGATTAGCTATTTGTGGTGTGGGAGGAAAGGGGAAAAGATGAGGTTTCTAGGACGGTGGCTTTCAGAGTGTGACAGCTACACCAACAGCAGCAGCACTGCCTGGGAACTGGTGAGAAAAGCAAGTTTGGGGGCCACCCCAGACCTTCTGAACCAGTTACTGAATCAGAAATACCAAGGCTAAAGCCCAGCAATCTGCGTGTTGACACTTGGTCCTGCGAGCTCCAGTTGGAGAACCTCTGGTCTCAGATTAACCTCCAGGGTCAATGATGCTGCCAGTGGCTAAGATGGGGAATGCTCTAAAAGGAGCAGAACATTGTGCTCTCTTTCGTTTGAGGGTGAGGAGAAGTCAGCAAGTTAAAGAACAGAAGAGAAACAGAGTGATACGCAGCCAGGAAAAAAATAAAAAGAAGAATTAGAAAGACAGGAAAAGAGTGAAGGAAGGAAGAGGTGACTCTCGGAGCCCCGCTTTAGGTTAGCAGTTGGCACAGGGAAAATTTGGAAAGCCAGATTGCTGCTCTTGGGCCAGTGGTTGAAGGGATGTTGCAGCCTGAATGGTGAGTCAGAATATTTTTTTCTGAGTCATTAAAACAATCTTGGTTTCCCAAACTATTGATTGGAACGTATCCTGATTTCTACACAATGCACAGTAACCATGAGTTGGCAGCCAGCCCTTGCCTGGCTGAGGAAGAATATGTGTAAACACAGGACCCAGGTTCACACGTACCCGGGCCTGGGTCTCTCCTGTGTGTGAGCATGGCTGACACCACGTTCGGGTAGCAGAGATGATGGAGCTTACAGACCACAGCAAAGCTTGGCCAAGGGGTCAGAAAAGCCCCTCTCACAGGAATAAGATCCCCTGATTTCTGTTACTTCTACACAGTCTCTCTGAGATTAGAAGCTCATGAACCAGAACATCCTAGCCTGGCTTTGTTCAAGTTTAGAAACAAAATATCAGAAATACAGAATTCTGCAGAACTGAAGATCCCTGCAACCACAGTGACTTATAATCACAGCAAAAGAAATGTTTTATTCTTTGATCCTGAAGTTATTTTCCCCTGAAGTCATCTGTCACCATGCCATAGTTGGAGCTCAAAGTACAGCCCAATGTCACTCTAGTGAATGCTAGAGTTGACATGAGAAGGTGTCAGCCATGAAGGAGGATGGGCAGAGAGCAAGAGCATGGTTTCTCCTGCTCTGTGGAGAGCCCTGGATCCGGGACAGAGACAGAGAGAGTGACTAAGGAGAGGGAACAGCCAAAGCATGGGGGAGGTGGCAAAGGAGGGGTCCTCCTGCAAAAGGTTCTGCAGGATCCAAACCTGCATACCATAAAGGGAGATGAAATAGCATCCCCATCCTGATGAAATGGAGTTACTTGCCCAGGACATTCAGGTCTGAAAATAGAAGATTTAATACACCGAGGAGGCCACTAACTCAGTAATGAGAGATGTGTGGAAGCTTTTTCCTAATATGGTATCTGAAGATAAAAGCAGCGCAGTGCAGACATATTTTAAGTGCTGTCCTCCTAATTCAAATCCATCATCAGTTAGATGTGCTCTTTGACCGGCTCTTTAGCAGCGAGAATGGTTTGTGCTGATGAATCCACATGTTCTGTGCCAGCATTTCCAAGCCCTTGGCTTCGCAGCACCATGTTCCAACCAACTGTTCCTTTCTCCGCTCCAATTCATTCTACATATCACTGCCAGATTGATTTTCTAAAGTAGGTCCCATGTCTCTCTTCTGCTCAAAAATGGCAATGGCTCCCTCTTGCCCGTGCAAGAGAATCCAAACTTTTCAACTGGGCCGAGGTACCTGAAATTCCCATCATTAATGTTCATCTTTCCTCTGAAGCCACTCTCATAATGAAACTATTATGACACCTGGGAAGAATAGCACATTCACTCATTAGCATCAGTTGAAAATGCAGCAGTGGGTGCATTTAACAGATGGATACAAAGCAGGCTCCTGGTGGACAGAGGATGGGCACTTTAAAATTAAACCTTCTCCATACATTTGAGCAGTTTTAGAATAGATATTTCAAGATGGTATATATTAATGGAGGGGGTGGGAAGGAGGATTCCAAGAGCTCTGGTGAGCATTATGAACAGCCTTTTCTAAAGTCATATAAGGACTCCGCATCCAGGATGGAGATGGACCAAGAAACCACAGGAGGGGACTTAGTAAGGGCCTGGAATCCTTGCCTGAAGCAAGTGCAGCCTGGCTTCCTGTAGAGAGATCGAGTTCAAAGTTCCCGGTTAGGCAAGTGCCTCTATAAAGGGCTGTGGGCCTCTGCTCCCACAATGCCACCATGTGTCCTTCCAGCCAGCTGTCTGCTGTGGGCTTCCCTCGTGAACAGGCTTTCAGGCTTTTAAACTTTTTTTTTTTAAACTAATAAATATAGTAATGCTGAGACATTGTCAAATATTTTCTTGAGAACAGGCAACCCGTAAATGCACATGCCTTCTCTCCGGAAGAACAGCTGAAACATGGAAGCCTAGGAAGGCAGCAAAGGATGTTCCAATTTCCCATTCCTGGTAGAGTGTTTAGTTGAGTCACTTAACCTGTTTGTGCTTCGATGTCCTCATCTGTAAGTTGGAGGTAACAGTCCACACAAGATTGTTGGGAAGATTAAATGAGATAATATGTGTGAAATACTTAGAACAGTGCCTTGTACTCAATAAGGCTGTTGCTGCCACAGGGATAGATAAAACTGGGTTCTGAAGTCAGATTCTCAGGGTTCAAATCCCAACTTCATCTTGCCCACCTTGGGCAATTACTTAAACTTCTCTCTATACCTCTGATAAAATGCAAAATTGGGATAAGCAATGGTAGTTTTCCCGTAGGGCTGCAGTGAAGGTAAGCTAGTGCACTGTGAGCAGTGGCTGGCATCACATATTAGCTCTCAAATGTTAGCTAGTGTTCCAATTATTTCAGTTCTTTCTCTCTCTATCCCCACTGCCCCCCCCCCCCACCATGTCATTTTTTAAACTTTGGTACTTGATGTCTTAGAAAGGGTTGGAACTCCCTGTGGTCTTCCTTCCTGCAAGTTCATTCTATTTCATGTCTTGATCAGCAGGTCATAGATTTAAAGTGGTTGTAAAACCCTGGTGCTTGGGTCCCAGCCTGGAGACACTGATTCACTTCGGCTGCAGTGAGGCTCCAGCATCAGCATTCTTTTCAAAGCTCCCTATTGTGTTTACCCACATTAATCCTAATGTGCCTTTAGGATTGAGAAACATTGGTCCAGACTGATTTGAATTAAAAGAACGTAAGGAGGAGAATAGACATCCTAGTAAACTCATCAAAAACTGCAGAAGCCTTTTACAAAGGAAGTGATCGTAGAGCTTTGATAAACACTCCAAATTGATTTGGGAAAAACCTTGTGTTTGGGGAACTCCTAAAATCATCTTGACGTGCGCTTGACTTCAGCTCAGATACCTGTTATGATACTTACTGTGGAGCCTTGTTCAGGTGTGCCAGGTTGGGGTCTGGGGACATTTGGCACTGAATTTTTAAGAAATCTTTTAAGAACTCACTTGAGTCACAAAGGAAAGGGAGAAATAACTCATCTCAGAGTGTCTGGCTGCTGCAGCAGAGACATTTAGTATTTCTTTCTGTATCCAGAGGCAGCTTTCATAGTCATTATAAACGGTCCTTTGGTTCAGGCTGAGGAGTCTGAACTTTATTCTGTAGGCTGTGGAAAACCTATGAAGATTTGGAGCAGGAAAGCAATATGATGAGAGCAGAATTTTAAGAGGGCTGATGGTGGAGTGTGGAATGCATTGGATCGGGGAAAGAAAGGGCAGCGAGTGTCCGTAGTAGGTGATTGAAATGTCTAGGTGAGAAGCACTGGAGTGAAGGGAGGCTGTGCCATGCGGACAAGGGGCTGGTGCTCTGTGCGTGCGGCATTTTGAGGGAGTGGGAGAATGACACCTTTCTACCACATCACTGGCCCCTCATGGTCTAAACGATGAAGTCCCAAAAGCCCTCTTAGCTCATCTGTCATTCAGCAGGAAATTTACCTAACCCTTGGAATGTGCCAGTTGTGGGCACAGGTGGTGTAGGGAGCCATAGATGGGCAGAAGAGTTTGCACAGAGCTCACGCTCTAGTGGGGAGGGGAGGATAATCACTGAAAAACGAATACATTAGCATTGAGTGCCATGCAGAGGATTAAAATAAAGTGAAATGATAGAATGACTAATGCCTACTTATATGGTGGCCACCAACTGCGTCACCAGGGACGTGACATTTAAGCTGAGATCTGAAGGAAAAGAAGAAACCAGCCCTGCAATGATTGCTGGAACATCATCCCAGGCAGAGGAGCAGGGAGGACAAAGGAGGCCATGAGCGTGGAGGGTCTGAGAAATGAAGGGAAAGCTGGTGCAGCCAGAGTATGCGAGTGGGGAAGGGTGGTCTCAGGCAAGTGTGGAGGGAAAGGCAGGGGCCAGATCACTTGGGGAATTGTGAGTCCTGCTAAGGACGTAGTATATATGTCATTTCAAGTGTGACAAAGGTGGGAGACAGTTGGAGGAGATTTAAAATGGCAAAAAGAGTAAGACTGACATTGATTTATATATTAGGGTGGGAGCAGTAGAGATGAAGGGGAATGAGTTGAGCTGAATGTATTTTGATGGTGAAACTCTCAGGATTTGATGATGATTTATATATTGTGGTGAAGGATAGACAGACATCAAGGCTATTCTATAAATTTTTGGCATGAGAAACTAGATGCTACTTATTGAGGAGGGAAATTTCAAAAGTAGCAGGATAACAGGGGTGGGTTATCTGCAGTTATCTTCTTACACTATTAGGCTTTAGATAATTATTACACTTCCAGATAGAGAGGTGAAATAAATAAATGTAAATATTTTAGCATAAGCCTCTAGATTTGGAAGAAGTTCAGGATAGCAATACAGATTAAGAATAAAGTAGATATGGAAGGTGGTCAATGCCATGAGGCTGGGTAAAGTCACCTGGGGAGAGTGTGTAGATGGAGCAGAGAAGGGAGCCTGGCACAAGGTCTTTGGTTTATCAGTATTTTGAATTGAACACTCTTGTGGCGTAGTTTTCTGTGCAGGAGTGACCAGTGAGGAAGGGGGAAGACCAGGACAGCGAGATATCACGGAAGCCAGGAAAATAAGTATTTTCAGATGGAGAAAGTGATCAACTGTGTGGAATGCTGAGAGAGGCAGTAGTATGAGAACAGACTATTGGATTCGGCAGCCTGGAAATCGTAAGGCCCACGTAGTGTCAATGGAGTGGTAGGACTGAAAGCCCAACATGGGTGGGTTGAAGAAAGAATGCAAGGACAAGAAATGGAGAAAGTGACCTTAGGAAACTCAAGAAGTTTTGCTGTAAAAGTGAGAATAAAAATTGGAACTAGTTAATGAGGCTTTGGTGGTCGAGAGGAAGTTTTATTTTATTTCAAAGTTAAGTAATACTAGAGCCTGTTTGTATACTGAACAGAATAATTCTGTAGACAGAAGAGGAGTCATTAATGCAGGAGAGGGGGAAAGAGTTGCAGGACTGAAGTCCTTGAAGGTGAGAGCAGAACAGTCTAGAGTACAAGGAAGAGCTGGCTCTGGATAAGAGCAGAGAGGGAGGGTGAAGGGCATGAGTACCAATACTAGAGGGGTGGTAGACGTGGTAGAAGAAAAATGAAGTTTCTGTCCAATTACTTTTTGAAAATTTTCTAAAATTATAGTAAAATACACGTAACATGAAGTTTACCATCTTACCAGTTTTAAAGTGTATATTTCAGTGGCATTAAATACATCTATAATGTTGTGCAACTGTCACCACAATCCATCTCCATAACTCTTTTTATCTTGTAAAACTGAAATTCTATACCCATTAAATAATAGCTCCCCAATCCCCCTTCCTCCAGCCCTGCCATTTTACTGGTAGCACTACTGCCATTCTGCTTTCTGTCCTGTGATTTTGACTACTCTAAGTACCTCATATAAGTGTAATCATAGGGTAGTTGTCTTTTTGTGACAGGCTTATTTGGTTTAGCATAAATGTCTTCAAGGTCCATCTATGTTGTAGCATATTGCAGAATTTCCTTTTAAAGGCTGAATAATATTCCATTGTATGCATAGACCACATCTTGTTTATCTATTCATTAACTGATAGACACTTGGGTTGCTTCTACATTTGTCTATTGTGAACGATGCTGCTGCGAACAGGGGCATGCAAATACCTCTTCAAGACCCTAATTTTAATTATTTTGAGTCTATACTCAGAAGTGGAATTGTTGAATCACATGGTAATTCTATTTTTAATATTTTGAGGAACTGCCATACTATTTCCACAGTGGCTGTACCATTTTACTTTTCCACCAACAGTACACAAGGGTTCAATTTATCCATCTTCATCCACACTTGCTATTGTCTGCTTTTTATTTTTTTGATAGTAGCTATCCAATGGGTGTGAGCTGGTATCTCATTATAGTTTTGCTTTGCATTTCCCTAATGATTAGTGATATTGAGCATCTTTTTCTGTGCTTATTGGCTATTTATATATCTTCTTTAACTAAGTGTCTATTCAAGTTCTTTGCCCATTTTTAAATTTTGCAATTTGGTTGGTTTTTTGTTGTTGTTGAGTTTTAAGAGTTCTTGGTATACTCTGGATATTAATCTCTTATCAGATATATGACTTACAAATATTTTCTCCCATTCTGTAGGTTGCCTTTTTACTCTGTTGACAGTCTTTTTTGTTTACTGTGATGGTTTTTTAGATACTTTCCAGAACAGATTTATGTTCATAGCAAAATCAATAGCAAGGTATAGAGATTTCTCACATGTTCACTGTCTCCACACATGCAAAATCTCCCCATTTTGATAGTGTCTTGATGCACAGATTTTAAAATTTTTCTTGAAGTTCAGTTTGTCTATTTTTTCTTTTGTTGCCTCTGCCTTTGGTTTTATATCCAAGAAATCACTGGTAAATCCAATGTGATGAAGCTTTTGCCTTGTATTTTCTTCTAAGAGTTTTATTGTTTTAGTTCTTACATTTAGGTTTTTGATCCAGTTTGAGTTAATCTTTACATATGGTGTTAGGTAAAGGTCCAGCTTCATTCCTTTGAATGTAATTATCATTTTTCCAATTCCATTTGTTGAAAAGACTATCTTTTCCCCATTGAGTAGTCTTGGTATACTTATCAAAAATTATTTAACCATATATGAGAGTTTATTTCTGGGCTTTCTATTCTGTTCCACTGGTTTATTTGCCTGTCTTCATGCCAGTACCACACTGTTTTCATTACTGTAGCTTTGTAGTAAGTTTAAAAATCAGGAAGTGTGAGTCTTCCAGCTTTGTTCTTTTTTTTTTTTCCCCCCCAAAATTGTTTTGGCTGTTTGGAGTCCCTTGAGATTCCATATGAATTTTAGCATGAGTTTTTCTATTTCTGTAAAAATCATCATTAGAATTTTGGTAGGAACTGAAGATTGCTTTGGGTAGTATTGATATTTTAACAATATTACACCTTCCAATCCATGAACATGGGATGTGTTCCTATTATTTATGTCTTCTTTAATTTCTTTCTGCAATGTTCTGTAGTTTATATTGTACAAGTCTTTTAGGTTCTTGGTTAAGTTACTTCCTAAGTATTTTATTCTTTTTGGTGCTATTGTAAATGGAATTGTTCTCGTGATTATCTTTTCAGATTGTTCATTGTCAGTATATAGAAATGTAGCTGATTTTTATGTTTTGACTTTATATCCTGCTACTTTGCTGAATTCATTCATTAGTTATAGGAGTTTTGTGGGGGAATCCTTTGAGTTTTCTATATAAGATCATATCATCTGCAAACAGAGATAATTTTACTTCTTTTTTGATAATTTGTATGTCTTTTACTCCCCCATTTTTTTTTTTTTGACTAATTGCTCTGGCTAGAACTTCCAGTATTGTGTTAAACAGAAATGTTGAAAGTGAGCATCCTTGCCTTGTTCCTGATCTTAAAAGAAAATCTTTCAGCCTTTTACTATTGAGTATGATATTTGCTGTGGGTTTTTAAATTATAGGGCTTTTACTATGTTGAGGTAGTTTTTTTATTCCTAGTTTGTTGAGTATTTTAATCATGAAAGGGTGTTAAATTTTGTCATATGCTTTTTCTGCACCAATTAAGATGATCATGTGTTTTTTTCCCCCTTTGTTTTGTTAGTGTGGTATATTACATTGATTTTCATATGTTGAACTGTCCTTGCATTTCAGAAATAAATCCCACTTGGTCACAGTGTATAATCCTATCCTTTTAATATGTTGCTGAATTTGCTTTGCACTGTCTAATGTCCTTTCATTTCACCCTGTAGGACTCCTTTAAGCACTTCTTACAAGGCAGGTTTAATGATAACAAACTCTCTCAGCTTTTGTTTATCTGTGGATGTCTTAATTTTTTTCTCACTTTCAAAGGACAGTTTTGCCAGATATGAAATTCTTGGTAACAGGTTTTTTTCTTTTAGCACTTTGAATATATTGGCCCACTGCCTTCTAGCTTCCAAAATTTCTGATGAGAAATCTGCAAATCATCTTATTGAGGATACCTTGTATGTAACAAGTTGCTCTTCTCTTGTTGGTTTTAATATTTTCTCTTTGTTTTTGGATTTTGACAGTTTGATTATAGCATGTATCAGTGTGAATCTCTTTAAATTCATCTTACTTGGAGTTCATTGAGCTTCTTGGATATTTATATTCATGCCTTTAATCAAATCTGGGCACTTTTCAGTCACTATTTCTTCAAATATTCTCTCTTTCCCTTTTTCCTCTCTTCTTCTTGGTCTTCTACAAGGTGTACATTGGTCCACTTGATGATGTTCCACAGGTCCTCTAGGCCCTGTTCAGTTTTCTTCAATCTTTTTTCTCTCTGACTCTCAGACTTGATAATTTCCATTATCCTATCTTCAAGTATGCTGATTCTTTATTCTGCCTGCTCAAATCTGTCTTTGGATCTCTCTAGAAAATTTTTAATTCAAGTTATTTTTCTTTTTGGTTCCAGAACTTTTTTGCAGTTTCTTTTTAGGTTGTCTATTTCTTTATTGATATTTTCATTTTGTTCATAAATTATTTTCTTGACTTTCTCCATGTTGTCTTTTAGTTCTTTTAGTACCCTTAAGATAGTTGTTTTAAATTTTTTGTCAAGTGGATTTGCCATTAGATCTTTTTCAGGCATAGTTTCTGTTGATTTATTTATTCTTTTCTTTGGGCTCTACTTTTCTGTTTCTTTGTATGCCTTGTGATATTTTTTATTGGAAACTGAACATTTAGACCTAATGATATGGTAACTTTGCAAACTAGATTCTCCCTAGTCCCCAGGGTTTTCTGGTTTTTGTTATTTTTCTTTTTATTTTGTTGTTGTAGGTTGTCTGCTGACGATCAGCCTGGGGTATAAACTTAAGATCTTCTCTGGTCTTTTCTGAGCCTGCACCTTTACTGGGTGTGTGTGGTCACTTTCTAATTTTCCCTGTAGTTGTAGTTGTTTTTGAATGTCTGAGAGTTTAACGTCTGGCTCCCAAAAGGAGGAAAAGAGAAAAATTAAGGGAGGATAAGGGTTCTGGCTCTTTAAATTCCCTAAAACTCATTTCAGCCAGATGGAAAAGGACTTGCAACAATAGGGAAAGGTGCAACAAAAATGACCACTTGCCTCTTTGTGTACCTTTGTGATCAGAAGCAGCAATCAATGGTCAGAACATAGATCCCTGATATTTAAAGAACAAGATCCTTTTTGCCCACCCTGGTTGCTGCAGACTGTGTTCAGCTGCTCTAGCAACACGCACAGTTGCTTGCCACGGAGCTGGGGTGGAGTATGGGTAGCTGCTGCTATGCTGAAAGTTGCAATTGACTGGAATTAACTGTAATTTACCATCCAAGCCTTCCCCTGGAAGTTGTAAGCCTTCAAGACTCCCTAGAGTTCCAAAGCAGTTACATCAGAAAGATTCTGCAAGTGAAATTGTTGTCTAGGTAGTAGAAAGACTCTTGGTGCTCCCTACTCTTCCATCTTCCCAGAGTCCTCTCCCAATTCTTTATTTTGTTTAATTAAAAAGAAATTTTTAAAGACAGTGTCTTGCTATGTTGCTGACATCAAACTCCTTGGCTCAAGCAATCTTCCCCCTTCAGCCTCCCAAGCAGCTGGGACTACAGGCATGTGCCACCACACCTAGCTCCAGTTGTTTTTATTTCCAGATGAAGTGTGAGATAAGGTCATTAATTAAGTGAAAAGGAAAGAGAAAAGGGCATAGGGGCTTTAGGGAAAGAGAACAATAATTACAGCAAATATTTCTATAAAGTTTACTATGTTCTAGGCAGCATATAAATGCTTTACATCTAATTAAATCATTTAATTATCATAACAATCCAATATGGTGGTTCCCCATTTTACACTATGTGAGACACCTTGAGATTAAATTCACATAGCTGGTGAGTAAGTGACAAAATAATTGTCTGAACTGACTCCAGGAACTAAGTGTGAAATGGTAATTTTGGAGATTGGGAGAGTAGAGATACTATGGAAGTGTTATAGGATTACCATTTATCAAAGTTGAGTGCCCTTTAATATTCATTCGTGCTCATGAAATTAAGGTGAAACACTGCAGTGTATACTTTTCTTCAGAGTTCACCAGTTAGGGAGCATGCACAGAATAGGCAAAACAATATGATTTAACCAGGCTCAGACTTTGCCTGGCAAGTTCTCTGGAGAGGGAAGAGGGCAAAGGAGTTAATGATGTCTGTGAGGGAAGGAGTACGGTGCTGCTGGCCAACCACAGGTAGGACGGTGAGGCTGTGGGGTGTCGGAGGGAGTGAGAAGAGGCAGGTTCAGTGGAGTGGAAGACGACTCCAAGCCAAAGCATGGTGCAGTGGTAGCAGAAGAAGGGAAAGTGAGCTAAAAGGATGGGAGATGGTGCTTAGATGCAGGAAAACAAAATTCTGGAGAAGATACAGTTATTATCCACAACAACAAAGTCAGCTCATTTTCT
This sequence comes from Lemur catta, assembly GCF_020740605.2. Classification (NCBI taxonomy): domain Eukaryota; kingdom Metazoa; phylum Chordata; class Mammalia; order Primates; family Lemuridae; genus Lemur; species Lemur catta. Next base: position 87,195,224 of record NC_059133.1, on the reverse strand, counting down.
GTTTCCATTCTTACCTCCTACAGTACTCACGATAGACTGTGTGCTCCTTCTTTAAGTAAGCATTGCAGCCTCCCATATATCGTGTCCCTATCCCATATGTCCCTATATATCGTGTCCCTATCCCATATATCGTGCCCTTTTCTTGCCCAGGGTACTTTTTCCCTGTCTCCTCTCATTTAAGTAGCACCCATTCTTCAAGTCCTTTCTTTAACGGAACCGCCTCTGTTACCCCTCTTCCCACACTACGATGTCTTTGGCCAGAAGTTATTTTCTTTGTTCTCTAATGGGACTATTTATACCCTTCATATAGTATTTGTTATATGTTGCCTTTTAATGAGATAGCTGTTTTTGTGTCCCAGCTTCTCCACTGGGTTTAAGTGATCAAGGGTAAGGGTTATAACCCCATAACTTGGTATTCTGGTCTAGGCTTGATCTAGTGTCTTCCTGCCAGTAGGAGCAGAAAAAATATAGACTCTAATTTCCTCAGAACAGAAACTGCATAGTAGATGCTCAATAAATGTCTATTGAATTGAGTTAGTAAACTCAACACAGCAGGAGCATCATTTTATATTTATCACGTTGGACTTCTACTCATGTGTCTAACAACCATCATTCCAGCAAATCTGTTCTCTTTTCCTTCTGAAGTTAATAGTTCAAGTCCAGTCCAGTTTTTTTTTATTACAGACCCAAATAATGATATATATGTATATATATATAACTAGTAATAAGGTTATTATATAAAAATAATTATATAAGATTAAACCCCATATAATACTTTGTGACAAGCACTATTCTAAGTACTTTACATGATTTAATGCATTTAATTCTCATAATAATGTTAAGTAGTGAGTGTTGTTATTGTTTCCATTTTATAGAAAAGAAAAGTAAGATTTAGAGAGGTTAAATAATTGCCCAAAGTCACACAGGGAGTTGGCAGCAGAGTTAACAATCAATAAGATTCAATAAATGCTCTTCACCACTGTTTTCCAACTTTTTGACTGTGACACATAGTAAGAAATATTACACTACAGTTCATGACAAATCACACACATACACATCTGAAATGAAAGTTTCACAAATTAATATTTACCTTTACTATATGCATTCTAATTTGGTATTTTCTGTTTAATTTTGTTATATTTTACTTCATTAAAAATACTAGGTAGACCTCCCTGAACTGATTTCACAACTTATTGATGGATTGAGATTCATAGGCTCAAAATGTTGCTCTAACCAATGCATTTTACCGCTTCCCTTTGCTGGAATAAACGAACAATTCACAATCCCCTAATTCTCCCAAACCACTGGTTCAAGTTTTATTTCTTTAAAAAAGAACTATCCTAACTGGTGTTCATGGGAAATAATATGCACAGAAGCTGCTGTTTAATTATACAGAGTTGAGAAAAAGTTAAATGACATATTCCCTTCTGAGTTACAAGTAACCCAGCTACAGAATTGCTGGAAGATTAGTTAAGACAATTCTAATTGAAAAAGAAATATAATTAAGTTCAGAGAAGTCAACTGTCTCTGAAGCAAATTACTCTCTTAGCAAAGGCTCTTCTCTCATTTATATCACACTGATTGGGCAACTCTGGTAGGCAGAACCCTGATTTGAGTTTTTCTCATTCATACTTCCACTTAGTTACTAACTTCCCAGCCCATTTATTTGGAAAAGATTCATTAAAAGTGAAAGCACCCAAAGCACTGTGTTTAGTTTTCATGGCGGGCCCTGCCTTCAGTTTACAATTCATTGTCATCGTGCCAAGAGGGAAAAATGAGCCAACACCATGGGCAGACAAAAGGAGGGGGCTCTTTGTTGTGCCTGAAGACAAAGTGGTCTGGGAAGACATCAGAGAGGTGGCGCTACTTGGACTGCATCCTGATGAGTAAAAGGATGATATATGGAGGGAGCAGTTGGAGAGACCAGGTTGGGAGGACAGACAATGTCCCAAGAAAGAAAATGTGTGCGAAGGGACGATCATGGCATATCCAATAAAATGCAACCATGGGGGAGTGGGCGGTGCTGCGGAAGACTGATGGGACGTAAGGCAGGATAAGTGGACGGGGGTTGATTATGGAGACTTTTATAACATACAAGTAGTTTGGACTTTATTCTGTAGGTGACAGGGAGCTATTAAAGAATGTTTGGCAGTTGAGTGACACAGACAGTGTAGTGTTTCAGAGAGCGCTCACGTGGTGTAGGACAGCCGGTGACACAGGCTGAGAAATCCTGGAAGTGCAGTGAGGATGAGTGGCAGGTTTGAACACGATGTAGGCAGTAGAGAGGACGGGGGTAAGTGTCTATTCAGTGTGGGCAAACGCACCCCGAGTCTCTCTGGGGGAGCCAGGCAGATGGTGGTGCAATTTGGCAAGACTGGAATGCAGGAGGATGAGCAGGTACGGGGGACATACTAGGAAGTTCTATGTTAGAGAGGCTGCATCAGAGGCCAGCAAGAGACCTCCAGGAGTGACACGCCACAGGCAGGCAGGAATACTGCTCTGGAGCTGAAAGACTGGGAAGATATACGATCCAGTTGGTAGTTGAAGCATTAGATGAAAATGAGAGTGTGTGTTCAGCAAAAAATAAGAGAGCTAAATTAGGCAGAACCTACCAATTTGTAAGAGGTGGGCTGAAGAGGAGGAACATTATTACAAAAGAAAAGATATCCCTGAAAGAGTCAGCCCCAGAGGTGGGAAGAGAATTGGGAATGACAGCCATCATGTATACCACAACGGAAAGAGAATTTCAAAAATGAATTTTCAACACTGTCAAACAGCAGAGAAAACAGGGAAAATGTTCACTGGATTGCTCAGAGCAAGTTCAGGGCTGCATCAAAGCTTAGGGAGGTGGGGAGGAAGCACAACTGCAAGAATGGGCAGCTTAAAGTTGCCTCCGTGGGAAACACAGCAGAGGGGGATGGCAATGAGCACAGAGAAATGGGAATGTGCCAGAGGAAAACGGGAATGCAAAAGAGGGGAATGGGAATGCGAAAAAGAAAAATGGGAATGCAGCAGTGCAAAATGAAAATGTAGCAGAGGGGACAGGAATGCAGCAGAGGGAAATGGGAATGCAGAGTGAGGAATGGGAAGTGGGAATATAGCAGAGAGAAACGGGAATGACCAGAAGGAAAAGGGAATGAGAAGATGGGATTAGGAACTCAGCAGTGGGAAATAGGAATGAACAAGGGATGGGAATGCAGCAGGAGGGAATGAGAGTGAGCCTAGGGGATGGGGATGCAGCAGTGGAAAATGGGATTGAGCAAGCAGGAATGGGGATGCAGCAGAGAGAGACAGGAATGCAGCAATGTGAAATGGGAAGGAGCAGAGGAGAGAGAAATGGGAGTGAGCAGTGGAGAATGGGGATGCGGCAGTGGGGAAAGGGATGCAGCAGAGGGAATGGGATGCAGCAGAAGGAATGGGATGCAGCAGAGGAAATGGGATGCAGGAGAGGGAATGGGATGCAGGAGAGGGAATGGGATGCAGCAGAGGGAATGGGGATGCAGCAGAGGGGAATGGGATACAGCAGAGGGAATGGGATGCAGCAGAGGGAATGGATGCAGCAGAGGGAACTAGATGCAGCAGAGGGAATGAGAATGCAGCAGAGGGGAATGGGGATGCAGCAGAGGGAATGGGGATGTAGCAGAGGGGAATGGGTTGCAGCAGAGGGAATGGGATGCAGCAGAGGGAAGGGGGATGCACCAGAGGGGAATGGGATGCAGCAGAGGGAATGGGGATGCAGCAGGGGGAATGGGATGCAGCAGAGGGAATGGGATGCAGCAGAGGGAATGGGATGCAGCAGGGGGAATGGGATGCAGCAGAGGGAATGGGATGCAGCTGAGGGAATGGGATGCAGCTGAGGGAATGGGATGCAGCAGAGGGAATGGGGATGCAGCAGAGGGAATGGGATGCAGCTGAGGGAATGGGGATGAAGCAGGGGGAATGGGATGCAGCAGAGGGAATGGGATGCAGCTGAGGGAATGGGGATGCAGCTGAGGGAATGGGATGCAGCAGAGGGAATGGGATGCAGTAGAGGGGAATGGGATGCAGCTGAGGGAATGGGATGCAGCTGAGGGAATGGGGATGCAGCTGAGGGAATGGGATGCAGCAGGGGGAATGAGATGCAGCAGTGGGGAATGGGGATGTAGCAGGGGGAATGGGATGCAGCAGAGAGAATGGGGATGCAGCAGAGGGAATGGGATGCAGCAGAGGGAATGGGGATGTAGCAGGGGGAATGGGATGCAGCAGAGGGAATGGGATGCAGCAGAGGGAAATCGTAATGTCGCAGCAGAGAGTGAGAATGCAACTGTGGGGACTGGCAGTGAGCAGAGAGCGAGGCAGCAGTGGGAAATAAGACTGTCGCAGAGAGAAATGGCAAGGAGCAATTGGGAAAGCAGCCGTGGGCAGCGTGGCATCATGATTAAGAGGAAACTGGTCACAGGCTCATTTATTCAGGTGATATTGACTGAAAACCTGCTCTGTTCTGAGCATTTGTCTTAAGCCCAGGGATATATCGGTGAACAAGAAAAGATGAAAATCCCTCCGCTTGTAAAACCTACAGTCTCAGATGACCTGGGACTGAGCACTGATTCTGCCACTTCTTGTGTGGCTGTGGTGAGGTATTTACTCTACGTTAGTCTTATTTACTGGTCCATAAAGTGGTGTGATAATAGTAGCTGTGCCACTGGGTAGTTGGGAGAAAGAGAGAAGTCAAGTACACCATTCGGCCCAGTGCACGGCACCTAATTGCATTGGTCAACACATGTTAGCTGTAAAAGTGGGCTGTGGGCTCCTTCTCCCAGAGACTCGCCTGTGACAGTAATTAAAAGAGCTCTGACTGTAGCTAAAGTGGAGCCAGGACTAAGGGAGGGCATTTCGCAGGATGGGAGAGGTCTGGCTCGTTTGTGTCGTGGCAAAATTGAGTCCAGCTGACGGGAAACCTCCTCTGAAGACAGTGTGAGACCCTGGGCGACAGGCGAGGCCCGCGGCTTTCCTCGGGCGGGCAGGTGGGTCTGCCCAGCGCCTGGAGGCTGTTAGGAGAATCAAAATGGCCACGTTCCCCTATTTGTCACTGTTTTCCTACAGTCGGTGTCTGAGTCAAGGCTGCCCTGCCCACCCAGGGAGTGTCGGCACACTTTGGAGGAAGCAGCCTGTCACTAGGGCGACCATTTGCCAAAAAGTTCAAACACTCCCGTTTTCACTGCAACCTGGAACTTCAATGCTTCCCACCCTGCGAAGTCTCTTCCTCCCCCAGGTTCAGGGGCAGCGGGTGGAACGAGCGTGAGCTAGCTGTGGGGTTCAAACAGGCCCGGATGCCAGCTCTGTCACCGACCAGCTGTGTCGCTTTGGTAAAGTTCCTTAACCTCTCTGAGACTTTGTTTCCTTCATGGTGAAATGAGAATAATACTTACTCTGTGGTGTTATTGCGAGATTAAACCCCAAAATGGAAAGTACTGACTCCACCGCCTGGCACGTAAGTGCTCAATAAATACTTGTTTTTCTCATCTCAATTAGTCTCCAAGCGTGCAATCATTTCACACTTACCCGAGAATGACAAACGCAAAGGCTCAGCATATTACATGGTCGTTTACTTAACAATATCTCACCTGTAAAATGGAGTAACAGTGGCTGCCCCAGGCCCCCAGCAAGGTGAGGATCATTTGGTGGAAGTACGCAGCGTCCCATCTCTGTGGTTATTTGGACTATCGCTGTGATGAAGGCTGACAGGAAAATGCTCCAAGTCTGCTTTTTCGTCAGGACTGACGCCCTGGTGAGCTGGGACATCCTGGCACTAGCTGCCGCAGCGGACTAGAAAACCGAGGTGTGGTTCTGTGTGGAAGGCTGGAATCTGGGGGTGTCTGCATGAAAGCAGGGAAGTGTGGGGTGCAACCGAAGCCCAGCAAATGAACCAAATGTGCTTCCTCTCGGGGGGTGTGAGGGAACCTCAGACGAGGAGGCTAGAAGGGGAGACACCCACGATGTCAGGGGAGGTGCTCACACTCACAGGCAGTAGGGAGCCACAGACGGCTTAGGGAGACACAGTGTCAGGGCTGTGTGTGTCCTAAGAAGCCTGTCCTAGCGGATTTGAAGGATGGTTGGATACAAGGGTCTCTGAGGGGAAACGATCCTTCAGGACAGCGTTGCCTTTGTCCCCAAGAGAGATCCAGGGGCCTGACTCAGATGGAGGGAGAACATTTAGACGCATCTCAGAAGTAGGTGTGACAAGACTTGACAATCAGCTCACACTGTGGTGGGGCGAAGGGGAGAGTCGAGGCTGGCCCAGGCTTTGAGGCTGAATGCACAGGAGAAGGGAACCGGCACAGAGGGAGGGAGAATTCTCAGAGGCAGAGGATGTACAGGTTGGTTCACCCTCATTTTAAGGACGAAAGCCCTGGGGCTAAGATATTAAAGTAAACAACTGTTCCCATTTTGTCCATCCTCTCTGCAATCTTGTAGAACACCTGAGACACAGAGCTACACGAAATGGGCTTCTCAGTGACATGTTGGGCAGCAGAGCATTGCTTTAGAAGCAAAAAGACCTCATCACTGCCTTAGCGAGTCCCTGACCCAAAGGGTATGTCCCTCCCTCCTTTCTGTTGGAATTGGGGAATGTGGATTTTCACCAACCCACTCTGTAGCAGGAAAGTCTAATGACAAAGTTTGTTATGTGCATTGAACCCCTGGCCTAAAAGGGACGGCAGTGGGAACAGGGTTGGTCAGTCCACACACAACGCTGACTGTGCCAGGAGTGTTATTAAGGTCCTGTGGAGTTATTCACAAGGCGGGGGGAGGGGGGGTGCGTGTGGGGTTACTTGGATCAGGACAGATTCTGGCTAATGCAATCTCTCCCTGTGAACACGCCCCCCTGCAGCCCTTCTGTTTCTATTACGCACCCCTCCCTTGTGCTGTGGTCTCAGCAGCCCTGTGCTGTCCCTGTGTGCATGGTTCACCCCTGCCAGGCTCCACCAGGGAAGGAGTTGCATTTGTGAGAAGAGACAAAGGGCACTAAATGGGTCCGAGAGACACAGCTGTGACACTCCAGGACACTGGGACACTGCAGGGACCTGAGCAAGGCAAGGTTATTATTTTTCCTTTCTCTACCCTCCAAACATGAAGCTACCTGTGGCATCTAAATTGCAAAGGCTATGCTTTGAGTCTGCGTTGGACCTATTGACTTGGGATAATTGGGAAAAGAACAGAACATTATTATGGGTTGAATGCCGCCTGCAGGGCCCCGGGCCCCATGTGAATGCAGTCTCTGCCGGGAAATGGAAGCTCCCAGTACAGTGCCTATTACTTTCCCACATGGTGCAAGGGAGTAAAGCTTTTCGTTCCTTGCTTATGGAGATGGCAAAACACTGGAAACATTTTACGTACATTACTCTGAAACCTAGTCCTCTAATCTAACTGGCAGAGTAGCTGAAGAAGTTAATACAGATCAAAGGAGAACATGGGTCCAGGATTCGCAGGGGGAGAAGCTGGTGTGAGAGGTGCCTGCGGTCTTTCCTGAAGCATCACCGTATTTGACACAGTCTCTGGGCGCCTGCTATGGCTCACTCTGTTTTTTGAGCAATACTTGGAGGAGGCTGAGAAGTTGGAGAGGAGAGTTGGTTTGGCCTCTGCAAAGGCAGGCACTAACATGGAGCGCATTCCCTTGAGGTCATGGTGTCTGATCCTGCCACTTTAGAGAACTCCTGTTATCTTCCTTCCCAGGGATTCTCCCACCAGGATGAGGACGTCAAGCCTGAAGTAGGTTATAAAAGAAAACTAAGCAGGAAGACAAAGGTTTGAATTAAAAGTGAGACCTGACCATGTCTGACGTTCACCCTCATGTGGAAAAGGAGAGAAAGATTTGGCTTTCTGTTATGGTTTTGTTTTGTTACTCATAGGGAAACGGGTGTGTTCGGGTCTATATTCGGTTTCATTCTACCCTCCCTTCTGCCGATCCCCACAAAATCGTGTAGTGAAGCATTGGATTGTTTTTACAAACTCCCTTGAGGAGGTCTCTCTCCCCAGATGAGTTGTCGTCTTTGCTTTGCCTTTCCCCTCAACTGCTTTTGCCATCTTTCCTTCGAATATCGCTTCTCCGACAGTCATCTTGGAAGGTGAAAGCCACCATAACTCAGAACCCACAGAAGAGACTGCAGGGTGCAAGATCAGTGGTGCTGGGTGAACCCGGGGTGTTTCATCTTCTGATAATAAGGGTCCAAGTGCTTGGCAGTCAGTGTGGCATGAGCGGTTCCCAATGGCCAAACCTGGGTGTGTGTGTGGGGGTGACATGAATTCCTCTAGTGGCAATGTGGCAGACTAGAGGCTCTCTCATTCATTTTGCTTTCCTGCTTAAATAGAATGGTGGTGAGTTGTGGAATGATGTAGGACAGAGGGGATTGCCACCCTACAGACCCTATAGGATGGGGCAGAGTTGGAGCCTGAAAGACCAGGAAGTCATAGCCAGGCAGTACCTCAGCCAAGAATCTGGTACATTTTGCTGCCCCTAGAAAAACATCTGTACTTGTTGACTTAGCAGGAAGGCGGGGGAGGGACACAGTGCAATCAGGAGAGATCAGCTTGCAGATCAGCAGAAACATAACTAAAATACAGCTCTCACTTTGGCATTTCCTCAGGCCTGTCTGTGCAATAAGATATCAGCACCATGACACCATTAGGGTGAGGTAAGGAGAGCCAGAGGAAGTTTTGTGGGCTCGTGCAATTCATTTCTTGCTGGTAAATGTTTAGAAATGATCTGCCACATTGTTTTCTTCATGGGAAGGTTTTGTGATAGTGACTAAATCAAAGTCACAGGAAGAGTGTATCTGTCTCTATGTTTGGTCCCATGTTACCTTCACTTCCACCACATCATCCTCATCACCTTATGTTACATTTTTATTTTCATGAATTCCTGCAATAATCCATGCCAATCATCTTGAAAGCAGTATGGTACAATGGAGAGAGCACTGGGCTTAGAAAAACCAGGGATGCACTTCTCACTCCCTGTGTGATCTCAGACAAGTCATTTCCCCTTAGCTTTTTCATCTGTAACTTGATGATAATGCTGTCTGTTCACCTACCTGTCAGGGATGTTGTGAGACTCAAAAAGACAAGTGTACGGAAACAATTTTTTTTCTCTCTCTCTCCCCCCATGCCCCAATTCCAGAGTTTTGCTATACTCTTATATATGAATGTCTCTATTTTTTATTTTAATTCAAATGTAGTTTTCATAATCTATTGTGGAGGGACTCTTCAAAACGAGTCTGGCTGGAATAGTACCCCCCTCTCTGAAGAGGAATGAATGCTTTTATCCCAGATGCAAAGGCTCCTCCATTAGAGGTGGCACCACCTCATGTACAGGTAGCACTTTCTGGGACAAGGATCCTTGAGGGTGTGTGAGACCAAATGCAGTAGCCACAAGTAGCCTCCCCGCTTTGCGCCAATCCCCAGGTTTGTTGGGGTCATATGTGACTTGCCAAGACTCTGCCCAAGGAAGCGTTAGCATGTATATTCCTGAGGGCAGCACTTTTGGTCTGTTTTGTAAGCTGCTGTGTCTTTAATTACTAGAACAATGTCTGGCACATAGTAGACAGTAAACATTCGGATGAGAGAATGAATGAATGACAATAAGTAGAAGCAGTGGAAGAGCTGCTCTTCCCCCAGCATCCTCATGTAGGCCTTATGCCAGAGTCATCTCCACAGCCCCCCAGAACCTCTGCGATCATTGTTAACTTGGAGCAGAACAGCTTTATCAAAATGGGTGAATAAGTTTACCTTAAGACAAAAGTGACCCAGACAAAGACTTCCTTATCTCTCCTCCACTGCCACCACAATCACCAGAGTAAATATAAAGCATATAGACACATAACCATCTACTTGTATAAATAACATTATTATTCAATAAGTTATATAGAAAATAAATTATAAGTTACATATTATGTAACTAATGTTATGTAAATATAATCATCTCTATAGAGTTGTCAGGAAATAGTCTCCCCAATTATATGCAGGCTGCAAATTAATTAACTTTACTTCTTCCACCATTGCGACAGAGCAGTGGAAGCAAAGCAGAAGCCTAGCATTAACTAGGACAGAATAAATAGACCTGTAGCTCAGGGAGCCTTTTCTTAACCCATATCACCAGCTGGAATGGATCCCTTGCTCCTACCACACCCACGAGATCGATTTTCCAGAAACACGTGGGTTATCAGTGTAAAACGGGCTTGCTAACCCCGGCCGCACAAAGAGACCCTGTGCAAAGTCCTCCTCCATCCTCGCTTTGTGATCGGCTGGCAGCACTGTTACAAAGAGAGGGTTCAATGTCGAAAGCAGGTTTCTCCAGCAACCGATGTGTCTGGTCCAGGGAGGAAAGAGATCACGGAAAGGATTTGAACAGGGAAAATTGAACTAAAAAGAGCTGTTTATTGCTTAACTGCTTCGTGGAAGGGTGAAAGAGGACTTTGAGTTATACACAAAGTAGCAAATGTAGGGAATGACTTCCACCCTGGGACAGAGGGAAAGTGACGAGGAAGGGACTTTGCGCTTAGAGGACAGCCCTGCAAGACTTAGGTTCAAGGCCGCGGCGAGGGCGTGGTGGCTGCGCGAAGAAGGAGCCGGCTGGGGCCGTCCCAGCGCGTGGGAACTGCCCGCCAGAGGGGGAGGCGTCGGGGCCCGGCCGCCCTAGGAGACGCCCGGGACAAACTCTGTCCTTCCGCCACCAGCTCCTGCTCGCCCTCCAGCGCCCTCTATTGGCAGAGCCTGACACGCAGCTGCTGGCAAAGGAGAGAGGTGGCTGGCAGGGACCAGCTCCAGGATCACAGAACAGGGCAAAAAAGGACACATTAGTACTTGGAGACCAAACATTAATAACTGACACTTCCCCGAGGACATACGGCATAACAGTATTTCCGAGTGTTATGAGCCCTCTCTGCATTTCCCAGGCTGTGGACACTCGCACCGGCCTCCCCCCCCCCAACTCTGTCTCTGGCTTTCAGCGACACTGCTTGTTCCCAGCCCCTGGCTCCCTGTTGGCATCACCCATCGAGTTTTTACAGACTCAGGATGTAGCATCTGAAATTTCAAAATCTCCTCAGGTAACTCTAATATGTTGAAAACCTCTAGACAAGACGACAGCAAGAAATAAGGCTGCCACAAAAATAATGTTTTGGGGGCTGCTGTAGGCCTTCAAAGCCCTGTAACAGGAAAGCTCTGGAGCAGAGAGATCTGTTCCACCCATGCGACTCCATGGCTGTTAAGTAACCTCACTTAACAGTATCTTGGTTTCCTTCTCTGTAAAACAAGGAATGGGATGGAAACGTGCTTTGCCCCAGCATTATGCAGAGCAAATGTGATAATGTATGTGAAATGCTCAGAGTGGTGCTGGTAATTGTGGTAATTATTAAGTATTCAACAGATAATTGTTGTGGCAAAAGAGGTGGTGGTTACTTTCACTTGCAGACTGTTTCTTCATGACTTTCTCAGAGTGGCTACCCAATGTGACACTTTGAACAAAGCAGTGGTACAGGGTCTACAGGGACAAGATCTGCCAAGGTTGGTGCCCAAGTAAATATGAGTAACTAATGATTGAGCATCAGAAGGGGCAAGTTAATATTAAAACATTTCAAGACATACTAATAACACATATTTATCCTGAGTACTTTACAGTTTGCAGGGTAGCTGCATGTTTGTTGTCTAATTTACTGCTTATAAGACATCTGTAAGGCTATTTGACTTAATGATAAAAGCTTGGTGCTGCGATCATTCTTGCTGGTCTTGAACTGGTGATCTTTCCCTTAATAGCTGCGTGACTTTGGGCAAGTTGCCAAATCTCTCCAAACCTCAATACTGTAATAATATTTGTGAAATGGGGTTATTAAGAGGATTGCGTGAGATGATGAATGAAAGGGACTGGAAAACAGTCGGTACCCATTAAATGGCAGTTTCTTTTAGATGTAACTTGAAGGAAAAAAAATATCCTTTCCTCTGATTTCTGAAAGATTTCTTGGGTAGGATAAATAATCACACTGCTGTGTGCACTGGGATTAGAGAACAATCTGTACAAATGTTAATCTAATTTTTTAAAAAGGCAAAAGTAAAAGAGAATAATCTTGGCATTTAATGCTTCTGTGGGTATTGTCAAGTGGTGTAGACACCATGTAGGTGGCCATTTTACTAGTCATTGGTGGAACCTCAGCCCCTAGACTGAGAGCAGGAGGAAAGACAAAAATTTGGCACTACTTTGCTCCGAAAGAAGAAATACGCTTCCTGTGGTGTAAACACAGCTTTGCAGAGTGTGCTGCTGCACTTAAGAGAATGGACGTGTGTACGTGTGTGGCGGGCAGGCCGTAGAGAAAGGGGACTTACTGCAGACTCACGTGCCTCCCGAGGTGAGACAGGTGGTGAGAAATGGTGGGCGCTGCGCTAAACTGGAGGGCAGACACTAGCTGGAGGCACTGGAATCTCAACACTCAAAAAACTGTGCCAGTCAAACAAACCAGTGTCCTGGCTAGAATCAGTGCTCAGGGCACAGTTTTGGGCTGTTATACTCCCCTATCTGTGGGATGATACCAGAGATGCCTACTGGGCAACCAGAAAAAATATGCCCCCCCTACTCTAGCAGGGGCATCTTAAGAAAGATTGGATGTGGAGGGCCAAAGCCCACCCTTAGTTGTCCCCATGAAGCCCCCTGTGATGTCAGACACTGATTCAGATTATGGGGCATGTACTTGGGGGAATTACAGTGTCCTAGGGTTTGCCTGGAAGAAGGGAAGGGACTAATTTCTGGGCAAAGAACATGACTGTGGACAGCTTTCCCTACCTGAGGGAGATGGAGACTCAAGACCCAAGCTGTAGAGTGCTGAAAAAGGAGGCACGTCCTTGGAAGATCATAGACTCTAAATTGGGGAGTATGTCCAGGAATTCTAGTATACCCAGTGAACCAACCTCTCATAATAAGTTTATCTTTCTGGTTTTCCTCCCATGATCATGGGAATAGTCATATGCAATGTCCATTTCTAGTTTAAAATTTATGCGTGGAATTTCCTTTAGAGAGACTAACTTTGCAGTGTGCCTGTATCTAGCTGTGTATGGAGGTAATACGCAGAATTACAGAACTGGCCTGTCACGGTCAATGGAGCCTTCTCTAGGTTCATTCTGACACTCCAAATGGAGAGGGAAAGAGGTCCAGGAATTCCGGAGGGTGGCCACCCATGCAGCAACTGGTGGTTCATGGTGATGTTGAGAATGACAATGGACAACAGCTGCAGGATAGGGTGACTTAGAAGTCAATATGAGACCCCTCTCCCCGAGTGCACTGACACAGTGCAGTGGCTCTCATTCTGACTGCATATTAAAATCACCCCGGCAGATTTTCAACCATCCTGTGTCCAAGCTGCACCCCAAAACAATTAGAATCTGTGGGGGATGAGACCCAAGGCATCAGCATTTTGAAAATACCCAGATGACTCTAGAATGCAAAGGTGAGAACCATTGCTGGAGGTAACTTTTGTGGGAGTAGGGCAGGTAGGTTGACATCTGGGTTCAGAGGTAAGACGACTGAAGTCCACCGATGCTAGAGATTTGTTGAAGACCACGAATGATGGCTTTGGCAGGCTCCCAGACTCCATCTCAGAACCACCTTTCTGGTGGTTTTTTCTATCCTCTTAGTCATTCTGGAATTCTACAAGGAATTTCTTCCAGAGGAAAATTTATAGTTTTGAAAGGATTATTTTGGGTTTGTAAAAGGATAGAAGAATAGAAATATTCAAACCACGTGACCAGGGTGGGTGCTACTGTTCAAGGGACCTATGAGGGGTTGAGATGTCAGTCCTGGAGCAGCCGGGGTGGGGGGAGGCCCATCTTCCTGGGACAGCTGGGGATGGAAACACGACTGGGTGCTCCCTCAGCCTTTTGTTACACTGGTCTTGCTGAGAACCCCTGACAGGGCACCTCAGGGTGGCACAGAGGGAGGCAGAACACAGGTGCTCTGAGCTAATCAATTTAAGAGGTCCCAGGTGCGGGTGAGGCAGGCCGCACAAAGACCAGACACCTGCCCCAGTGTCAGGACTTCCTGCACTCAACCTGGTCACTGAGTCTTTGTTTTACTGACAGTGCTGTGATTGCGATCAAAGCACTCACTATGTCCTACTGGGAGTTCCATCGGAATTTGGATATCTACTCTCAAGCTCCCTGATTAAAACCAGAGCCAAGATTTGAGTGGAAGTCTTATCTCCCCGACCCTTTCCCCCACTTTTGAAAAAAACAAATCTCAGATTTTCAGTTCGAACCTACTATGTAACTTTCAGATTCTTGTTAAAGCAATTCTATGTCCCAAGGACTATTTGGGGTTTAAAGAAGTATCTCCAGAAATGAAGAGAATCACTAAATCTGGGAAGAACTCTGGTTTTATGTTGGAGCTTACCGCTTTGGGGAGTGTTCAGGGAAAAAGGAAACGTTTTTGTTTCTGTACAGAGGAAAGTACGAGAGGAGCCCTCACAGAGAATCTCTCTGAGACAGTAGCTCCAAAGAGACAATACGTTGTTCTGCAAGATGCCCTGCAGGGATTAGCAGTGCTGGCTCCTAGTCAGGACAGCTGTACATTAGCTCGGTGAGGCTCCTTGGTCATAAGACGGGGGTTCTACTAACTGGGCTTATTGTGTCCTTTTCAATGCTAGGATTAGAGGAGGAGGCTCTTACTAGAGAGATGTTGGAATGTACTTTATGATTGCCATGGGGTCAGTGTATCTGCGCTATTTTCTTTTATTATCAGAAATAGCTAACGAGGTGATAACTATCATTTAACTTGGATAATTTAGAAATTCAGGCATAGAAAGAGAAATCACCCAGCATCCACATATAAAGCCAGTGACAGAACTGGGACTAGAAGGGGAAAAACCCATTCTGGTTAATGCCACAGCTTGAAGGACAGGTTGGAGAGGCCAGATCAAGACATTGCTTCTTGTCTTGGCTGTGGCAGCAGCTTAGTCACTTTGTAACTAGACTTGCATTACCATTGCTCACCGGAAGATGTGCACGACTAGGTAATTCTTGTATGTGCACTTCACGTTGGTTGAAATGAGGGCCGGTTTGCTTTTCTGATACCTCCAAGCAGTAGAGGTCTGCATTAAAGAGTAAAATAATTGCCAGTTTATAGGCAATAGGACAGAGGCACATGTAAATCATCAACATGGAGGTGCAACCAGCCAAATGCAACTATCGGCTATTATAGGATAAATTGCTCCATTTCTTTAACAAGTAAAATGAAAGGAAAAAGAGTTGAGGAGTGAATCTACAGATGTAAAATAAATTTGAGAAATAGCAACCAATTGTGTGAACCTTATTTGACTTAAGATGAAAATGACTGTAAAACAGTATCACATTTGAGACAATTAGAAATTTGAACACTAATTAGATATTTGTTATCAAGGAATTATTGCTAAAATTTGATGTTACAATGGTATTATAGTTACACTGAAAGAGAGTCCTTAGTTTATAGAGATACATGCTGAAATATTTACAGATGAAATGATACAATTATTTAGTTTGCTTGAAGATAATATAGGAGGGGGAATGAGTAAAATCAAGAAACTACAGCACCAGCAAGCAGAAACAGATCCTAAGCCAACTAGATTCACCAGTCTGGACTGCCACTGACCACTAGAAACCAACTGGGAAAGGGAGTTTTCCCAAACAGCACCTTTAAGAAGTTTTTCGGAACCACAGCAAAGAAAGCACAAAGACCAAGAAAAAACCTCTGATTCTGGATTTTTTTTTACCCTGATAATTTGTGGTAGGTTTCTTTATTTTTTGAATATAAAGTGACAGAAATAATTTGCCATTAGAAAAGAGAAAGAATCTTTGACTATTTACAGCTTTTATACATCACAAAGTTTTTCTTGTTTTTATGTTATCTTTTTTTTTAATTCATTTTAATTTTTGTTCCTGCATCATTTGAACAAGTCCAAACTGGAAATCTATACAGCTCACAAAAAAGCCCTCCACCCAAAAGACCCCCCACCCCCACCCGCCCCAATGAGAAACAAGATAAATCAAAAGAATGAAATCAACTTATTTCTTTTTTTTAAAGGTAAGTCATTTGCTTATATATATACTTGTAATTATTTTTTTTCAAGTTCAAACACCAAAATCCAAGAGAGAAAGGAAAAAATAAAAAGACCCAGTCATCCACCCCTCCCCCCACTCCAGAATCTCAATTGATCCCTGCATGTCCAAAAGGAGAAATATATATTTACAGAAAACAAAAACAAAACAAACAAACGAAAAAGAACTTGGAGGTGAATGGGCTGGGGATCTGAGAGTCGAGAGGAAGGAGAGCCGGCCCCAGGGAGGAGGGTGGGGTTGGGAGGCGAGCCTGAGTCGTCTGTGCTTTCCCCAGGAGGACATCGCTCAGGGACAGCCATGACCATGTCCCCTCCGCCGTGTTGCTTGGGGAGGGGTGTGGCTCTGAGTTTGCAACCCAACCCCACAGTGGATGTGTATTTTGTTTCCATCATCACCCCCTCACACACACACACATACATACACACACGCACATACATACATATGTGCACGTGCACACAGGCACACATACACGTGCATCAGTCATTGTGGCTAAGTAATTATGACACTGTTGGAGCCTTGGCTTCTGTCAAGTGGAGGAAAAGAGATTTGTCCCAGGGGACATGAGCTCATGGCCCCACCCCTTCTCTGATCTCCACTCTAACATGCCGTCCAGCTCCCTTGAAATGTTTCTACCAGCGTCAGGGCTACTCTAACATATCAATGCTGGGATGGTCATTGGGTAGCAAAGCTCCTATGGAGAGTCCCTCCCCCCCATACTTTTGCCTCCCACTTCCTGAAAATTCCTTTAACAAACAGGTGTACCCCATTTGCCCAGTTAACCAGGTATAGGAGACAGCCTGACATAGGGGAAACTGAGGCAGAGTAAACGGAAGCCTTGTTGTTTTCTGCTCACCTTGGACAGATTGGATTCCTGGAGGTCAGAAAGCAAAGAGAAGTCATGATAAAACCATCCCTGGCTTCCTTGGCTTCCCTCTTCCTTCCGAAATAGGGTTCCACTAGTCCTCAGTGCATGAAGCAGAGAATGGCCCCTTGAGTTGGTTGTAATACCTCTCCACCATAGAACTCAAAACATGGCATTAGAGCCAGGATGGACACAATTTAATCTTTTGGGGAAAAGGCCAGGCAGGACGTGACCACATTGAAGGGTTTGCCTTTCCTGGTGGACAGAGAAGCAAACCAGCAGCACAGTGGTTGTGATTTCTTGCATGCCCTGTTCAAGGCTCTGTGGGGTTTGGAAAGCTAGTTCACTAGCAGTGGCCAAGCAGCTTCAGCCTCTTTTCAAATTATGATTTTTTTTTTAAGGACATGGGAAATGAAATGGAATCAGTGCATCATCTGTGTCAGAAGTATGTAGAATGTTCCTGCAGGCAGGCTCTAGGTGGTTCTTATTAAATCTGCAAATGCCTACACAGTGGATTTTTTTTTTTCCTGTCTCCCTTGGTGAAATTTCTTATTTTTTTCAGGCCTCCCCCAAAAGTCCTCACTTGCCCCTTTTTCATGCAGCCCTACTCAAAGTCCTTTTCTTCCTAACCCTCTCCTGATCTTCCAAAACTCTCTCCCAAGGCTTTTAAGGACTTTCAATCATTTCATGGTGCTCCTTTCTCACTGTTTCTCTCTGTCACAAAAGAAAATCCTAAATAAAAATGACCCATCAGAGAAAACTTTTATTTAGCAGAATTGGGCAGAAGCAAAACTGCTTTCCAATTCTTTTACTTTGATTTTTTTTTTTAAAGATGAAAGAGGAGTAAGGTAAGAACAAAGAATTATGATTCCTCCCCAGGAGACTAACTTAGCTGGGAGCCTTTAAAATAGAAAGGACAAGATTTACTGTGAAAATGTGTTCTTTCCAGGGTAAATAGTCCAAATGTGGCCTCAATGCAGGATCCCATTTGTTGACATCTATAAAAATATGCTGTGGCCTACCACAAATCGCAGTGGAGTTTTTAGTGGAAGTTGAAAAACAAATGTCGAGACTGAAGAAGAGGCACCGAGGTCCGTGTGCTGCTGGCGGGTTCCTGCCCAGGAGTGCCTGTGTCCTCGCCACCCCAAGGGCCAACCCAATGCCCACAGCCTTGCTTAGGACAGTCCCTGTGAGAAGCCCAAGAGGCGACCATGTACATCTCCCATCCCTTACTAACTCCCCAAATCCTTCCTGTGAATCCGTGGTTCCTCGTCAGCCACAACCCTGACAACTTCTTCCACCTTCTTGCTCTTACAGGAACTTGGCTCTTCCTCGAGGACCCTGTCGCGCTCCCAAGCGGTGGGCATTTCCTCTCACACATTGCTCATGCCCCGGGGCCTGGAGGTGGAGTAGGTGCCTTCCTTGCTCTTCATTGCCATTTCCACACCATCCTCCCTCCTTCTTCCTTAAAAAAACCACACAACAAAAATAAAATCCAGCTTTAAAGCACATCAGACTAGACTAGCCGCACCCCTTCCTTGCTGCAGTGGTCGAAATATTCTAGAATCACTCTTCCTCTTTCCTGTCATCATATACATTCTTGTCCTATGGATGTCAACCCTTTGGTGACTTCACTATCGACATAGTCATTCCCAAATCCTGACCTCTGCTCCCTCACTAACCTCCCCCTCCACCTCCCCTCAGCCGACCACCTCCACACCAGACTCCAAACCATTTCACTACCAATAACCTCAAGCCCTCTGTAACCCCAGCTTCAAGCATCCAGCTCTGTGACCCAGCTCCTAACTTCTAGTCTACTGCTTCTGGAACCCTGACTCAGTAATTGGGTCATCCCAGCCTGCATCTTAATCCCCTGCCCCTAACACCCTTTATAGTTTGAAAATCCTGAAAATCCTCACTTTTCTCCTCGCCCAGCTTGGATTCCATGGCCAATCACTATAACGACTGCATTGCAGTTGCCCTTAACTCCATCGCGCTTGCTGCTTTTGTTGTGTTCACCTGGTTAAACCCCAACCCTGCTTCAATCCTTCTTGCCACTCTATTTAAGCACCTGAATGGAACTGAAGAAAATATTTTTAATTTCTTTAAACTCATGATCATCAGAACCTCGGATAAGTCCTTTGTGCCTGCCATCTAACACATTTCCTACGTTTTCGTTCTCTCCACTCTTTCTGCTCACTGGTGATGTGCCTAATTCATGCTTTCTTCCTTCCCACACCTCCAGTATTTGTCCCCCAACACTCACTCTTAGCTGATCTCCCCCTATATTTCACTGAAAAATCACCTGCTGGAAAAGGTGTACCCCCACCATCACCTGTACCAACCTGCCTGCGTCAGTGCCCCAGTACCCTCCCGCCCTCCTGCTGCCATGAGCACCCTGGCTGGGCTCCGAAAGCCAGTCCCTCCTCTCACCTCCAGCACTTGCTCCCTCTCCCTAGGTGTCATCGATTTCTCACTCTCTATTGGATCATTCTGGTGAGAATAAAATGGGTGTTATTTCTCCCATCTTAAAGAAAATTGCCTCCTGGACCCCACACCTCTGCTATCTACTGCTGTTTCTATGTCCTCTTTACAGCAAAACTCCTAAGAGCTGCCCAGTCATGCCATCTCCACCTCCTCTCCTCCCATTCTTCCTCGAACACACACTCATCATGCCTTTGTCCTCACTGGTCCACTGAAGCAGCTCTTTTCCAGGTCATCGATGCAATGACATCCACAGTTCCAGATAATCTTATCTACTGAACAGTAGCTCTGGAACTACCCTGGCCCCTCCTCATCTCCTGGGACTCTGAACATTCCCCCAGGGCTCAGTCCACGGAATTTTCTTCTGTCTCCACTCCCTCCCTAGCTCCAGTCTCATGGCTTCAAATTCCATCCAAATGCCTACAGATTCCAAATATATATCTTCAGGCTTGACTTTTTCCCTGAACTTCCCTGAATAACCAATTGCCTAATCACCATTTCCACCTGGACGTCCGATAGACATCTCAGACTTACTGCCAGGCTTTCCTCCCCAGTCTGCTTCCCTGAAGGATTCCTGTCCTACTAATGGCAACCCCAAACTGTCAATAGCTCAGATCATACATTCTGGAGTCATTCTTGATTTTTTTTCATTCTCTGACTCTATATCTAAATCATCATCAAACTGTCAGATCTGTCCTTCAAAATATTTCCAGAATCCAACCATTTCTCACCACCTCCCCTGCAAACACCATGGCCCAAGCCACTATCGTCTCTTACCTGAATTATTACAAGAACGTCCTAACTGGTCTCCCTGCTTCTTGCATTGTCTACCCTTTCACAGTATACTCTCAACACAACAGTTACAAAGCTTCTTTTTAAACCGAAGTCAGATCATGTCACTCTCTGCTCAGAACCTTCTAGTGACGTTTCATTTTTCTCTTGGTACAAACCCAAATCCTGATGATGCCCTACAAGGCCCTACCTGACTTGGGTCACTGCCACCTCTCTGACATCACTTCCCACACTCCTCTTCTTCCTCATGGGTCTCCTGGCTCTTCTTCCAGTATACCAAGCATGTGGTTTGACCGCAGGGCCTTTGCAATTGCTTTCTCTTTGCTGAAACACCCTTCACACAGAAAGCCCCAACCCTCATTGCTTCATCTCCTTTGAGCCTTTACTCAAATGTCACCTTTTCATAGAAGCTTTGCATGTCCACCCCATAAAAGGTAGTAACCCCCACCCATCCTATCATCTTCTATCCCCCTTAATCTGCCTGATTTTTTCCACTGCATTTTGTACTACCCAACAATGACGTGTATTTATTTCCTTTTTTGTGTTTCCTCTCATCAATATATAAGCTTCAAGAGGGTATGGACTTCATGTGGTTCACTCTTATACCCCAGCACCTGGAACAGCCTGGCATGGGCTTTCCACTCAATAAATATCAACGCATGGATGAATCATCTCTTCAAAGCATGCTCTGAAACCACAGGACAAATAGTCCCAAAATAAGAGTTCTAATAAAAAACAAAACCAAAAATCCTGGATATTTATTCTAAATTTTAACCAGTTTCTAAATGGCAAACACAGAGCTCAGTTTCCATGGTTCTTTCTGATTTGTGAATTGTTCTTGATTATTTTTTAATAATTAAGAAAACAATTGCCCCAAATTTCATTAATCAGTGGCTCTCTGTCCCTGTCCTCCTCCATTGTCTGACTCCCACATCCCTTATGGCTACAGTAGAATATACAGAGCCTGGACATGTGGCAAGATTAACATTTTAGCCTTCCTGGCTTGCTCAGAACATATGATCTACTACACTTGAGTGATATTTTATAGCTTAAAAGATCATGTCTGAGTCAGTAAATTCCATGTTAATATGTGTAAGACTCAGGATTAAATCAATCTGGAAAATGCCTATTTGTGATCTAATCTACCAGTTTTCTTCCTGAAGTAAATGATAATCAGATTAGAAACCTAGTGTTTTCACTGGGGATGGGAAGATACAATTTTATTTAAAAGATTTTCTGTCTCAGAGGTGACCTAACTTTGTGATCCAAAATCATTCCAAAATTGAAAAAAAGAAAAAAAGTTCTGCTAACTTCGTTCCCCTGATATATTCTGCTCTCCGCAGCGCCCTTTGGCTTCCCAATTTGAGAAAATGCAATCATAGTGTGTACGAGGCCCTTCTACTCGGAATATTCTTGGCTGGAGCGTGGAAATCATTTGAGAGGAGCTACCCTAAAGGCTGGTAGATGAGTTTTGGAAGAATCAAGGTGCAACGCTCATCAGTGTCTTTCTGGAAACAAGCGTCTGCCTCTTTCTGCAGCCAGCCCGTCACCATTTCTGCAACCCACAGCAGCGCAGCGTCTCCCGCCAGAGCTCACAGGGAATGGCAGGTACAGGGGATAAACCAGAGCATGTGGGTGTGGGGGCCATTGTCTCTTCCCTGCCACAAACATCTACCCCAATCGTCACCTTCTTTGCTTCTAGATTTTTCTCAGCGTGGTAAAGAATATTTTTCAGAACAAAGCTTTGTTCTGCTTATCACTAAATCTGTTTCCCATTCTACTTTCTCTTTTTCATTCCAAGAGACGCACTATCTTAATGGTTAAAAAATAACAAGCAGCAACTCATTGGTATGATATCTAGAAACACTTGCCTCCTATGAGCCTAGGGCCAAGGAGGGCTGAGGATAGGGTCATATCACCAGCACGTGCAAACTAAACATGCATCCTCCATCACACAGGGCTTGTACCTTGAAACAATAAACAAAAAGCAAAACAACAAAAAGCAGAGAACAGGAAAAAAACCACAAAATGACCCCACACACACAACAGGCATCTCGACCACAGCCCCTGTGCACTCTCTCGCAGAGGTTGCTTAACATTCCAGAGCACATCCCTCTCCGCTCACAGAACAGCAGGCTCTCACTGGAGGGCACTCACCTTCCCTGCACTTGACCTTGAGTTAAAGCATCAGGGAACAAGACCTTGTTTGCTGGCTTGTCATGCTCTTTACTTTCTGCATATCTCCAAGTTAAAAAAAATAAGAAAACCTTGAGAAATTATAATACGATCAAGGGTTTCTATTAACAATCAGAGTTTAGATAAGAGGACTGTTTGAGGAATACATTCTTCTTTCACAGGGAAAGAAAGACGGGAGGGGAACAAAAACCACAGAGGGGAAGCAGGAGAGCTGCCAAGAGGCTGGAAGATGAGGAAGAGTTTCTGTGTAAGGAATCCGAAAGGTTGTTCTCAACTATAAAGATCACTGTTCAGTGGCTGGAAACATATGTATTTTGGTCTATGTCCAAATATAGCTATCATTTTTTTTTTTTTTTTGGCAAGCGCCAACCACTTCCAATTCATTTTGGAATCATGGTTGCCCATGAAAGGAAAGAGGAAATCAAGTGCCTCAAAAAAGAGATGGCTCTGGAGAGAAAGAGAGAATGAGAACTCCAAAGACCATTGAAATTAAATATGTCAATTCTACTGATTCTGCACGGATTTCTATACCATATTTTGCCAGTAGGATGTTTGGTAATGACCAGGTAGATTTCCCCACTGTGTGGCAAAGAGAATAGAAAAGGAACAAAGGAAAGGAGAAAACAATCATAACTGGCCCAGAAAATCGGAGTTTTGTTCTTGGTCTAATTTACCTCCCTGGGAAAGCAGCACCTTTAGTCCATCCATGGAGGGGGATCAGAAGATACTGCAGAGAGTAATGTTTCTCCGGCTTTCATTGAAGTAAAGATACTGTAAATCCCCAAACTGCTCCAACCTTCCTGATTAGCTTGGAAGTTATTGGACATGGACATTTTCCTGGGGGACTTCTCTCCTCAGTGGCACAGTGTCGAAACTCTGGAATCAGAATTCCTTGCCCATTTTGTAACTGACCTCCAGTTCTCTAGCTTCTGTTGAACAGGCCTTATCCAAAACAATGTTATGTAGATTATTCTTTTATGAAAGTTGCAGAAGGAAAGAGGTCAGGGAGACGTGTGAGCTGCCCAGCTGTTTAGGATCAAATGGACAAGCCTAGTTTAGGAAGAAATCAAAACCATGACATCAGAGGAATTACCTCCTGTCCCCAGGCTCACTGGGAAAGAGTTTATGCTCATGTGGATGCTGCTGCCCAGGAGAGAGTTCTGGGCTCTAAAATTGAATTTATCCTCTCTGCCTTTCATAGGATACCTACACACTCAAGCCAACTAAAATCTACCTGAAATAGGAAGGTGTCCTTATTTTGCATATGCTCTCGGTTTAGTGGCTTCAGTCTTGTGCAGATACAGATTTTCTATGTGAAACTTCATCCAAAATGCTCCCCTGAGCTGTACCATTGGCAGCTATGCTTGAGGGTTGCCTCTTTCATTTCCACTTTAATATTTAATAACAAGCACAAGCACTTTGTGGTTTCAATCAAATAATTCTCTGTTCATACCCTCAGGGTCCCCGCCCCAATGAAGATAGCTGTAGCACAAGACAGGGAACAGTCATCTCGGGGGGAATAAGATGCTCCAAGCACTCACCCGCTGTCGGCCCTGTCACTCGTCATTAAGGAGCATGATGATCCAGGTATCTGTGACGACACCCACATGAAAGACGAAGTCACCTTGGAGTCAAGGTAGAATAGCTCTGCCCCTCTCTCTTAGCTTCCTATGATACCATCGTGATTTCCTGTGACTTATCGGGAGGCAAAAGGACAGGAGCAAAAGGGTATTTGTAATTGGCTTGATTCTAAACTTTCGGCTTAAGGAGGTTGTCTAGCATCTACCCCTCACCCCATCACCGTGTACGGGGCACGGGCATGAGAGTTCCCTCCTCGCTCTGCTAACATCCTCTCCTGAAACCAGGCTCCCGAACCAGGCTCTGGGGATGACTACACTGTGAAGTTGATGGCATAGAAGACTCCCCACTCATCCACCTAAGGACTTTTATATCTTCCTACTTCCTCTTCTGTCTTCCTCTAGGGACAGGATGTAATGACGAAAGGAAAAAAAAAATACCACGTTAAGCTAGGACACTGGAGCTTCTTTCACTGTTCTTGGTATAAACAAAATACTCTGCACACAAACCAGAATTTATTCTGTGACAACAAACTAAAGACACTAAACTCTTTGGAAAGACGGATTACTTCCTGAGCTTGAACAGTGAACAGATGGATTATAAGAGAAGGTATTGCAGGATGCCCTGGTCCATGGGTGCTCATGGAATCCACCGCTGCAATCTTAGGGCAGAATCGAGATCTCACAAATATTCTCAGGAGACTCTTTATTAGTCTCTGAAATACCCATGCTTCCTTTCCTTCAGGATTTAGGCAGGCATTAATTATTTATTACAAGTCTGGGGGTACAGGTCCTTCGCTCAGGAGTTTGTCATGTATGTGAACTGTCTCATGCCTTAATACTGGAATCAGGCTTTTATGTTTGAACTTGACTAAATTGGATAGAGATTCCTGGAAGAAGAATCTCAGGGGCTGTCCTTGGAGGGTTGCCCTCCTCACTGGGGGCTGATCAAAACTACCAACCCCTGCAGAGCATCGTGAGCCCTTTGCACACACTCCTGGAGGCTCCTTTTCCCATGTAGCACTCTGGAAGAAATTCTCTGTCCCAGTTTTCTCTTGAGATTTTTATTTGTGTGGATTGCATGCTACATAAAAATTTTTTGATAATAAAAAAAGGATTCACAATGTCTTACCCCACAGAATTCAAAAACATTTTTATTTGACCTTTAACGTTTCCTCATTACAAAAGCTTTCCTACTCCTTTCTGGTTTTCAAATCCCTGCTTTGTCCTTGTCCCTGTTAACATGTGGACTCATGTAGCTTGTGTGTGTGTGTGTGTGTGTGTGTGTGTGTGCACATTTGTCTGCAAAGATGACAAATTTCATGGAAAAGATTTGGCTAAATCAGCCGCCTGGTTTTCATGATTTTTCTCCACTGCTAGATGCTGAAAACCTAGCGTGGGGTAAATAATTTGGGCAGCATTACTCATTGGGCTGGACTGAGAGGCATTCAGACAAGGTTTGGTTCTGCCAAGAATTTTCTATATAAACTTAGTTTGGGCCAATTATCCAATTTTGCTGTGCTTCAACTTTTCATCTGTAAAATTAAAAGCTGATCATATTTCTGTGTCAAAGGAGGTTATTTGGAGAAATGGTTATGGTAAATTAGCCCACATCCACATAGCAACTACTCTGATTTACTCAGAATGTAGCATAGGCTAAACGTAGTGGAGGCCAATTGGGTTGCAGAAGATGTAGGAACTGCATCATTCTCCAAGGAGGGGAGGCAAAGGCAGGCTGGAAACTGCCTTTTCACATGGGAAGTAAGCTAAGAATGCTGAAGGAATGATTATTCATATTTCTGTGTGATCTTTTTCTTGTACCTGCTACCAAGAAGTAATCAAAGCAAATGCCCTGATCATTGAAGGTGCCCAAGAGTGCCAGGAGCAACCTCATAACACAGTTGTCTTCTGTGATCTAAGGTGTCCGGTTTTGTTCAGCAGGCTCCATGCTAGTCAGTAAAATACAGTGGGATTGATTATACCTGACTGGCTGGGCTCTGGTTTGGAAATGTTAGATACACGCACGTGCTCCAGTTCTGTGCTCTCTCAGCTCCTTATCCTAACAGTGTGTTCTGAGGGTGGGCTGCTTGGACCTGATGCAGGACATAGAATACCTCAAGATCCAAACACTGAGAAAGAGAAGTAAGAGAATGCAAGAGATGAAAAGTTAATGAAGGGAAACACAGCAGTAAGTGCCCTGCTTGACTTCCAATTGCATTTGTATCAAAGAGAGGTTATTTTTACTATTTATGTTTTTCTCCATAAGAGTTCTACCTGGATGCTTCAGTAGCCTCCTTGTTTCCTGCCTACATCTTGATGTTTTTCCTGCTCCTGACCCTGGGAGACACAGAAACGAGAAATTATTGAATCTGCTAAGGCACTTATGCCTGTTCCTGTCCCCATTGAGAACAGACCTCCCCACCCCTGCTCACTATGTCCAAGAAGAGATATGGGCACACGTGAATATGTCTGTATCTAAGTAACAGGACCGTCTGTTCTCAGGGGGACTGGCTTCTGCTTCTCCATCCTCTTATCACTGATCCATTAACAGGACATCAGAAGACCACATGGATGCTGCAGGGGAAAATAGGACAGTCAGCAGGATATCTATGTGGTTCCATCACAAAGAAAATGCTTCCTTCAGATAAAGCCTGGATATTTCTGTCAAACCTTGAGGTGCCAGTGATCCACAAGCCAGGCGGAGCAAAAGAGAAAACACTGACTACATAAAATATGTCTGTCCATCTAGTTCTAAAGGAAAACTTCCATCTACCATCAAGTGACTGGCAATTCAGATTAGTTAAGATTGTGTGTGTGTGTGTGTGTGTGTGTGTGTGTGTGTATGTTGGGGAAGTACACAGGCTAAGAATACCCATAGCAGAGATCAAATTAGGTGCAGTTGTGCTGTTCGCGTGAATATGTGAAAGCCATTTATAAGTTACTGAGAGCCCAACTCACCAAGAGGTAACACAGTGGTCTCTGGTTTGCAGATGGTTCTTAAAGCTGAAGGGCACATTAAAATAGCCCTTGATATCAAAGGAAAATAATCAATTATAATTAAAATGTGACAGTGACAATGACTGTTAACTACACAGATGGTTCTGAACGGGACTGAGGTTTCAGGCGGGCATGTTTTGTTCTGTTTTGTTTTTTGAAAAAGTTCTCTCTGGAAACAGGTAATATCTTAGAGAAGCAGGTAGCTGAGCACACTTGCATGCCTGTGGCCACATCCCTGAAGCTGTGCTCCTGTCACATCTCAGAGACTGCGAGTCCCTTACTGCAAGGAGGACAGATGGGTCATGGCCTGGTGACTTGGATTCAGTGGGCAGGGGTTGTATGATGGGTCACTCCTTTGCTGCCTAGGGGGATGGTCAAAGGTCCTTTGGGTGCTGCAGTCCAAAGGGCCTGGATGCTGGCTGGGGACTTGTGGCCAGACTCCTTGTCTTTTCCTTCCTCATATCCTCCCTCACTTTTTACAGGTATTTGTAGACAAACAATTGACAGGAACATTTCATGGGTAAACTGCCTAGAATTTTGGTCCATTCATTGGTCCACCAGAGATTGACAAATGCCCTTCCTCATGAGGATGGCCACCTTCCTACCCTCCCACCGGCTGTTACCAGATTATTCACGTCACTGCTTAAAAATAAAGTCTCATAATATAATGAGATGGATGTTGCTCTAAAATGTTAACTGTCCCTATTCCCAGGAGCAGGACCAGCTAGACCCAATAGGATTTTCGAGAAGAAAAATTATCCCTCTAGACCTACATTTTAATTTTCACTAGGTATCTCCCAAGTTATCACAAGTTTTGCCCCATCTTGCCCATAATAATTCCTCTACCCCACTCCTGTCTCAGTGAAAAATGGACTTCATTCACTTTTTTGAAAAAAAGACTTGTCACTGCCTGTAACTTATTTGAGTTCAGTTCTCTATAGTATGCTTTAAATTAGCACACGGTGGCAGAAGATGCCTCCCACAGGAGATTAATTCATGGCCAATGACATAATGAGATTTATAGAGAAGGCTGGCCAGGAGAAGAAAAGGGAACAGTATCGGTTACCAGAGCAGATTAAGGAAAAATTTATACCAGCTCCAAGAGTTATTTCAGAGGGACAGAGACTGGCACCGATGAGAAGGAATGACAGATTGCTAAGTAGGACCACGGCGGGAGAGGGTGGACAGACAGGGCTTGGAGAATATAGAGACAGGAGGGCTGTGAGGTCAGAAGTGATGTCCCTCCTGAGGTAATGAATCCCCTCACATAACAGAGAAAGGAGTAGTTTAGAGACAAGAATTCTCTCTGAGCCAGCTCATTCAGATCCTAACTTACTTTCATTTGAAATACTCAGCTAAGAGGTAATGTGCTCAGTTACCTTAACTCTCATCTTCCCTTTGGGAGCAGTGGCCCTGTAAACAAAGCCTCAGAAAGGGGCGAGAACCCACAGAGCCCAGGAAAGAAATATGATCGAGACAAGGTGGTGAGAAGCACAAACAGTCCCCCCAAGTCTGTCCTAGCACAGATACCAAGGGGAAAGTGCCAGCATGCACTGTAATACATTGTCCCATTGGGCCACCGTTCGGGGTCTGGAAGGCTGTATGACTTAGTGAGACTAAATTGTGACCAGGTCCTTCTGGTACTGCAAGTGTTAACAATTTAGAAAGGCTACATACTGGATCAAAGACAGATCAGTCCCAACATAGGTTCAGGTTGTTAGAGACTCAGTCTGAGTACTGAAGTGTCTGGATACAAGCTCCACTCGAAGCCTCCGAAAAGCTCCTGGTACCTAACATTTGATCAATACCCTTCAAGGTCTCGCCCTCTGTCACTTACTTTGTATACCTGTAGTATTCCAAGTATACTCTACTAACCATGAAACAGTCACAGAATAATTTCAGAGTACAAAGCACAACTTAGAAAAATCTATAAACTTCCATTTGAAATACTAAGTATTACCATGGAAATGCATACACATAGCATATTGCTGTGATCATGTGTGCAGAAATAGAGAGATAAATGGTGGTGGTGATGGGGTGGGGTTCATTCTTAGGTTTTACTGCAGATTCAAGTATCCTGTGGGCAAAATAAAGTGACTCCTTTTCAATTACAATTTATAATAATACCAAATATTTACTAGTGCCTTTCATATACAAGGCACTCTGTTAGGTGCTACAGGAGGTAAAAAGAGGAATAAGTACCTGACCACAGGGAGTTTATGACCTAGCAGGGAAGAGGAGTCCTATAACCAAATAACTGTGAAATAAGACGGCCTGTGATAGTTGCCACTGGGGAGATATAATGAAAGTGTTATGGGAATTCACAAAATACCTAAAGATTTTTTCTAGATGGAAGACAAAGGAAGGTAGATGTGGTAACTATTTGTTCTGGTCTTTGAAGACTTACATAGAGGGAATGGATATCATGCAAGAAGAGAGGGAGATGGGAAGGAGAATGTCTTGGGAAAAGGGGATAGTTTAAGGAAAGACACAAAGTGAGGAAAAAGTTGGCATAGGAAAGTTAAGAGACGGATGTGACTCAGCTTGTCTGGGCTATGAGGCTCACACAAGGGCAAATAACTAGAAGTTATTCTTCCTGCAGATTGTGGCAAGTAAAACCCATTGAAGTTTTTTTTTAGTTAAAGAATGACATGATCTGATTTATATTTAGGAAGTGAGTAGATTCAAATATAAAATATTGGAACCATGCTAAAAGACACTGAAATAATGCAGACTACAGGGATGGGCCAGAATGAAAGGGAAGACTAGAAAACCTTAGGGGTAAGAATTAACAGACTTTCCAAATGATTAGATGTACAGGATGAGGGGATTGGAGGAGGCAAAGGTGCCTAAAAAGCTTGAGTTTGGTGATAGCAGGAATGGTGGTACCATTATGAAAAAGGAGGAACTTGGTGATTATGTTGGTTTGCAGGTCTTGGATATTGGGGTCAATATAAAGTTAGGTGTTCAGGATATGATTGGAAATATGTGCATTAGGCTGAAGAGAAAGGGGTGATGACTTGGAATTCATTCAGAGAGTCATTGAAGTCCTGGAAGGCAGAAAGATCGTTAGAGAATAGTGGAGATGAGGAGAAGAGTCAGGCTGAGAACACCACGGCAAGGCAATGCCGAAGGAGGGACCAAGAGTAGGAGCCAGCAAGGTGACAGAGGACCAGAGAACTAAGAGTAAACCCAAAATGTGCGCCTCCCCCAGCCCCCGGCAATGGTAAATTTAGGTTAAGGTCAATGACGCTGAAGATCAAGGAAAGAAAGAAAAAAGGCTGTTGGATTTTGTAACAAGAGGTTCATTGGAATATTCTGGAGAGTAGTTTCAGAAGAGCAGTAGGGTGTAGCCCAATGATAAAGCCAGGAGTATTAGGTGAGGAAGTTAAGACAAAAGTCTAGCCTTTTGAGAAGTTTGGAAGTGAAAAAGATAAACAGAGATAGGACAGGACTTCAAGAATCTAATTGGATCGAGAGATTTGTCTTTAGAGATGGTGGGGTGGTATGATTTGTCTTTTGGGATGGTTACAGGCAGATATGTAGAAGGGATTAAGAATACACCAGAGTATTATTGGTTGGAGAGCACCGCAGGGAAGGTCAGAGGGTGGGTATTGGAGCACAGGGAAGAGGAGCGCTGAGTTGGGAGGGAAGAAGAAAGAGATGAGTGAAGGACAGACATGAAGGGTAGAGAGGAGAGGGTATGCAGGGATTTTTCAATAATCAGATATCTTTTCTTGGCAACACAGTAGGAAAGAGTGCCTGTTGAAAGGGAGAAAATAAAAATGAAGGGAAAATAAAACTAATTTAACAAACATTTAATGTGACATGGAGTTAACATTAGAGAAATAAAAAAGATGTTTAAGATGAGTAGGGTTCAGGTGAGATTAAATGGACTGAATTTGTGCTCTTCAGCATAGGTTTAGGACCTTCTTTTCTAGCAGGTGGAATGGATGCTGGGAGCATGGGATGCAGAGTTAGATAAGCACGGTAGGTACAGTGAGAAGGCAAGAAGAAGAGATTGCTGGTGAGAGTATTGCTCAGTTGGGTGAACATAGGGTTAGACCAAAGGGGGAAATCAGTGAAACCGGATGGGTTTATGAACCAGAACAACAGAGGGGGCTTCAAGGAAGGCAGATAAGATATAGAAAATGCAAGGTTGTGGTCAGAGGGGGAATTTCAGAATTTTAGCTCTGGGCAGTGTAATAATGCCAAAAGACGTTCAGGCTTGGCCACGATACAGAGAGCTGAATCTCTGCAGTGTTTTTTCAAATAATATAATGGATATCTTTGACTATATACCCTGAAACCAGCAAATATTAAACCTGCATATATAATCACACAGATTTATGCACACCTACTTATATATACATTTAAATATTTTACACATACACATTCATATCTTCTATGTGAGTATCATATATTTCATTTTACAATCTTGTATATTCTTTGCAGAACTAGCCCAGGGGTATAGTGTGTGCTCAGTAGACATTGGTTTAATTGAACTAACATATTTAACCAGAGCTTTTAATTTTTTTTTCTGCACAGTTAACTAGAATCTGCTCCACCCCCTAAATCACAACACTAAAATAATTACAGATAAAAAAAGTTCAGGTTTAAAGTGTGGAAACCAAATCTTTAAAATAACAGTTTGATAATGGGCTTAGTGTTGTGCTTCTTAAATGTACCCTTAATCCTCGAACTGAGTTCCATTTCTTTTACCTTTGCCAAAACACAGATTCTACACCCCAGAGTGCCCAGGCTCTGAGGAATTCTCATCCTCTCTGCTGTCCACCTGCAGTTCTCTCTAGGGGCCCCCACCCTAATAATCACGTCAGCAGTTATGTTTTAAAGCGTGAAACAGAGCCAGAAACTCACTGTGATGAGCTGAGATGGAGAAACGTGGAAGGTTTCTAACTTTCCCCACTTATTCCTGGTACTGCTGTCCTAACCCATTACTCTTTCAGCAAAATTCCTTCTCCAGGGCATGGGAGAATGGCAGCACTGACTTGCACTTAAGGTTTTTGTTGGGGGCTTTGTCATGGGAATAGATAGGGTATTTATTCTAAGTCATAGAACTCATAGGGCCCCTGTGTGATTGTGTCAATGTGGCTGAAATGGGATGAGAGTGGGGTGTATTCAGATATCCTGTGATTTTATATATCACTGGAAACCCCCAACTACAATGGAACCCTATATCTAGGTCAGTATTAGAAGCTGTCAGACTAGTCTGCATTTTAGTGTCAATATCTGATGGATCTCAGAAAGAATTGCCCACAGGTCGACACCTGGGAGTCAAAGGCTTCCTCCACAGTTAGTGTGTGTTCAGATAACGGGGCACCCCCTGTGGAAGTGGGGAAGATAGAATCTAGACCAACCTGGCGAACTGGAAGATTAAGTGAACTGGGACAGACAGCAGAAAATTACAGTAACTTTTTTGGTATCATTAATTCAATTTGATCTTTCTAGCTGCCTCCCCAGTAACTTGTGATGGAGGAGAAGCATCAGCTTCCATCTCCTTTAGCAATAGTCCTAGTCCTGCAAGTACTGAATTTACAAATCCATAAATGACACACTCAGTGACTGTGGATTGAAAATAATTCCTAGCTAGGAGTCCTATTTGGGTATCATGCAAGCCTTAAATAAAAGCAGGTGGAAAATGAAATATGGTTTAAATGTCTTTACCTTCTAGAACCTACTGTATCCTTGTTCCCTACTCTGTCACTCTTAGTGCTCTCTCCCTCTTCTATCACAACTTATTCCCAGGAAAAGGAATGAGAATTCTAGTGTAAATTAGGTGTTTAAATGTATAAATCCCTGATATGGCTTAATATGTCCCCTTTCCTGGGATGACTTTCATTTAAATGACAGATGAGCAGCTCAGTGCTAAAGCAACAAATCTGTGTGGGAACCCAGTGGCTGGAGAGGGGTGGGAAATGAAAAGAAAAAGCCTTTTCAGGACCTCAAAATCACACCATGGACCAAATACCCCGTGTAAGGCCAGACCCACTGCAGGGTGATTGTGCACCTTGAGACGCTTTTCCTCCACAAAGAGTTCCTCAGACAGGACGAAGAGTCTCTGACACCCAAGTGAAGAAGGCAAAGGCTCTGCTAGTGTCTAGTACCCTACTGAGCACACGTTTCCTGTATGGCTTTGGGCTCAAGAGCACAGAAGGTATGGCCACAATCCCTGGAAACGCCAAAGGCATTCATCAATAACACTGCAGTTACATCACTTACGTGCACATCTGAATCATTCCTAACACTCCGAAACAGACATGCACTGGGTGTCAAACAATGACAGGGCTTTTTTAGAGAGATGGTGATTGATTAAAAGAATAAAGTGAGTTCTGGAATAGCTTTTCCAAAGGCTATTGCCCAAACAATCTGGTTATTCGGTCTCTAAATCTTGAACTAGCTAAAAACAAAACAAAAACAAAGAAACCCTCATTCTTAAATGAGATGTGCAGGTGACCAGCACTCTGCAGAGAATTCTCCTTTGGGCAATACCTGATGACTATGGAAGACTGGGTGGATGATATTCACTTAACTGTATAGACGACTCCTATCCTATCACATTACATATACGTTTTGGCGCTACTGACACCAGCAACATTTAATGGAATCATTTGGGATTTGCCCCCCATCACAACATGGGTGTGGCCAGTACAGAGGAATGCACATTAAGGATGTTTCCCATGCTCTGGCTGAGGATACACAGTGATGAATTTTGAAATAACAAGTTGTACTGTACATGCATCACTCTTCAGAGTGTGCACATTCTTGACTCAGGCAAATTCAAGGGTCAGATTACCGAGGTCAGTGGAAATGCTGAGCTTTAAACATTGCCCTTTAAAGGAGTGATACAGGACCACACCCAGCAACCCACTTCTGCAATGGACAGGAATAACAGAGGCACGCACAAGAGAAAAAGCATGGGTTCCAAAGAAAATAGGAACCTTAGAGGCTTCTGGGGATATCTGTGGAATAGCACAGTTTTGGATGGATTGGGTATTGGTTCCCACCTATCTGTGATACAGATTGGGCTGACTTCTGAATTCTTCCTTGTGCATTTCACTGGCTTGTTATTCTGAAATTAAGTAACATCTAGAACTTAACAATGCCCAGCCTTTCCTTTCTCTGAGCAGACCATGAATATCTTACTTGGTCCCAATGCAAACATCCAGTTGAAGAAAAATGACCAACTGGGGCCAAATATGGGTTTAGAAAAATGAAATTATCCAGCTGACAGCCTTCATGATGGGAAGATAGGAAACAATGCAATGTAATATTCTGGGTAAATGGATTTGGAAATTTCATCCTGTGGTAAAGAGAGAGAGGCTGCCACCCTCCACAGAGCCAACAGTCCAGTGAAAGAAATTCTATTTGTCTGGTTAACCCAAGGTCAGGTTTTGAACACCTGGCTTGAGGCCAGTAGCACCTTCCTGTTGGCAGTAATGAGGACAAGGCAAACAGGGAACCACTGCGGGCACCATGCCTCACATACCCACCCTCCTACCTCTAAAACTAACTGCAGCAACTTTCCTGAGGGGATCATCTAGCCACTGAGTTTTGAGCGGATCTGGTTATCTTTTCTAGAAAAGCATGCGAATTTGTAAGACAGGTATCCAGCGCTACCTCTCTGTAACCAGAGATCACATGCTTCAAAAGGTAGAGTTAGTGGAAATTTTCTGAGTGTGCCTGCGGTGCTGATTTCTAAGGGTGGGGGTGGACCAGGGAGAAGGGCAGTGCCCAGTACTGGGAAGAAGAGCCTCAGATGACCGAGCTGGTTGTTAAGTGTCAGAGGAGGTTGCTAGGAGATTTGAACTTCCTGAAACCTCTCAGCCACACCGAGAATGGGAGGTTAATATGACCTCAATTCTGTTTTAAGCCCTTTTGGGAATCTTTCCTGCCCTAGGTACTGACACCGGGAATATGGTGCCACCAGCCTGTCTTCGCATGGAGCACAGGTCCCTCTGGTCTACATAGAAGATAGGAGTCAGACCCGGGGTTTGCTTAGGGCCAGATCGGACCCTCCGTGAAGCCCAGGTAAAAGTGCACTGACATTTCTCACAGACCAGTAAGAAGACTGGTCTGGGGAGGGGGCATGGACACAGATCCCTTTCCCCTGGCTTTTTAGCAAAAGTGGCCTCCATTCACATTCACTTTTCCAGACATCCCAAAGCATGAGCCGTACAAAACAATTTCCCCCGATGGAAAATGAAAACCCATAAGAAAACACTTTCCCCCTCCGTCCCATCCCCACCCCACTCCCTCCAGCCCAACACCCTGAATACTCACAAGAGAACACTTTATCTATACAAAATTAATTAGAAAACAAAATATTTACATATGAAATAAACACCATCTTGATTTCTGTTGCCAGTGGAGACTGAAAAAGCCCCCTTGGTTCTAGATTGCTGTTCGCTAGGTTAGTTGGTTTGGTTTTTTATCTTAAAGGGGTGAGGTAAGAGGAAGATGAGGGGATGAGCCCCTGACCCCCGGACAGAGTCGGGGCAAAGCGGTGTTTAGATGGCCCTTCGCCTTCTTCCTCCTGGAGAAGCCTCACGCCCTCTGTCCTCTCCCAAAGTCTCTCCTTGAATCTAAGGTAAAGCACTCGTGCGTCTCTGCACATCTGTGAGAGGTTCAGCCCCTTGCCCCCACGTTCATTTCAGAAAGAAAACAGAGCTTTACAAGGCCTTCAGTTGGCTTTAAAATGAAAGATACTGAGGTAAAAATCAAGGAGGAGGGCGGGGGCAGCAGTCAAGGGCGGGGATGAGGAAGGGTCTCGAGTCAGGGCAAATGGGAAGGCAAAGAGCAGCCCTGGAGGGTGTGACTTGAAGAGACATGGCAGCTTCCTTCCAGAGGAGGATGAGCACCTTTCTGGTTTGTGTGTCCTGTGTGCAACATGGCGGTCCTGCAGTCAAGCTTCCAAACAGACCCCGGGCTCTTTGGATGCCACCCTATGCAGGGGAGGATGGCAGGACAGTGGAACCGACCCACAGAACAGCCCTACCCCAAGTTTCAGGACCGGCAGTGACAAAGATTCATTTCCTTTCTCCATTTTCCAACTTTAAGTGAAGGGGGCATCATGCCTGCCAGCACCCTCATCCCTGGAGTTTTATACATGTATATATTTTTTTATTCTTGAATGGTACAAACTGAGAGGGAAAGGAGGTGTTGCAGGAAGGTGAAAGGGCCTCTACCAAGAGTGTTCGCTCTGGGCTCAAGTCACATTCCCAGGGAGCCAGGCCCAAAGAGGTGGTGGAGAGTCCCTCCCCACCTCCCTTCCCCCTCTTCCAAGTCTCTTCCCTTCTCTCTGTGCCTCTGAGCTGCACGCACAAAGCCGAGCTCATTTCTCACAGCTGTCTGTTCCGCAGCAGTTGTAACCAGTTCTGGGGGAAGAAGCCTGCTCGTCTAGCTTCAGGTTAAGTAAGAAGGGATCAAAGCATTGAAAACATCCCCCTCTCTCACTTACCCTACCGTAAACGACTCCTCTTCTTCAAAGCCTCACCTAGCTCCTCCCCAAACCTTGGCCGATTGAGGTTCCCAAGTGTGGCAAAATAATTACGGCTAGTTCTGTTTCCCTTTAGCCTTTCTGGAAAATTCTTGGCCCAAACTGGTTGCAACTATTGGCTATCACCGAGGAATCACTGTTGTACCTGCTCTTGCAGGACTGCTCACCACCTTCTTTGTCTAGACCACAGAATCTTCTTCGTCAAGAACTTCCATTCTCCTCATTCAGGAGGGGCGAAGGGGAGACAGCCCAAATTCAGGTAACATGTGACCATCTCTGTTTGTATATAAGCCAAAGCAAGCACATTGCTTAGGGATGTTGAAAGAGTCAAGGTTGCCTCTACATTTAGAAGCACCTGACTACACGTGTGTGCAAGTGTACATGGCTACACACGCACAAATGATCCACCTGCTCTTGCCTCCAATGCACCAGGGGACACTATTATATGTACTTTCCAGTTTGTTCAAGAATCCACCCATCCACCAGTGACCGTTTATTCGAGCTCACCACTAATGAGTCTCATGGAGTACAAGCAAACTTTTTTTTGGCTTATATATAAACACGGCCTGGCACCCTCTGCTTGGCACATGATCCCAAGACTGATATCATCTAAGCAACGAGAGTTGCCAAAGCCTCTTTGCAATCACAAGCAGTACGCTACATGGTCTCACTTGAATGCTTTTGCTTCCTCACCTCAACGAAAAGATCAGTTGGGGAAAAGCTACCTCTGTGCTCACGTGGCCTCCTTTGGTTCTCCTAGCTTCACTCAAAGTGGGCGGCAAGGAGCTCTTGCCTGCTAGAAGGAAGCCCGCATGCAGCACCTCCTTTTCCCACTCCAGCCTCCCCTGCTGGGAGGGCCGATGGCGTGGCATCACGGGAACAGGAATGGCTGACAGATGGGGGAAGGAGGAGAGAACTGGGAGGAGGAGGAGAGACGGTGCTGGTCACCAGGGTTGCCCTCCGTAGGAACCAGAACTCCAGGATCCCATAAATAAATTAAAACAACAAGAAAGGATCAAATGGGAACCAAGTTCACCCCCGTCACCCTCCGTGTCATGCGCGCCACACGACCCAGCCTTACCCTCCCGTACCCACCTTAACCTCTCTCTTCCCTCACTCAGACATCAGACTCAATACTAGAAAGTTTCTCATAAACATGCCCATTGCTGGAGCCATTGAAAGCCCTGGGGTTTTTGTTGTTAGGCACACAGGGGTTGGACTGGTTCCCTATACAGATGTCCTTCTGGAAACGGCCTGGCACAGCCCCATGAAGGGCCGAGACCACCGGCTTGTTGGTGACAAGGGCCCGGAAGTCCGGCCTGGCTTTCGATGCCCCCGCCACCGTGGGCTGCCTGAAGAAGTAGGATTTGCTGCCATGGAGCAAGCACTGGTCGTCCCCAAAAGTGGGGATGAAAGGGTTTTGCGTGACCCGGTCAGGGTAGAGCGACTTGCTGAGCATGTAGCCGCCGCTGCCGCCGCCGCCGGGGTTGTGGTGGTGGTGTCCGGCAGTGGGCACTGAGGGCTTGCTGTTGGCAAAGGTGCTCTCACCGGCTGGCATCTCAAACATGTGCGCGTAGGGGCTCCCATCCATGAACCGGCCCTTGTCTTTCAGGCTCACGCTGCGCGGGGCCAGGGCGGCTTCTTCCTTCTGCAGGTCCACGAAGGTGTCGTACGAGTGCTGCCGCCGCAGCTTGTTCCGGTTCTTCTTCTGGGCCTTGGAATTGGTCGGGCTCTGAGGGTACTTGGCGGTGGAGGCGTTTGACGTCGCCGCCACCGGGGCCGCCGGCTGGTCCAGCTCCTGCAGGGAGTTGTCCTCGCTGATGTCATACAGGTTCCCCGCCTTCTTGCACGCCTCGCAGCGGATGCACGCCTGCCTGCCCGAGTTCTGCCCCGGCGCCGCGGCCGCCGAGTAGTTGTGCAGCTTGGAGGGGCAGCTGCGGCAGAAGTTGCCCCCGGCGCGCTCCTCCCACTCCACGTTGGTCAGGTTCTTCTCCCAGGGCGCCGGGACCCCGCCGACCACTCCGTGCTTGTCGCCCGCCGCGTGCTTGAGGTGGGACCTGTTGGTGCAGGGCCCTCCGCCGCTGACCGAGTCGCGCTTGAAGTCGTCGCTGCGCTCCTTGTAGATGTCGGTCAGGTCCACGTGCTCCCAGTGCGGCGAGTTCTCCTTCGTTCGGAACTGGTCCAGGTAGAAGTCCCGCAGCCCTTCCTTGTCCCTAAAGTAGCGCTTGTGGTCGGGAGAGCGCGGCGGCCGGCGGCGGTAGGCCAGCTCGATCTCGTCGAACTCCCGGCGGGACTTGGCCGAGGCCGGCCGCTTCTTCAGGCTGTCCTTGTACTGCTGCTTGCGCCTCTTGGCGGCGTTGCCCTCGATGTTCCCGTAGGTGACCGTGTGCGTGGAGATGTCGGACACGTCGGAGCGGATCAAGTCGTCGTGGCCGCTGTAGCGGTCGCTCTTGAAGGAGAATTTGCCGTACAGGTCACTTAGCTGGCTGTGTTTGGAGGAGGGCAGGCCGATGTCCAGGGGCTTCTTGCCGATGGACCGCGGCTGGGTGGTGAAGGGTGGGTTGTCACAGTCGTAGAGCCCGTCGATGGAGCTGGCGCTGCCGATGCTGTGGGGCCGGTGGTGATGGTGATAGTGATCCTGGTACACATTACTGTCCTTCAGCTGCAGGTTCCCGAACGTTCGCTCCACCTCGCTGATGTAGTCGCTGAAGAGGTTCTCCTCGCAGGGCGGGTTGTTGTAGGATTTGCAGTCGGAGTGCGTGAAGCTGCGGCGGTGCTCGGATATGTCGTAGACGGACGACTCGCGGCGGATGAAGTCCAGGGCGCTCTGCGGGGAGCCATTCACCCCGGACAGGTTAGCCATGTTCTTGGCCGTGCGCAGCAGGCGCAGGATGTTGGAGTGCGTGTTGTTCATGGTCGCGGTGGGGGAGTTCATCACGGACTGGCGCTCCTCGATCGCCACGCCGTGGATGCAGCTGTAGATGCCCTGAAGCGAGAACAGGATGGGACGGATTAGGTCTACAGAGAGGCTGAGGGTGGCCAGAACGAATATTTTCACCACTGATTGCCCAACTGCATAAGAAAAAGTCAGGGAAAACATGAAGCAGACAGCCTAACATACTCAGAAAGATGTGGCTAGAAGCTCGCCTGCTTTATCCATCTGAATGTAGCGACTTTCACGGTAGGAGCGAAAGTCAGGGATCCGGCCCTGAAAGAGGGGGCGTGGCCTTACCAAGCAGCTTGAGCTAATAGACTGCAATTGCAAGATACTCCACCACTGACTTACCTTCATTTTCCTTTCTATGCCCAGATTTTTACATCTTAAAAATGAGGCCATGATATCAATCCATAGCAAAAAAATACCGTCAGCCTCCCAGAAATAGATGGCAACGCTCTATAGATGCTGAAGCTGTTCTGCCCTGGCTGGCCACTCTTGGCCGGCAGCAAAACACAGGGGAGCTCAGTAGCTTCCAATTGCTACTCTTTCCCAGCTCTGACAAATTTTGAGCAGCTTTTAGAGTTTTGGTCACCAAATAACAGCTGAGCAATTCTCTTCTTGAGCCAAGCGTGAACAAAATTCACAGAGAGAGAGAATTAGGAAGCCCTGGGGTCAAAGAAGGATTTTTCTCCTGCTGTGTTCTACACTGTGGGAGGGAAGAATTGGGACAAATACCCAGTACTAAATAGGAATAAATTACTCCCTTGTTGAATTCTCTCATTTGTTCTTTCTTTGGCTCCTGTTTTCCTTCTTGTACTTTCTCACTCACTTAATATTATCATAAATAATTAATGTCTTAACAAATTAGTATTGATCCAGCACTCCCTGCATATAGCTCCTTGGGCAGGGCTTTGAAGAACACCATCCAGGAGAGGAAATGGGTTGGGTTCCTGGAGGGCTCAGTATGTGCAATTCTAAAGTCAAGCCATCCTACTGCTCACATCTTGCTCCCTGCCTTGGGCAAACTTGGAATTTTCTCCCTGGCAAGGGAAGGTATTTGAAGAGGTGGTTGTTTGAATTGTGCCTTTACAACAAAGGGGATTAGTTTGGAAAGGGAAGTTGTCCCACTGGATGGGGATGAGACAAAACAGGTTTAGAAAGAGAATGGCAGCTATGTGGGAAAGAAGAAAGGTTTAGAGGAGGTGAGCTTCATTGTCCCCCAGGGCATCAGCAAGATAGATCTTTTAGGTGTGATTACTCCAGTTGCTTTCCTAGTCCTTCCTTCTAACCCTTCTGATCAAGGCTAGGAGAAAATGCCAAGCATTTTTCCTCTATAGAGGCATTAATCGTGTCAGAGGGTTAGGAGTGGGATTTCTATTACAGGTCAACAGCTCCCATTGCTTCTGGCATCTATCTGAGACCTTAGGGAAGGGCTACACAGTGGGACAACCTGGCTCAGGGACCATAACTGCCACACTTACACCTTCCTGCCCTGATGCTACTCAGTGGCCTGAATTAACTCACAACCAGAGAGGAAATGGAGAAATTGTTCTCTAGCAGTAAAATGCTATAGGAAAATGATCAAATGATGAAACAATTTAATGAGAAATCCACTTTTCTTACATAACTCCATTTGAGTCGAAGTTGATCACATGCAGATTGTGGATCTCAATTCTTAAAGAATATTGGAGTTCATCTCTCATGAATGAGTCTCACAACTCCATTAACAAAATCAAAAGAAGCCCAGTTTTTTTTTTTTTAAAGAAACTCCTCCCTGTGACCTTCTGTTCATATATAAAACTGTGTTCCTAATGTCTAACTTTGGGCTAGAAATGAAGAAGAGAGACCTGAATAATGAATGACCTAAGCGTTATGCTCTTGCTCCAATTAAAGAAGTTTCTGGAATGTAAATTTCTTATGAGTCAGAACTTATTTCTGTAGGTTCTGTTAAGCTCTTTAACTCCTCATAACCCACACATGGTTAAAACACAGAGTGGAACATTGAAATCACCAATAATAATAAACCTTTGTGTACATTAGAATAAGAGAAATATGTAGCACTTCATTATTTAAATAGAAATGTGATTTTTAAAGGGATTAAATGATTAATGCAACCTATATAGAATTAACTAATGGTGATGAAAGGCAATTGGTAAAAAGCCAAATTTTCCATTTTGATAGATCTGCCAGTTCTTATAGAGAACTGAATGCCCATATCTCACACAGAAAGCTGTTTCTGAAGGAAATATAATGTCACCCATTTTTCTGAGCCACTTGAAATTATATCATACAAATTCCTGGGGAAATGTACGTGCCGTGGTTTCTTGCTTTCACAACGTAAGACTGGAGTTAGTGCCCTCTTGGGTCTCTCTGCCTTCCACAGTGCTAGGCTAAGCTGTCTTTAACAAGCTGTAGGCATTTAAATCAAAGCACTTACTCTGCTGATGGAGAAGACCATGCCAGGCTTGCCAGAACAGACACCCATAAAGCAATGCCGGAACTGCCAGTAGAAAAGGTGTTCGCAGATGAAGGTGATAAGGCTGAGCGCCATGGCTGCCCCCAACATATAGAAGACTCCTGCCATGTTGTCAATGTCCAGCTGGCTGCTCATGACCTCATTCTTCTCATTGTGGCAAATGCCAGTGAGCCAGAGAGCTTCTAGCTCTTCCATCTCCCCTGGAGACAGAACAGAGAAGGAAAACAGATAGAAAGAGACAAGGAGTAGAGAAAAGGGGGAGAGGGGGATGTTGGGGAAGATGGAGAAAAACATGTTGAGAAAGAGACAAAAAGAAAGAAAATGAACAGAGAAAGATAACAGTAATTTTGTTAATACCATTATATATCAATTCATCGATGTACTTGATAAGTATTCGATGAAGACTTCATGTGAGTACTGTAGGTGACACAAAGACATGAGATGTTGCTTCTGGTGTCCAATAAAAGTTGGTACATAAATAACTAATATGACAAGCTATATGCAGGTGACAAGAGTTCCAAGTATTGAGAGTAAATCTGTGGATGGCATGGCTAGTGGGTTTTCATGAATTGTAGACTTGAAGGTGGGCATGGTAGACAGGTGAATTTTAATTTACATTGTGCAAAAAGGCAATCCAGGCAGCAGGAATAGCATGATCAATGGGGAAACACAAGGCTTGTTTAGGGAAAGGCATGCAGAACAGTTCAGACAGAGTAACAGTAGGCAAAAGAGCTGAATAAAAAAGATTGATGCAAGAGTGCTGAGGACCTGAGTATCAGACTCAGTGCTCTGCACTTTATTTTATAGACAGTGGGGAATAACATAATCAAACAAATGATTCCGAAAATTGCTCCTAAAATTGCGCAAAGAAGATTGGGTAGGGAGAGGAGAGACAGGGAGAGATTGATTAATTCCCTAGGGCCCCTCAGATTTGCTGATCTCCAGTGTAGAGGAAAACATAAATATAAAGAGCAAAGAGGAGTAAGTTGGGTAAAATTAGACCACCAAATTCAGACCTGCCTCCTTTTAATATTACTTAAGGATGCTTTGATTACTTCAATTCATGTAAGATTTCAATAACCTTTATTCCCTTTGCTGGATACTCGGAAGTAGAAAGATACAAATCCCAGGCAAAAGGAAAGTAAAAGAAATCATGTGAGCCAGAGTGCATCCCATCATAGACAAACAAAATCCTGAAAATCTCATGAAGAAAATTGCCCATTCCAATGGTTTCAATTTGGTCAAAAATCTGAACTTTGCATAATCTGACTAAAGCTTTGGTAACTTTTGCACATCATCTCTGCTGCTGCTCTTCCTGATAGACATAGGCTCCGTTATTGCCTTTAAGTGACAGCTACACTAAAATTACAGATGCTTTTATACCAAAATGGCTTGTTAACACTCCAGCTAGGATACCCCCCTCCTTTCAATGTTAATCAAATCACTTCTTACTCATTTCTTTGAACAAACTATGATTCTCCTAACTAGTGGAGCAGCCCACTTCTCCTGGAGCCTCAAAATCCACCTGTGGCTGTCTGCTTCTGACCTCATCCCTAGCAGCAGAGCTTCTGCAGACACAATTTAGAGAGCCACTTGGCTGATGGCAGGTGGAGCCAAGTGGAGTCAGGCTGCTCATCCATAACTGGATTAGATTGTGTGAGGCTAACAGAAAGAGTCAGTACTTTGGACAGCAAAGTGAAGAGGGAGGCAGAAGACAGGAGTATAATGAAATAGGAGATGAGATTTTCCCAAATCAAGTTGGCTGCTCAGTCAGCACCAGGGTGACACTAGGGAGTGGCTGAGGGTGTCCGCCTCTGAGGCTGTCCAGTCCTGACTCCTGCCTCTTGCAGCTGAGAGAGCATGACAGAGGGGAGGGAAGAATAAGTAGAGGGTCACAAGCTTATTTCCTTGCCCTTTCTCTGGGCACATAAAGAGCAGAGACCTTCCACAGTTCCATCTACTGTGTCGGCCACATGTGAGATGATTGGTTGGAACAACTTAATACCAGCCTTTCCCCGTTTATCTCTGAAGGTTTGATTATAGCCTGCAACCCAGAAACATACCTCCTTGACAAACTACGTTAATCCTCTTCCCTCATCTTTCACCTTGTTAGGGGTTGAAAGATTTTATACTATCTCCCTTAAACCCACACGTTGAAGTCCTAATCCCCGGGACCGCAAGATGTGACTTTATTTGGCAATAGGATCATTGCAATGCAATTAGTTAAACAGAAGTCATCCTGGGGTAGCATGGGCCTCTAATCCAATATGACTGGTATTATTAAGATACAGGAAAATTCAGACACAGACAGGTACAGAGGGAAAATATGCAAACAGGTAGAACACCAGGTGAACATGAAGGCAGAGATTGGGGTGATGCTTCTACAAGATAAGTAATGGCAAAGATTACAAGCAAACCACCAGATGCTAGGAGAGAGGCATGAAAAGATTCTCTCTCAAAGCCCCCAGAAGGACCCAACCCTGCAGAAACTTTGATTTCAGACCTCTAGCCCCCAGAACTGTGAGATGAGACATTCTGTTGTTTAAGCCTCTTCGTTTGTGGTCCTTTCTTATAACAGCAATAAGAAAACTAATATATACCCCCAAACTTCACAACAGACTGTGAAATGCTTTTCTGAAAATGCACATGTTAAAGATATGAAGGAGAAAATGTCGGTGTTTTGTACTGGGTGTTGGTAGAGGACAAATGGGCACTTTTCCCTTTCTTTAACTTACCATCTCCAAAGAGCTGCAGGATGGCAAGGTCCACCTGGCGCTTCCACCCAGAGTCTTTCTGGATGGCGATGCCATAACCAGTGGAGGCAAAGACCTTCCCGCTGCCAATGGTCACCAGCTTGCAGCCTTCATCTCTGCCTGCCATGTAGTTCAGCACTGCTGCATCATAGATGAAGGCATCCAGTTTCCTGTGCAAGAAAGAGGCAAACAAACAAAATCCAACAGAGGAATTTCAGAACAAAACTACCTATGGGGCCATTAACATGAAG
Source organism: Lemur catta (assembly GCF_020740605.2). Taxonomy (NCBI): domain Eukaryota; kingdom Metazoa; phylum Chordata; class Mammalia; order Primates; family Lemuridae; genus Lemur; species Lemur catta. The sequence goes on along the minus strand of NC_059133.1, from coordinate 87,150,277 downwards.
CAATAGGGTTCCAGCAAACTATTGGGAGAACTGGTTCAAAGTAAGGTTTAAGTTGGAACTCTGCCAGAATCTAAAGCCTAGATCCCAGGCTGTTCTTTATGAGATTTCAGGTTGAAAAGAGAAGTTCTTTTCCTCCCACTGGGAATGATGAAAATGTAAGTTGGGCCTGAAGCCAACTCATAAACCGTGTCTGAAAAGGAGAAGGAGTAAAAAGGAATCAATAAAAATAATAACAGAAATAATGAAAAGTAACCACCACAATGATAGCAACAAATAGCATGGGTTAGATTTATATAACATTTTTCATTTTTCAGTTTATTACAGTCCAGAGTGGGAATAAGTGTAGGTGTATGTGTTCCAATAGACGTGCAATACTATTTTTGTGGTCAGAAATGTTCCAATATTCTGTTATGCAGCACAAGGACAGAGGTGAGGGGTTGGGATGGTGGTGGCACAGGCTCATGTGAGAGCAAAAGTTTGACATTACAAGAGAAAGCAACATCTAGAAGAACTCAGATGTCTCAAATTCCTGAACATATGAGAACCTCATTTCATGTATTGCTTTTTGCAAGGAAGGAATACACAGGAAGGGAGGAAGGCCAGGAGTAGGGACAGGAAGGCATGAATCAATATTTAAAACCAACAGTGAAACCCGTCAAAGGTAGAGGAAGTAATTCAGATATAGCCATACAAATAATAGTGAGATCTGTAAGAAGAAAAGCATACATCACCCCCTTCACTTTTATAGGTTAAGTAGTTTTGTTCCTCCTTCAGAATAAAAAACAAACCCTTCTGGCATGATAAGACACAGAGCATTTTATGAAAGGAACCCTATAGAAAGCTCTGATATGATTGAGAACTGTGGGTGCACAAGCGGTCAGACTACCAAAAGTGGTCCTACCCCCAAGCTCAAATCCCGTCTTCTGAAATCTCCTGTGACTATTTATGGTGATAAGATGGAATCTAACAGCATTTTAAGTAACCATGTGTCTAGGTGGCTCTTCTAGGCCTGGAGCTACAGGGGTGTTGAGAGGAGGTCCAAATGCTGCTGGTTACCATACAACAAAGGAAATGCTACGAGACCCTCTAGGCCCCCAAATACCAGCATCTATAATGTGCAATTATCGATCATATTCCACAGCTGTAGTTTCTGGGGCCCAGATGAACGAAGGGACAAGTGTGGCTGGGACTGTGCAAGCCAACATGTTTGCAGTTCACAAACTCCTTTAAATAAACAAATACTCCCCAGAGTACAGAGCTGGATCACAAAGAATGCCAACAAAAGCTGAAATTGGAAATCTGTCGACACATTCTTCTAAACACCTTTTATTTCTCCCTTGTTCCTAAGACACCTGAATCATCATTTTCACCTCTTCTGACTAAAGGTCTTTATTTCATACATAACACATGAACCTCCTCCTGGACTCTTCCCTCCTATTTTTACATCTAGATCATTTCTGTTTTATGGTTACAGTAACACAAATAGAAAATAATTTGTAAAAAAAAATACATAGAAACAAATAATAGCATAGGAATCTTTGTACACTGGCCTGAATTATACCATCAAATTTAACTTGGAAATCCATAAAGAGCAAATGAAGTCTTTGATTTAACCTTTTCCAGCACCAAGCATGGTATACGAGTACTTCTGATTCAATATGTGCATACTAAATGTGAGAGACATATGAGGGACTCTGAGCTTGGAAGCAGTTCTTACCCTGTTTTCAAGGAGAGCAATGCATCATCTACACCCCTCTGGTTGAACTTTCCCATGTAGGCATGCATTTCTGCGTAGTTATTGCGAATGTTCCTCTCTGTGCTGCCATTGGGCACAGTCCCAAAGCGAAAAGGGGGTGAGAAGTCATTAGGTCTCTGGAACTGGAGAGAGAAAGAGAGAGAGAGAGAGAGAGGAAAAAAAAAAAACAGTTTAGAAAATGTGAAGAGACATTAAGTTGGCATTTGTGGATTTATAATGGAAGAGACCCAACTATAATTCACCAAATACATTAGCCCTCACTCAGGAGGAGCAATTGCTATCTGAAAGTAGATTTCAATTCAACTCAATTTAATACATATTGTTGAGAGATTTCTATTTGCCCAGTCCAGACTTTAATCTATAACTCTTTTGTGTTCCTTTTATGAATACTGCACAATGCCAGTAATGATGGGCCGAAAAAGAATGTACTGTTAGCTTAACTGCAGCGGACTAGTCACATATATTTCCACAAATTATGTAAAATATGCATTTGGGTCTCTTAATTTAAGGGCCTAAATACATTGTCATTGTGTTTGTAAGGCCACAGGACCTTAGTGAGGTGAGCTATGTTGCGCTCCTGAAGATGATAAGTTGTTGAGTATCAAATAGGTTTTGCTAAGAAATTTTCTCTTGACCTTCCCTGATATGCTCAGAGCTCATATTTACCCCATATGAGTTATAGGATAAATTGTAAGATCAAAGACAATTTTAATCATATTCCTCCCCTTGCTTAAGAACGGAGAGTGGATCTCCAGTCCGATCGTAATAAAGTGAAACCTCTTGGATGTTCACCCTTATTACATCAGCTTTATTTCTGGCTATTACCCTGCAATGAGTAAGTCTTTATGTTGCTTCCTGAACACATAATTTGTTCATTTGTAGCTTCACAGCAGCACATGGTCCATCTCCTCAACATAAACTCATCTTTCTCTCTAGGCCAATTCGTGTCCTTCACTTCAAAATATAACTTAAAACAATTTCTTCAGGATACCTTCCGCGAATTCTTTCTTCCATCCAGTCTACCCAAAAGTGACCCATCAGTACTTGTTATTCTTGGTGTAGATCTTGTAATTCACAGTGCAAATTCAATTACTCTCGAAATGTGCTGGCTAGGTTATGAAAGCTAGTCTCTGATGTAGTTAGCTAGTTTTAGCTCTAGGTGGAAACAGATAAGGATTTTTGAAGATCAGCCCTGCCACTTACTGCTGTGTGACCTTGGGCAAGTAACATAAACTCTGTGGGCATCATCTCCTCATTTGTAAGAAGGAGACAATTAATGCCTAGCTTTCAAGATTGTTGTGAGAATTAAATGATATAATGTATGAGAAGTGCTTGGTACAGCACCTGGCACACAGTAAGTGCTCAATTAATGTTCCCCTACATTATTTTTCATTCATGTCTATATTCTGCATTTCCTAGTAAACTTCTGGCTCTCTCAGCTTCCCATTCTATTAGTGCAGCAGCGATCGTGTAGAATGTGGCCAGAGCAGCTCTGCTGTGCCCTGGCACAAGAAAGATGATGAAGATATGTAAAGTCCTCTTGTTTTCAATACTGTGCCATTTGCTTCGGAGATATATTTGAAAATCTAACCTGCCAACTCAAGAGATCTCTGAACCTTTGGAATTGCCTGGGCTTAGAAGCAATTCTTTTCCTTCTCAGATATGGGGGTTTCACGGCCCACAAAATACCAGAGCACCAGGAACCATAAACGCCATCTTAATTGCTCAGTGTCAGCCATGGTTAAAAGTAAAGTCACGTGGAGCTGTCAGGCAATCTGCAGTGCTTTAAAAGACTCCCACTTCCTGCCTGAAAGAGCTTCCGCTTTCACTCATCACAGTGCTTTTTGCCATTAATAGTTTTTGTTTTGTTATTTTTAAAGGAGTTATGCTTTTTAAGTAAATAAAGACACTATAAAAGAGGCAAAAAAAATTTAGAACTGAGTGGGCCACTCAAGGTTAACTAGTCCAAATCTCTCATTTTACAAACAGTGAAACTGAAGCCCAAAGAAGGTAAGTAATTTGCTCAGCATCACACAATGACAGTGGTGGCTAACACACTCAGTGCCCCAATGGCCTAATTAATAGTGATCCCTCACCGCCCCCAGCAGACAGCAAGTAAAGTAAACATGGGTATGCTTTACTGAGAGACAGACACCAGAATGCTCTGCATACCAGTGTGAAATAAAACACTTGAGATGTTTGAAGAAAGGTATTCAACACATCAAAAGTAGAGTAAATACTATGGTAGATAATAATTAATTCTCTTTAATCAGTAATTCTCCCACTTTGCTAGCACAATGACTAGTGCTCAGAATAACTAAGATACTCTAGGGCGCTAAGTATTTTCTGAAACATCAATGAAAATTGTAATTATGTCCAATACAATTCTAGTATAAATTATTATACTCTAATTTTTTTTGAAAATTGGCAATCCATGCAAGGTATACGCAGCCATTTTTGATTAACCACATGGGACCAATGCCCAGAGTGCTTCACTTCCTGATGAAGCTACATGACAGGATATTTCCATACAGCTCTATAGAACTTTTTAAGTTTAAATTATTTTTAGATTTCTAGATGTTGTTTTATAACGCATCCCTGAATAACTAAAAACTAAAGAAATGATAAAGGATCTAGCATAGCTAAGACAACTTTGAAAAAAAAAACAAAATTAAAGGACTTATACTACCTGACTTCAAGATTCATTATAAAACTACAGTAATCATGACAGTGTGTTATTAGCATAGAGATAAAGAGATCATCAGAACAGAAGAAAGTGCCCACTAATAGACTCATATATAAACAGTGCAAAGGCAATTCCATGGAGATAGGATAGTCTTCAACAAATGGTGTCGGAACAATTAGATATCCATATGCAAAAAAAAGAACTTCATTTCACACTTCACAAGATACACAGAAATTAACTAAAATTGTATCATATATCTAAAATGTAAATCTTAAATTTATCAAATTTTTAGGAGAAAAAATACTTGTAACCTTGAGACAGACAAAGATTTCTTAGATATAACACCAAAAGAACAATCTAGCAAGATAAATAAATAAATAGATAAATAGAAAAAAGTAACTGGGACTTAGAGACAAGATGGCTGACCAGAGACACCAGCTGCCAATTCATCTCAGAAAGAAGGAAAAGTTTTAGATGAAAAAGAGAAAACAAATAAACAATCATAGATTGGGTGTAATTGCAAATGAAAAGTGCCAGAACCTATAAGAGATTCCTTAGGAAGAAGTTGAGGAGCAGAACAAGAAGGAGCAAAATATCAACAGAGGTCAGCCCCTGAGAGGCTTAGAGTTCAGAGAAAAGGGTAGGTGGAGTGGTTTCTCCCTCCCCCACATCTCTGGCAGTCAGCAAACTCCTGAGCTGTGGGAGAGCCTTTCTACCCTCAAGAGCCCAAAAGCTGCTGCCACCAGTGAACTGGGAGCTTCTTGAGGACAAAACACCAGCTTCCAGCCCCCTTGGGTTGCTTCCTGTCACCACAGACCTGAGCTGGGATGGCAGGTGCCATATTGCTTCTCCACCACCATGCACCTTTGTCCTCCCCATGGGGCTTCAGCGCTTCGTTTTTGTCTTGCTCGTTCCCAAACAAACATTTCCCAATGCAGGCCTGGACTATGGGAGCCATGGGGAGCTGGTAGGTCCTGGGGAATCTGTGTGACTCCAGAGCCTGGACATTCCAGGTGAGCTGCCTTCTGAAGAGAGGGTCAGAGATGACCAGAGGGCCAGCTTTCTTCACTTCAGACTCTTTTCCTTCCTTGCCCCTCACCACCTGCAGCTGCCAAGAGAGACACTTGAGCCAGGGCTCTCAGGAGCTGTTGCTTCCCCTCTGTTGGGGCTTCCACAGAGAGTGGGGCTCAAACCTTTCCTCTTAAAGACCTGCAGAGGACTAAGGGGTGCTTGGACTGTGAGCTCCCTGCTTACCAGCCCTCCCAGGTGCTGCCTACCCAGCTGCTCCATCAGAGCAGGGCATAACCCAAAGCAGAGAGGCGTCAAACCTGCTTGAGCACTGCATAGGCAACTCGGGACCAGCACACTTCTCTCTGGCATGGGAAGAGACTGATCTTTGGGGATTCAGGGACAGGCCTGCAGGCCAGATCCCATACCCCCAGGACTGGATTGTGTTGCTCAGAGGCACAGAGAGGAGGTTTGTGAACTAATCTTGGGAGGTGAGGGAGCCTGCATGGGCAGAACTGAAAAGGAAGTGCAGTGTGGGTCCCAGCCACGGCACACTCATGGAGCACCCTCCCCCCAACAGGAAAGCTGTGCTCTCAGCCCAGGGTGGGATTCTGGATTGGGGAACTCCCAGCCCACAGTGCCATCATGGGGGAGCTCAGCTAGTTTGAGCTCCTTCCTGCTGGCAGACACTGGAGGGAGACTGCAGAGCAGGGGAGGGGGAGAAGAGTGAAACCTGCTCCTGACAGCCAGATTATAGAACTCAGAAAGCCCCCACCTCCACAAGCAGACTTTCTGGCTGAGTGGGGCCACTTCAGCCCCTCCCTGGAAGCTCTCCCCAGAAGCCTGGGGGCCGATCTTTGACCCCCTACTGAAACAGCTATGTTACCAGCTTTTGTGGATCCTGAGGGCAGGCTCACCCAACCCAGCTCCACCCAGCCTCACTCCCCCCCCCACCTCTGCTGTGGTGGAGAATAAAGACTCACCTGGAAATTCCAGGGCCCCACCCCACCATCTAAAGCATTAAAGTGCTTCTCCTGAGGGGCAAGAGCCAGGCACAGATTCCAAAAACAATACTGCAGCTTGTCTTTTCTGGCAAGTGCCACCTACTGACAGGGAGGTCAATTTGCACAGCCCTTTACAGGATTTACGGACTCAATCATACAGGGTATAGTTGATTGTTACTCACAAGCACCACCTACTGTCTCAGAGATTAAAGTGGATGTGCCAATATAATTCACACTGTTAGGAAGACCACAGGGCTGGGGAAAGAGAAAGGATCTCAAAGACCTCCATCCTCCCTCATCGAAGCAAGACAGGGAATCTGCCCACACACATAGCTCACTACTGCTACTGCCTACAAACAACTAGCAACTGAGAAAACCACCACAGTAAGGATATCTATAACCAAGGCATCCATTCAGAACCTAGATCCCCATCAAAGTACCCAAAAGCAAAGCCCAAGGTTGTTACTCAACATATGCCACAGACACTCACTTACAAGTGAGGGGAGAAGGGGAAAAAAGCTCCATCTAGACAAGAGAAAGTCCAAAAATAGAAGTGACATCTGCCCCGGAGGAGAAAGAATTAGCAAAAGAACACCCCCAAAAGGGAACACCAGCTCTCTAGCAATGGATACCAACCAAAATGAAAATGTTGAAATGGCAAATAAAGAATTACAAAGATGGATTGTAAGGAAGCTCAATGAAATCCAACAGAAACTAGGAAACCAATTCAAAGAAACCAGAAAAACAATTCAGGAAATGAATGAAAACTTCACCAAAGAGATTGACATATTAAGAAAAAAATCCAATAGAACTTCTGGAAATGAAAAATTCATTTAAGGAAACATAAAGCACAGTGGAAAGTTTTAGGAATATACTAGACCAGGCAGAAGAAAGAATCTTAGAGCGTGAATACAACTCATTCACATTAACTCAGTCAGTCAAAAATAAAGAACAGAGAATTAAGAGGAATGAACAAAGCCTATAAGAAATATGGGATTATATAAAACAGCCAAATATAAGAATCATAGGCATCCCTGAGGGTGAAGAAGAAAACACACAAGGGCTGGAAAACCTATCTGAGGGAATAATTGAGGAAAACTTCTCTGGTCTTGCTAAAGATTTAGAAATCCAGGTACAAGAAGTTCAATGAACACCTGGGAGATTCATTGCAAAGAGGCAATCACCAAGACACATACTCGTCAGACTGGCCAAAGTCAACAGGAAGGAGGAGCTCCTGTGAGCCATGAGATGAAAACACCAACTAACTTAAAAAGGAAAACCCATCAGTCTAACTGCAGACTTCTCAATGGAGACCTTACAAGCCAGAAGAGATTGTGGCCCCATCTTCAGTCTTAAACAGAACAACTGCCAGCTTAGAATTTGATATCCTGCAAAAACTAAGTTTCATTTTTGAAGGAGAAATAAAAACTTTTCCAGATAAGCAAATACTGAGGGAATTTGTCAAGACCAGACCTGCAATGAAGGAAATATCCAGAACCCTATTGTACATGGATAAGCACAATAGATACCCACTAGTGTAAAACCACCCAAAAGCTAAAGACCAGACCTCATATAAAATAATAGCACAAGAGGTAAAACAAAGACTCCACCAAGAGACTCCTGGACTTGATAAATAAATTCAGCAAAGTCTCAGGTTACAAAATCAACTTACACAAATCAGTAGCATTCCTATACACCAGTAACAGTCAAGCTCAGAGTCAAATCAAAGACTCAGTATTATTCACAATAGCTACAAATAAAATAAAATGCCTAGAATATACTTCACCAAGGAGGTAAAATATCTCTACAAAGAGACTGTGAAATACTGAGGAAAGAAATTGCAGATAACACAAACAAGTGGAAAAACATATCATGCTCATGGATTGGTAGAATCAACATTGTTAAAATGTCCATAATACCCAAAGGGATCTACAGATTCAATACAATCCCCATCAAAATACCAACATCATATTTCACGGATCCAGAAAAAATAATTCTACAGTTTATTTGGAAGCAGGAAAGAGCCTGAATAGCCAAAGCAATCTTAAGCAAAAAGAACAAAGCTGGAGGCATCACATTAGCAGAATTCAAACTATGCTCCAAGGCTATAGTAACCCAAACAGCATGGTACTGGCACAAAAATAGAGACATAGAGCAATGAAAGAGAACAGAGAACCCAGATAGGAAACCATCCACATACAGCCCACTAATCTTTGTCAAAGCAGACAACAAAATACACTGGGGAAAAGATGCCCTATTCAATAAATGGTACTAGGAAATTGGATAGCCACATACAGAAGATTTAAACAGGATCCATATCTCTCATCACTAATTAAAATTAATTCAAGATGGATAAAATATTTAAATGTAAGGCATGAAGCCATAAGAATTCTAGAAGAACATGTTGGAAAAACTCTTCTAGATGTCGGCCTAGGCAAAAGAATTTATGAAGAAGATCCCAATGGTAATCACAGCAACAACAAAAATAAATAAATGAAACTTGATTACATTAAAAAGTTTCTGCACAGCTAAGGAAATAATCAACGGAGCAAATAGACAACGTACAGAATGGGAGAAAATATTTGCAAGCTATATAACTGAGAAAGGGCTTATAGCCAGAATCTATAAGGAAATCAGGCAAATCAGCAAGGAAAAAACAAACAAACATTAAAATTAGGCAAAAGACATGAACAGAAGCTTTTCAAAAGAAGAGAATGCTCGACATCACTAATTATCAGGGAAATGCAAATTAAGACCACAAGGAGATATATCCCCTTACCCCAATTAGGATGGCTTTTATTAAAAAGCCCCCAAATAGATACTGGCATGGATGCAGAGAGAAAGAAATGCCTTTTTTTTTTTTTGAGACAGAGTCTTGCTCTGTTGCCCAGGCTAAAGTGCTGTGGCTTCAGCCTAGCTCACAGCAACCTCAAACTCCTGGGCTCAAGCAATCCTGCCTCAGCCTCCCAAGTAGCTGGTACTACAGACATGCGCCACGCCTGGCTAATTTTTTAGGTATATATTTTTAGTTGTCCAGCTAATTTCTTCCTATTTTTTTTTTAGTAGAGACGGGGTTTCACTCTTGCTCAGCCTGGTCTGGAACTCCTGAGCTCAAACAATCCGATCTGCCCGCCTCGGCCTCCCAGAGTGCTAGGATTACAGGCGTGAGCCACTGTGCCTGGCCAAAAGGAATGCTTATACACTGTTGGTGCAACAGCAAATTAGTACCACCTTTATGGAAAACAATATGGAGATTCCTCAAACAACTAAAAGTAGACCTGCCATTTCATCCAGCAATCCCACTACTGGGTATTTACCAAAATAAGTCATTTTATCAAAAAGACACCTGCATGTGAATATTTATTGCAGCACAATTACAATTGCAAAGATGTGTAATCAACCCAAGTGTCCATCAATTCATGAGTAGATTAACAAAATGTGTTATATGTATACCATGGAATACTACTCGGCCATCAAGAAGGATGAATTAAGGCCTTTTGCAACAGTTTGGATGGAACTGAAGACCATTATCCTAAGTGAAGTATCTAAAGAATGGAAAAACAAACACCACATGTGCTCAATATTAAATTGGAAGTAACGGATGAGCATACATGTGCACAGAGGGAAGTAAAACTCAGTGGAAATCAAGCAGGGGGAATGGGGGTGGGAAGGGACGGGTGAAAACCTACCTAATGGGTACAATGAACACTATCTGGGTGATGGGCATACTTACAACTCTGACTCAAGCATAACAAAAACGATACATGTAACCAAAAACATTTGTTCCCTCCTAATATTTTGGGGAAAACAAGATAAATTGTACTTCATCAAAATTAAGAACTTCTCTTTGAAAGATATAATTAAGATCATAAGAGACAAGCCACTGATGGGGGGGATTATTTGAAAATAAATTAAAGGTATTAAAAGCTAATGGAATTAGATAACAACATAGCAAGACTTATGTAGTTAAAGCATTTTCCATAAGAAAATCATCAGAGAAACCAACCAGTCAGTAATGGGAAGAGTGAGAAGACACTGGTCCTCCAGAAAGCACTGGTCTTGGAGGCAGAAAATTTGGATTTGAATTCCAGCTGTGTCTCAAGCCAGCTGCAAGAACATGGGCAAGTTATTTAAAATCGTGGAACCTTATTTTTCTGGAAGTATTATTTTAATGAATAGGATAATATTTTTTAAAAAGTACTTAACATAGTATCTGGCACATGGTGGATTATCAAAATTCTTAGTTGCTTCTGTGGGGATGAAGTTCTAATATCTAAAATTGTCCTATGTAAGGTGACGGTCTCTAAAATTGAAAACTCTTGTTCTCTAATTTGTTCCTTAAACTAGGCCAGTCTGGGGACCAATAGGGAGAGCACATTGCCCCAGAATTAGCCAGAGCAGTGAGTTTACCTTTTGCTTTGACAATTCTTATCTCAGCTTGGTAAGATCTGTGAGGTTTAAATAAAACATGGGTTTTTAAAAACTTTCATTGAATCTTGAATTTTACTAAAATTCATATCCATGGAAAACAGTATGTTTGGAAAGGCCTGTGGGGGGTGGGGGGAAGAAAAAAAATCTTCTAAATACCTCGATGGTTCCAATAAATGTTCTTGTAATAAAACTTACTTCCAGCTGTAAGGCATTATGGAGCACTTGTTTAACCTTAGTGGCAATCAATGCTCTCTAGGGGTTTTGGGAAGGAATAAAATTTAGCACTGTCAAGAAACAGAATGTTTTAAAATCCATAGAATGAAGAAGACCTTGAAAAACAATTTAAAAAAAATTTGAAAGCCCACTATATCAGGAAGACCAGCAATTGGATTAACACACTCAGTCTGATTTCAAAGTAGGGAAATTTATACAGTACTCCGCATTAGTCACCTTTGGCCATCATAGAACTTCCTTGAATCTGGAGTCTTTTTCTAGGCATCACCCAGATTGTTATTATCAAAATATAGACTTGGATAGGGAAATGCCACTGAAGGGAAGGAATCTGAGAGATCAGTCCCATTTCATAGATGAGGAAATCAAAGCCCTGAAGAGGTTGAGTAAGTTGTTTGAGGCCACATGGTGTAGCAGGAGGACAAGCTGAGACTCGCTCTCTGGGTACCGAGTCTCCCCATTGGCAGCTCAAATGCCAGCAGAATAGTCCCACTGCCTACTGGGGAGTGAAGCCACACACTGTAAGTGGGGACACGCAAGGGCAGCTTTCTTTTTCTGAAAACTCAAATGCCAACTCCCACCCTTCCCACTGGATGCAACATATGGCTTCCAGCAATTATTGTAAGCGCATACTCACACAAGGGCAAAACAATGCCAGAATGTTAAGAGAACTGTAATCTCACTTGATCCTCCTGGAGAGCAGTAGGGAATAAGAATTCAGCCCTCTGAGCTGCTCAGATCCTCATCTCAGACTCCATCTTAATGACCTCAATGTGAATTAGTCTCTGGAGTGCAAGGAGAAAGGTGCCTGAAGGCCAAGAGTCAAGGTCCCTGTTCCTACCAGAGATGTGCAGCCTCTAGGGCCTTGGGCTGCCTCCTGCCCACTAGAGAGCCTCTCACACAGCCTGCCACAGACAGAAAGGGAAAGGGAACAAGTCAGGGAAGTGGGGATCTGCTTTATTTTAAAAATTATTATTAAATAAACATACACGTTGATTTTCCTACATATAGGGTACTATTAATTCATTAACAACAGCCACTCTCATTCAACACCTTCATATGTGCTAGGAATAAGTTACATTATCTCTTTTAACTATAATAATTAAAATGCATCAATTCCTTTGGCAAATATTTACTGAGCATCTATTAGTGTAGAGGACTGCATTAGGAACTGAAGATACAAAGATCAGATACTGTTATCAAGGAGTTTACATACCGGAAAGTCAGAAACGTAAACATTCATTCAGGTTTTTTGTTTTTTGGGTTTTTTTTTAATATTTTGCCGAGATGGTGTCTTACTTTGTTGCTCAGGCTTGTCTCAAACTCTTAGCCTCAAGGGATCCTCCTACCTCAGCCTCCTAAAGTGCTAGGATTACAGGCATGAGCCACCACACCTGGTCCTCATTCAGTTTTTCATTCGTTTATTCTTTCACTTAAACAAACGTTCAGCAAGTATTTATTGGTATCAATGCATATAGACAAGGTTCTGGGTGCTAGGGATGCAATAGTGCAGAATATGATCTTGCCTTCAAGGAGGTCACACAGTAAAGAAGGGAGGCAGATAATAAGCCTGTTTTTTTTTTAATTATTGTAGATTAAAGTTAGCCACAAATTCTTTGCCACTCTATGGCAAAGAGGTCTATGTCCCCCCACCCCGATTATGGGCTGGACTAGGTGACTTGCTCAACCAGTAGAATGTGGCAGAAGTAACATTCTAGAACTTCTGAGGCTAGGGCATAAGAAGCTTTGCAGTTTCCACCTTGGCCTCTCGGAATCTTGCTCCGAGGGAATCAATCCACCATGTGAAAATGTAAGAAGTCCAACCACCCTGACGCCGCCATGCTGAGATACTACCTGTAGGAGCTCCTGTCTGCAGTCCCAGCTGAGCCCTGATTTCCAGCCTTTCCAGCCAGGGCACCAGGCAATAGAGTGAAGCCATTAGGGACCCTCCAGCCCAGCCCAGCCACCAGCTGAACATCAAGTGACCTCCATCGATGCCATGTGAAGTACTAATAGAAGAATCACCTGGCCAACACCTACCCAAATATCTGACCCACAGAATAGTGAAACACAATGAAATAGTTCTTGCTTTAAGCCACTAAGTGTTGGGGCAGTTTGCTGTGCAGCAATAGGTGAATGCAACATAGACGATATCAAGTAGTGACAATGAAGTGCTATGAAGAAATTGAGACAGTATAATAGGATAAAGAGTGACTGGTGGGAGAGTAAGTTTAGACTGGCTGTCCTAAAAAGGCCTCTCTGAGAAGTTGGCATCTGAACTGAAACCTGAATGGTAAGAAGGAACCAGGCATATGACGACCAGGGGAAAATTGTCCCAGGCTCAGGAAACAGCAAATGCAAAGGCCCTGACATAGGGACAAGCTGGGTGTGACTCAGGGGCAACAAACAACATGGTGAGTGCTGTGAGCCGCCGTGCCCACAAGGCAGTGGGAGCACACAGCCAAGCAGGCTGTGCACTGGGGCTGGGACAAGAGGAGCAAAGCACTTCTAGACAGAGACAATAGTCTGTTCAAAGACACAGGATGGTGAGAGAACCTGGGCATGATCAGAGACCACGAGCAGCTTGTCATTGTCACAGCCTAGTAGGTATGGCCATGGTGACAGGAGGCTGACACAGCCGAAGAGGGAGGCAAGGCCTGGATCACAAATAAAGTTGAATTCTGTGCAAAGAAGTTTTGAGTTCATAATCTAAGGGGTGAGAAACAGCAGAACCCCTGGAGCCAGGCTGCCTGAATTAAAATCCCAGCTCTGCCACTTAAGAAGCTATGTGACCTCAATCAACTTACAGAAGCATCACCAGATATGTTTCTGTTTTCCAAGAGTACCAAGACCATAGAGGTGCATATCATTGCTGTAGAAATCCCAAAGGAGCAAGGCTGCAGCCACCCTTGGTTTCCCAGAAGACTTCTTGAAGGACGCTAATTGAAGTGACCAGGGAGGGTGGATTTGGAAGAGTGGAGATGGGAGTTAATACCAGTTCACACTAGGGAAACCCTCTGCTTTAAGACTCCTCCTCCCTGTTTAGTTTCCAGGGTGAGAGGGAGGAAGCATATTTATAGAGAAGTCTTTGAGGCCATGACACCAGAAGAGCAGCTTCTGAAAACAAAACCAAAACCTCCCTAAATACTGGTGGTGTCTAGGTTGTCATTCTGACCACCAGACAAGGCCACCTCCTGCTCAGCCATCACTTGGTCCTAAGGAGGTTAAGCAGAGTTATATCTGGTGAGCGACAGCATGCAAATGAAAGCAGCTCTGCTAAAATGAAGAGGGAGGCAAGGAATTGCCTTCTCAGGTAGCTGGCTACCCGGAAAAGGCTCTTCTTATTCAGTCCGCATCCGATCAGCATATGCAGAGTAGGAGAAACCAGTGCTGTGACCTTGCGGAGATGGATATTGGACAAGCTCTTTGCAGGGATCCATCCGCCTGAGATATGGAATCTGGGGGCTTTTGTCTTCAAAGCTTGAGAATCTTACACATAAATATTCATTCCATTACTTCTGATTTTACATTTGCATCACAAAAAGAATCAATGGCCAAATGTCACTCAGCCCTTCCAGGCACCCAGGAGAAAAGGCGGGAAGGCTTAGGAGACAAGTGCAACTTTTGGCCTGGGCTACTAATTGCGAGGAGGTGGCAGAACAGAATTCAGAGGAGACCACCTTCTTACCTACTGAGCACCCTTCTGTCATCATTATTATCACTGTCAGCACTCTGTTTTATATTTTAATAGTACTTTCTATTGACTTTCACTGTCATCATCATTATTATTATTGATGTACAAGTCTATGCATTTTAACCGTGGATAGAATCTTGTAGTCACCTCCACAGTCAAGATACAGAACACTCCATCACCCACAAAGCGCCCTGTGCTATTCCTTTCAGTCACACCTCCCTTCGCTCTTAACTCCAGCATCCATGATCTGCGCTCTGGCCCTACAGTTTTGCCTTTTCCAGAATGTCATCTAAATGGAATCCTATAGTAAGTATGTAACCCTTTTTTACTTATTGTAACACCTTGGAGATGCATCCACGCTTTTGTATGTATCTGTAGAGCATTCCTTGTTGCTGAGTAGTCTTCTATTGCATAAATGTACCAGCTTGTTTACCCATTTATCCACTGAAGGACTTTTAGGTTCCTTTCAGTTTTGAGAAATTATGACTAGAGCAGCTATAAGAATTCATGTGCAGGTTTTTGTGTGTGTGCAAGCTTTCATTTCTCTAAGGTTAAGTGCCCAGGAGTGAAAGTGATGGGTCCTATGCCTCCTGCTCCCAAAGTCTTTTCACATCTCTTCTTTCTTTTGATCTTCCCAGTTTTTCCAGGAAGTATAAAGCAAGTACAGCCACTATTATTATCTTCATTAGCCCAGGGGCGTCACATCAAACTGTGCTGCCTGCTACTAAATCTTTCCATAATAATTTCCCACAGCCCAACTGGGGTGAAGTGAATGTGTGTGTGACTTCAGACTCTGAACGGCGTCTGAGGAGCAGGGGAAGTGGCTGGAGAGAATGGCCTCCCTCCCTGCCACCGTGATCCTTCGCTGGGCCCAAAGTGGGAGGAAGGTCAGGTGAAACACAGAGTAGACTCTCTAAGAGCACGACCTCCTTCACTATCCCATGGCCTGTAAATGGTTGGGACAGACAAGAAAAGCAGGTAGTCTGTGCTTACGTCGAAAGGACAATTTCATGGTAAAGCACTAAGTGTATACCTGGGTTATGAACTTAAAGATCTAAGTTCAAATCTGAGCTCTACCATTTATTGATGGTGTGGCTCAATGAACAAGCCACTTAGCTGTGGAACTGAATTTTAACACTGTTCCAAGAAGAGAAGTAAGGTCGAGCACCCCATCACAAATCCTCCGTTTCAAAACATGGGCCCGGAGGAGCCATCCAAGACCTGCCCATGGAACAACCTGCCGTGGGTCTCGTGGCAGGTTAGAAAGTCAGACCCCTCACCTGCATGCAAGTTATAATCTGGGATGGAAGTGGGAGGCATAAATAATCATTTTTACATTTCATTATAAATTATTCATTAGAGAGAATATTGTTCTAATTCACTCAAAGGAGGTGACTAAATTATGATAACAATAACATTATAGAATGTAGTTAGAAGATACAGGTACATATTCATAACAAAAGTGCCAAAATTAACTCCGTTCTCTTCCTGGGCCTCTGATGAACGTGATAACATTTTGCTGCCTCAGAAAGTAAGTTAGCATATAATAAGCATTTAATACCTTAGTGGTTTCTGCTCCTTTTTCTCTCAGTATTAACATTAGTATAATTATAATTATGGCATAATTATAATTGTCCACAGTGGCAAACACACTGAAGTTTGCATATGAAGACACCTGTACTTGGATGTGAGCAGGCCAGCAAGTTTGCCCTCCTCCTGCCTCTGACCACGCCATCTTAGAACGTGCCTTCAGGGCTCTGCGTGCGGTGCTGCTGGGGTGGGAGCCCCTTGCCTCTCTGAGTCCCGTGTGGAGCTGGGTTCCCACATAGGCTCTGGACGGAGGAGGGGATGGAGGGACTGCAGCTCCTTCTCCTGTCACCACCCTCCCACTGTGGCTGAAACAATAGCTTGCAGAACATAACGTGCCAGTTCTTCAGATTCCTGGAATTTAGTTAATTATCAGCTTTCCTCCCAATGATGATCTTAATACACAGCAGTGATTTCTTTTGTATTTTATAAAATTTGGATCTATAAGCCTTAATAAATATTTCCTGAAATATTTTGTAAAATCAGATAATAGCACTGTATTGCATGTTAACTAGCTCAGGTTTGGTCCCTGAGCTACTGGAGCCAGGCACCTGGGTTTATTCTTGTATTAACCATATTAACTTTACCACGTCATAATCTGTACCCTGAAGTTTTAGGTGTCTGGCAAAGCTGTGTGTCCAGCCATAAAATATCATCATCAACACACACTCAATGGGCACAAACCAAGCATAAGTCAATGAGCTCCGAAATGAAATGAGGCAACAGATCCGATCCCTACTATTACAGTTCAGCTGGAAATAATAATGATGATAATAACATAATGCTGGTGGCAGCTAACACTTCCACAGCACTTGCCACGTGCTGCACAATTTGCATATAGTAACTCGTTCGTCTTCTCATCAGCCCTATGAGGGAGGCATTATTATCCCCATTTAATGGACAAGGAAAGTAAGCACAGATAGTAAGTAATTTGAACAAGGCCATACAGCTAGAAACTAGCAGAGCAAGGATTCAAAGCCAGGGTCCTCACATTTAACTGTAAAACCTATCACAGCGTTCTGTGCACACAGATACTCATTAAACTTGTGTGGAATAAAGAATGCAGTGACTGAGCCGATCCCAGTGGGAGGTGAGGAAGGCGAGGGCTGTGGAAGTTCAGAGGGAGCAGAGAGTATCGGGACAGGACGGGGCTGGGGGCCTCTCTCCACAGAGGAGGCAGAGATGGAGCTGACGCCTGCAGACTGGCCAAGATTGGGACAGACAAAGAGGTTTGGGGAGGGCGGTCAGGGCAAGTGGAATGGCACGAGCAAGGACGCAGAGGGACATGAGCACAGCGTCTGCACTGAAGTCGGAAGGAAGTTCTTACCTGCAAACGTGGAACACTAAGCTGACGCCTAGATAGCACACTGTGGAGCATGGGGAATGGGGAGGCTGAGGAAGGATGCGACGCAGACCCCACCACCCTGCCCAGGTGTGGTTGCAGCTAAAGCAGCACGACTTGAAGAACAGAGAGGTTGGAGAATGGACGTTTACTGGAAAACTACTAAGAGCCCGGACTATTTTTAGGGGGAAAATAATGGGAGGAATAAATGCAAAGCATATCAGAGCAGAAGCATTGAAAGAATCCAAGTCTACCTGTATGTTTAGAAGAATGGAGGAGAGCAGGTGGCAGAGTTGTCCTCATCCCACTGTCCCCTCTCCCAGTCCTCTCCCTCGCCCCCTCTTCAGTGGCCACACTGGCCTCCTTGCAGGTCCTCGAACTCCCAGGCAAGCTCCTGCCTTAGCATGTCTTCTCCTTGCCCAGAAAGCCCAAGGTGTCCACATGTATTGCTTGCAGACATACTCACCTTTTTATTTTCTACCCTTTTCCCCCTTAGAATGTGATGTAATGGACAAGATTTTTGTTTTGAGCACTTCTGTGTCTCTAGTGCCTAGAACAGTACCTGACACTTAGTAGGCTCTCAATATGAATGAATAAATGACCTCATAGATGAAGTATTGAATAGCACAAATGTGGATACATTTATTTGGTTAGAAACCCCATTCAAAGTGCACTGTTTACTGGCTAATGCATTATCAGGCAACATATAGTTGAGCACTAGCAGTCCTCATATCCAGGGCTAGCCTGGCATCCCTGGTGAACAAGGGGTTAATTTGCCCTAATGCCAGTGGAGGACATCTTTCCTGGCACCTTCTCCATTTTTCCTTCAAAAAATATATCAGATCTGAAATCCCACAAGAGCTTGTCAGATCTGGGACTTGACAGTGCCTATGAATATTTCTTTGGCACCAAAAAATGTGACAAAGTTAGAGATGATTATGATAACATGGAGATGGAATGAAACAAAGTCGTAGGGACAGAGGCATTTGAGTTTTATCCTTAAGTCATCCTGTGTGTGACAGGTGGCCTTGGTTGTGCTCCTTCAACCTCTTTTTAGGCAAGACTATTAGAGAGGCGTTAATACCATCCACTCCACTCTACCTCACAGACCAGCCTAGGAGAGCTCAAGGGATTGTTCCAGATGTTTTATAAAAGCTGAAGTTGCTAGAAGGAGAAATGGCCTTTAAAGAATTTTTCAAGTAAAGGATACAAATGGATTCACCATTGAAACTGGGATTCTGAAGCTGCACCAGAAGCTCCAGCAGCTCATATAATTTTGGAGGAAATACTAATGGTTACTACCAAGATTTCCATGTGCAAGATGCCCCAGTGAATTTAGGGGTGCTCCAGTTATTATCATGATAACCTGAGGTTCTAATGCAATTTCAACATCTCCAGAGTCACGAAGCTGGGGTGGGGGCAGGGCCTAGGGTGAGTAAGCACCCAGGGAGCGCAAGGCAGGGGGACTGGCAAGCCTCTGCTTTCCTGGCAATCGATCAGTCAGTTCCAAATTGAGGAATGGAAATGCCAGCATGTGCACACACTGTCATATTGTGACCCATTTACAGCACAGCAGAACTTCTTGCTTTGGTCAATAAGTCAGCTGTATGCGCGGGACACTCCAGTTTATAGAATGTCAGTGCTGGGAGGTAGCCTAGGGATCCCACCGTGTGTACTGCATCCCCTTCGGGGGTTCACAATGAACTGTCACAGGAGAGGACTCTGACAATCTTTTGGTAAAGAAACTTATTTAACCTTGACACATTTCCCTAAACCTGTTTTGCCATGGATTATTTTTTTAAAGAATATCCGTTATTCTTGTAGACTCATAGACTATGCAACAGGGTTTGAGAAATGCCAACGGAGCAACTTCCTCGCTATACAGAGGAGGAAAGAGAGGCCTGGGAAGTTCATTACCTGTCCAAGACCAAACAGCCATTGCCTATCCCTGTCCTTTTTCATTCAGTCCCCACATACCTATTGGATGCCTTCTCTGCACCAGGAACTGCACTACACTAGAGAGTCAACGGCAAGGTAGGGCAGACACTTCCATCCTCGTCGGTCCCTTAAGACTAAGGGGAGCCCAATGTGCCTTAGTCATCCTTGATGGACCTCCAGTTATAATGCTAACGCAATTATTATAAGGTGACTGCTACAAAAGTAAAAAATCAATAAGCATGTTGGTAGAGGAATGGAATTTAATTTTTCTTGTTGACTAAGAGTTAAGCCAAAAAAACTCTTTTACTTTCAACTCTTTTGTTGAGAATCATTCTAAACTATATTCATTCACATTCCACTTTAAGGTTACTATTCACTAAATATAACAAATGAGCAGCTGCTATGTGACATGACACAGGGATGCGGATGCTATTCAGAAATTTAGATACAAAAGACCATAGATGGTTTCAGAGATAATGTTTAGATTTTAGAAACTATTGTTAGTTTTAATAACAAAGTCACCATATGTTCTCTATACAAGCTTGTTTTGTTATCATTTATCTCTTTTCCCCTATAAAGGTGGAAAATGTTACAGTCATTTTAGGGTTAGCTCCTTTTTTGTTAAATGATCATATCTTTCTATGAAAATAAAAAGTGCTCAGCAAACACTTGGCTGATGGAGAAGCTGAGGTGTCACCATTCGGGACAGTGCTGGCCTCCCACGCGAATGTGTGGAGGGGTCTCCTGTACGTTTCTTACACGTGAGACAAGAACTAATCAGGGACTTCGGAGAAGTCAAATATCTTGCCAAATAGATCTTGAAAGAAATTTATAATTTGAGATTTGACAAGCCACAATAGTAGCATAGTTGGAGACCCCATTTATTCAGTTTTTTGGTTTTCTTCTTAAATACCTGCCTAATTTAGAGGGTTTGACGGGAGTAGAAACCACAAGGTGAGAAAATTCTATCTGGGACTATAAATGTCAAATACTTCTTATCTACATTACCCTCTCTACTTTCTCCCCCAACCATTGGTTATGATACTATCTTCTACTGTTTCTCAACTTCAAATGGCTAATAAAGAGTGAAAAGTATTGCCTCATTCTATGAACGCCATGTGAATTAGAACTGTCTTCTCATTCATTGACTAAATAATTAATTCTTCAATAAATATTTGATCACCTGTATACGCCAGACTCTATTATAGTCACTGCAGACACATCAGTGAACAAACTAGACAAAAATTCTTGCCGGCATTGAGGTTACAGTCCAGTATAGAGAGACAAATGTAAATATGTTGAATATTCATATACCACACCATATAACATATCATTTCTATTAATATGAAAAAAATGGAAGGACAGGGAAGAATAAACTTATTTGTGATCCTTTTCCCAATTTTAGATCCTTTTCCCAATTTTAGATCAGATGCTCGTCTGGTAGCCTGAGCTTAGACTAGCCATTCCCTGGACACTCTTGTCTCTAACAATATACCACTGTAAGTGCCTTCCTCTCTGAATCTAGCCCCACTCGCCTGGTCTGATGTGAATCAGAAGAACAAGTTCAAGTTTGCATCATATGAACATATTAAAGTTTATTTTTCCACTTAAAACCCAAGGTCTATTTCATCCCAGGCTTGGAGAAGAGAAGAGACTTTTTTCTAGAGTAAGGAAATGGGCTGAAGGGATAGGATACTGGCAGAATAGATTGCCTTTGAATTGTAACACATGTTTGGGAAAATAATTCTAGATGACTCAATTTTACACTTGTATTTTTAAAATCCTAATTAGAGGGAAATGCACTCACTAATGGGGATATTTTCTCACTTATCTAGTAGGAAGTTACTCAAAAGTTTTCTTACCAAGCTCTGTGATAATTCTATTAAGACACCAGGCCACTGGATCCTTTTAATGGTTCCAAGTGTGTATATCATGTTCCCTTTGTTAACGGATTACAAAGAAGCTAGCCTGCTTTAAAATTACTCATGAAATTCCAAATTAGAAGCCAATTAATGGAATGGTAAAAAGCCTCTAGCCCACACCAGTGGAAACTATAAAGTAAGATGATTCTCCTTATAAAATAAGAGGCCCCATCACTAGGTGGGGGAGACACTGGTGAAAGAATAGACATGACCAATTAAGTTGGGAGTGTGGGGTAACTTATCACACACACAGGGAAGGGTCTCATTTTCTTTAATAACTTAGATGATGAGATGGAAAACTTGCTCTTTAAATCTGCTGATCATATCAGATTAGATTGAATGGCTAGCTACTTGGGGAATAGAATTAAACATCAAAACAGTAAGACTGGCCTGATGAAAGAGGATATTAAAAGGATCAAGTTCAATGAAGAAGCATATACAGTAACTCTCACAGTTACTTTGTGCTAGAGCAAGAAGGGACAGGAACTGGCTTTGTCAAAAGCACAGTCAAGAAAGATCATGGAGCCCTAGTGGACCACAAGCTGCATGCATCAGCAAAGCAGTGCTTCTTTTTAAATAAGGAGCCTGTAACGGGAAGCTAAAGAGCAATAGGGCATGTGGGAAGGATGTGAGCAGGCTGTGTTATATACATCAGTGGGAGGGCTTTAGGACCACAGGGTGCTCTCTTCTATAACTCACAACTAAGATTGGAGAAGGTCCCGAAAACTATTAAAGGGGAGCAAATCTTATGGTGAAAGTTTAAAAAACTGGGTTTTTTAACCTGCTCACCTAAGGAAATTCCTCTGTTGTTGAACTTGCCATCCTGTGTTAAGATCTAAGTGTCTGCCTCTCTCAGTAGACTACGAGAGTGGGACCGTTTTTGTATGTCTCCAATACCTCACAGATAGGGTTTCCATAATATTTTGGGACATATTTATATTTAAATTGTACTCACTATTTATCTGAAATTCAAATTTAACTGAGTAACTTCTATTATTATTTGCTAAATGTGGCAGCCCTACTCACAGACTAATCAGTAACCATCCTATAATAACTCTTTGTTGAACTAATTAATATTATATCCTAGGTATTATGCTAAATGCAGAGAATATAAAAAGTGAAAAAGCCAGGTAGATGACACAACAAAGACCTTAGTTAACCCAAACAACTGAGGAGAGGGGCAGGATTTTGGCAGGAGGTAGAATCCAAATTGAACAAGGGGCTTCAAAGAGTAGGGGGGTTTTCTGGAAAGACTCTTTGAGATGACAAAGATCAGCTCAGCTTTTGGCTTTCTTATGCCAGGGCGTTTCGGCCTCAGCTATGGGCACGTGGCTCCTACTAAGGGCTCCTGAGATAGACTGTGTGGCTGGATGCTAAGCTCAGTGCCGACAAAAAGATCAGAGATAACGTGTTTATGCAGAGCTGTTCTGATTTTCCTATACCCTGTTCCAGTAAGTGGTATACAGTAGGTATTTAGGATCTATCTGATGAATGAATAAATGAAGAGTGAGACTAAAAACAATGAAACTGATTTCCATCCTTCGTTTAGAGAACATCATTACATTATCGTTGCATCTTATAGATAGATGGGATAAGGCACATTAATAGGTCACACGTGTTAAGTGTGAATTGGCCAGGAGGGACCCTAAGTAGCACAAGGGGATGGGAAGAGAGCTCCCTGGGCTGGGAAATGAGGAAAGGAGTGTCAGGGACTGAAACCATCAGGACTCAGGCTCTCCCAAACCAATGCTTAACTTGGACATTCTGTGAATTTTCCAAATGGCAAGGGGACATTCAGGAGGGTCCGTATTTCCTTCACTGGTGGACAGATTATCACAGAGTCGCAACTATTTATAACAATAAGAACATAACTTTTATTGCTAAATACACTAGTCAAAATGGTATTAATTAAAAATGTATGGATATTATAGGTTCTCTGGCTTCAGCAATAATTTGCAGTGAAGCTAAAGCTATTCTCAAAGTCTCCCAGAGAGCTTGAGGTAGAAAAAATTAGGTTTACTTTCTCCAAGAGTCTGAAAGAACAGACAATTCTTTGGCAATGTAGACCATGCCATCAGGGAAGGCTTGAAGAAAGAGCCAGTTTTGGACTCTGTCCACTCCTGTGAGAGACAGTTTGCTTGGGGTAGGGCCAAGTAGTCAAACGGAATCACATTTGAAGCTCACATCGAAGTCATTGTTTTCTGTCACAGTGATGGGCAACAGGTACAGATTTAGAAACACCCACTGAGCTCTTGCCACATGCCTAGGAGGATGCCGGGAGCTTCCTCTAAAAAGACCGACAAGGTTGGTTATAATGAGGTACCAGGCACTTCTTGCCCAACAAGGCCATGAAGATGCTCTTCATCCAGGCATCTTTGGAGCCAGAGCTATTTTCAGGGAGGTTAAGCACGGCAGAGTGACTCCCCCATTCTCCCTTCCACACCTTTTCCAGAACCGCCCACCCCAGAATCTCACTGAGGCAGGCAAGTGTTGGGGGCAGGGACGGTGGAAGGAGGACCAAGTGATGGGCTCTGGGGGGGATTCCTAACAGTCTGTGGCTTTCGGGGCACACGTTAGTCATCTCTTAGAAGCAGCACGGGCTTTGTGAGATGGATTTAGGAGCAAACCAGGGGTCCGATGTAGGATGCAGGCATGATATTAATTGATGACTTAGTATGCATGAGGCACTGTTCTATGCACTTAACAAATAGTAAGTCCTAAATCAGCACGACAGGTATAAAAGCAGGTAACATTTTTATCCCCATTTTATAAATTAAGAAACTGAGGCACCAGAGAGGTTTAGGAACCTAACCAGATCACACAGGTCTTGTCTTAGTGTTCTCTTCTGTACCGTAGAGGTAGCATCTGCCTAAAAGGTGTGGCTAAGAACTAAATGAGACAAAGAATGTAAAGCACCTAGCCCAGGGAATGCCACCTAGTGGTCACTAATGAGGGGTGTGCTTTCTGATACTGTAACTCATGTGGTTTTGTATGGTGATTACCATGCACAAGGGCAACAGCTGCTAATATTGCAAAAGAATACATAATACAAAGGTTCATTTATTTTTGGCTTTGAAATGCAATTTTCAACAGGCAGGTGCCAACCTACGAACACGTTGTCCTCAACAGTTCATTTATAAATCAGCTGTTCAGAAACAGAAATACACTTTCCCAGAGAAACAATACTGTAAATGGTTAGCTCATTAAAGGCAATTTAATCCATAAGAGAGCAGAACTTTAGTGTTAATATTATTAGCTTATGTTCTGGGAACATTCATTCATTTAACAAACTTCTATAATGTACCAGGCACTGTCCCGGGAGCTGAACAGACAGGGTTATTGAAAGCATGTCTGTTGCATCGAGGAACTTATAATTCAGTGAAGAAAATAAACATTTGATCAATGATTCCAGTGGAGTGTGACAGAGGTGGGTTCAGGCTGTCGGAGGATGGGGTTGGCATCTGGGGGTGCAGGGAGGCCAGAGATGGGTAATGAAACACTGGAGGGAAGAAAATGAATTGCCTTGGCTTGGGTTCCGGGCTAGCGCTCCTGCTTACTTTCCACATCCACACCCCACTTCCCGGGCTCTGGGGCATTCCTAAGCCCCCTCTGGGGCATCCATCCAAGCCTGACAGCTCCTATTTTCCTACATGCTCCACGTCCACAACATCAAAAGCCCTGTTCTTTCAGTCTAAAGGATCACATCTAGGTGTTAAGAGGAAGACAATGTAAAAAAATGTCTTCCTGATGTGTGATTAAACACATGCAACTTCCCCAAGACAAATATCTTTTAAAATGCATTTTAAGAAGCAGACAATTTAAAACTTGTTTTTTTAAATATATAACTGTTTGAACTGGAAGTATAAATACACGAAAGCATTCCAAAAAAGTAGTGGTCGTGCAGACCAATAGGCCCAGCTTATGGATTTGCCTTGGGAATCATTTTCTTTAAATGATTCCTATTTCTTTCCTAACCCACAGATCCTTCAGATGCTGGAAGGATATTGTTCTTTCTATGTTCATGCAGCAGCCCACATACGAATAGAAGTGCTGGCACCACCAAGAGGAGAAGGGCTGTGGAGTGGCCATTTGTCTGGGTCATCTGGAGGGGCTTTTCCTGGGACAGGGATACAGTGGACAGTGTGACTTCACACTTCCAAGTGGAAGCTGGAGTCACATCATAAAGACTCTTCAGGAGGAGCTGGAAAACTGCCCCATTTCCCGGCACCGAATTCCTCCTCGCCCCACTCCAAGTCCCCGAGCCACCGCTGCCTATAGCAGAAGTGCCCATGCCTAGCGTGCAGGCTGTCTGGCTCGCACCACCCCCAGCACAGGGACCAGGGTGACAATTACATAATTGTGCTAAAAGCCTCTTTTCCATGACTTGGGGTTGAGAGGCAAGATTGTAATTCCAATTCAAGAGGAGATTCTGAAATGCTAGGGCAAGTTAACAAGCTGAGGCAGTCAAGAGAGAAACGGGCCCTGACAACTGTGATTACTGGAAGATAAAAGAACTCTCTCCCCATAGAGCAGGTCCTGAACAAACGAATGACCGAATGGCACAGGCCGTTTTCCCATAATCTCACGAGGTGAGATCTGAGTGTTCACTGGTTTCTTCCTGCACGTGCTGATCGCTTTTGTGCATTCTGCAAGGTGGATCACGCTCGCCCTTGGCTGCAGGTATTCTGAGGATCGGTGTGTTTGTGACCACACCTGGCCCCATGCTGATACCCACTACATCCTGCAAAATGTATTTATGGTTGTCAGGCCACAGGGGTATTTAAGAAATCAAGCTATTCTGCCTGCATTGTTCGGACTCTGGAATGTCCCAAATTATGTCAGACCCAGTGGGGAGCTTCCACGTCGGGGCCCAAGCCTCACAGGGTACCTCGCTCTGAGCGCAGCCGGCACTGATTTTGACTCTGCCTCCGTCTCCACTTGAAGCCTTTCTTTGCCTTCCCGCCTCAGCATCAGAGGGTTAAAGCAGCTCCTCTGGCAGCAGCTCCTCCTCATTAGCAACCTGGAATCACTGCTGTGCTGAAGGCTGCATTGTTCTACAGCATTTGAATGCGAATTTGCATAACGGAGCAGGTGAGAGCGCCTCTTGCCTGTTCAGGCAGCTCTGATTGGCAGAGAGAAAGAGATTTGTATGTAATTGGCCGCAATTAATTCGACGCACTTTCATAAGGATAAAAAGAAAAGCAGAAAATTGCTTATTGCTGCAAGTCAGAACCACATCTGCACTCTCCGTGGCGTGTGTTTGCAGCGATGGGTGGGTGTGTGGTGCAAAGGCATGTGAGGGAATAACCTTGTGTGTTCCGTGCATTTTTTTTCCTCGGAGCAAGGAAAGGCTTGCTCCCCGGAGGTGCCTCTGCCCTGGAGGTCCTCAGCTGCAGTGTCCTTCAGAGCGCAATGCTGTTACATCTTGTCCAATTTGTATTTGAGGCCACTAGGAGACATCATTAGAAATCACAGCATTCTGTCTTCAGGACCAGGATAATACTGAGCTCCACATCTCTTCTGTACCCAGTCCAAAAAAGGCTGACTCCTAGCTGTCTCCAGGTTTGTTGGCAATCAGTTCTTGCAAGAAACTTAACTGCCTTATATTTTACTCAGAACACTCTGTGGTGCTAGTGATAAGCTGGGAGACATGGGGGGAACTGTCACAGAATTAAGCATTTAGGAAATTTAATATCAAGGTGGTTTATAACCTTAAGCTATTCATGGTCTCCTTGTCACCGGTACTTCAGAAACAGTTAATACTACTCTTGCTTTATTTCCCTTCTGAGATAAGGATGGAGGGATGAAGTAGAGTGTCTTTCCCTCCTCTCCAATTCTTTCCTCTCTGCCTGTCTTTCTTTTCTCCTGAAGGGAAGGCTCCTGAGAGTGGAATCATTTCCTCTGCAGCTGGATTAAGTCAATGCATGGGTTACTGCCTCGAAGAGAGAAAACATGGCATCCAACAACGTTCAGTGTGTCTTTGATTCATTCATCCTGTTGACTCTCATTTAATTAGTGGCTCGTACATGGGCAAGGGTCTGTGTGTGCACAAACGAAGACTCAGAGCCCTCACTGGAAGTACTTCTAGGTGAGAGTGAACGGAAGTCTCTTCAAGGCTGTGTGCTCACAGCTGGGTGGTGAGTGGTCTCTGGCCTGAGCCCCATAATCACTCCCTTCAGAATCCGAGAGGCCAGGCCACAAAGAATCTCCATAATTATGGTTTTACTAGATTCTTCTGCCTCTAGAAAAATGCCCTTCCTTCCTGTATCCACATGAAGACGACCCTGGGCTATGATAGGGCTATAACGAGGACAAATGTAGGCTTTGGGCCAGCTCTCTTGGAACCAAATCCTGGCACCCTCACTTCCTGGTTGTGTAACTTAGATGTATTTGCTTAACTTTTATATGATTCTCCTCATCTGTAAAGTAGTAGTAATAATATTGATCTCAAAGGGTGGGCACAAAGATTGAAAGTAGCAACATACCTGAAGAGTCTAACAATAGGCCTGGCACGTAGTACATGTTCATTAAATAGTTCAATAATAAAAGCAGAGAGAAATAGGCAGATTTGGCCCCAGGAATCCCAGTGGCTATCACCTAGCCAAGAAATAAAACTCAAAGTGAAGCCGGCTCTTACAGATCCTGCATTCTAGTTGCTCTCTTCCCGATCTTTGGGGAGGGTGGCAGGCAGGTGGTGGTGGCAGGAAAAGGAGGAGCCAGTAGAGGGACGAAAGCACTTCCTCGGCTCACACCGCAATGATCTGGCATTGCCACTTGCTGGGCACGGCAGATGCCCAGGCAAGTTCAATGTTCTCAGGGAGCACGTTGTTCTGCAAGCCCCTCAATGCAGCTGGCCGCTTACACCCCACCCTTCTGCCTCCCCACTGAGGGACACCCCTTCAGGCTCTTTCCATGCGGTTGCCTTATCCTGGCAGAAAGCGCTTTGGGCAGGGGGCCCTGAAAAACACCTCTCGCCTCCCCAGGCCCAGACTGGCCTTTCCACATGGCCGCATCTGGCCTTGACAAACATCTGCCTGGCCGTGGTGGGAGTATGACTTGCACACCAGGTGGCGGGCTCTAGCCAAGACCTGTTATCTTCGACCTTCTCCGGTGTGGGTCACAGGGCAGCCCTTCTCCACCTAACTCGCTAAAGGATCCCCTCAAAGGACTTCAGCGGGGAAAACGCAGAGCAAAGGGTGGAATGCCACCGCGCTCCAATGACTTCTCCCCAGGTAGTTTCTCTCACTATCCTTTCGTTACTTTTGAGTCTCTGGCTACTGGCTACCTCCTCGGCAGGTGCTGCACAGGTGGGAGCTTAAGCACCTGCACTTTTATTTCCAGCTGGGCAGACAGTGTCCTATTTTGTTTGAAAGGTTCCTCCAGGTAATTCTGATATCAACACTCTGCTCTACCTCCCACCTTCCCTGGCAGCCACCCCTTCATGGGCACCCAAAACAGAAACAACTAATCGCACAGACTAACCACAGAGTTTTTAAAGCGAGGACCTGAGACCTTGATCTTGCTCCTGGAATAATGGCTGTTTTCTTCTCTCCACTCTGGCACTCTCAGGATCACATGCACCTAGAACCAATGCCCATGATGCTCTGGATCCAGCCCCCATCTGAATCGGACCGCATTAAAACACCAGCGGAACCATCTAAGGCTACAGTGCTTATAGAGTGTGAGTGGTCTTTGAATGGCTTTCTGTGACCCTCGCTGGAAAGGAAAGCTCAACACTGAATTGCAAACTGAACGGCTGGGATTCCCCAGCCTCAGGAAGCTGTAGGTCCCCACTGGCCCTAGCACATGCCCAGCTATGCAGAAAGGCTCCAAAACTACCACAGGCTGCACACAGTCCACTGAGAACGGTTTCCACTCTTGCCACCATTACAGCTGAGGGCAACAGGGCTGAAACATGAAAGCTCAGAGCCAGCCCAGGCCACAGTTTTCACTGTGAATAGAATACAATTCTGACATCTCTAAAATCTGATTCATTCTAGGCTTGATGCCTTTGGCCACAGATAAATTTTCATGCTATATTAATTTGTTTCAAAGGACTCGAGCTCAGTTTCTCAGAAGTGAAACACTAATGCTTAATAAATTCTCAACCCACAATCCAAGATTTAGTGAGCATATAAAACCTTGGCCCCTTGTAATAAAACACTTATTTATAATTTTTGTTTTTAATCAGAGAGAAAAGAATGTTGGGGAACTCTCTTATTTTCCTTTGATGTAAATAAACTTCAGAAAGAAGAAACTGCCTTCAACATCTGCCTTCAACAGCTAAAAGGAAGAGTTCTTTTCTTCTAGAACCAGAGATTTGCTTGTAAGTAGATTTGAAGTTCAGTGGGCGTCTCCAGAGGTCCTCGCTCTTCCCAGCCTGGGAGAGATGGGCTGACTGGGAGAGGCCCCATGTGGAAGCCATAGATAAATTCAACGATCCCAATAGTTCAAAAAAGTGCTAACTTCTCCCACTTCCAGAACACCCAAAGCTTAATGTATAGCATCCTGTGCTATGTGTTTTTATTTTTATTAATTAAAATTGTTTGTTGCCTATTGCTGGCTTTCATTTTGGGCCCAGGTCAATTCAACTCAGGTAGGAAATTATGAATTCATACTCGTGCTAGTTTGCATAGTTGCACTTTTAAAACTATATAGCTCCAGGAAGCCATTGTCCTCTAATATCTTGCACAGGGACACCTGGGACACCTTTCTAAGAAGAGTGTTACAGAGCAGATCTAGCCAATATTGGGTTATGATGCCTTTTCTTTTTTTCTCCTTCCTCCCTCCCTCCCTCCCTCTCTTTCCTCCTTTCCCTCTCATCCTCTCTCAGTTTCTCTCTCCCTCCTGCTCCTTCCTTTCTTCACTTCACTTCATTTCATTTCACAAAAAGATGGTTCCACCAATGTCAGCAGAATGGGACAAAGCTACCTTCTTTATCCAGGTGAGAAAGACAATCTCTCTGAAATCCACTTGGTAAATGCACATGGGAAACTTGTGTTCCTTACACAGCTATGTGAGTGCTCAGTTCCTAATCACCCAGTTAGCCTGGTATCTTTATGTAGTTTTGGAGGACAGTTGGATGGAGTTGCAGATACACACACACACACACGTGTGTGAGTGTGCATTCCTTTGTAACAAGGAAGATATGTTCATCAATAAGAGAGAGGACACCTGTTTGCCTTTGTTGAGAAAAGAGGTACCTGTGCCTGATGATCAAATACAGTCTATTCCACTTCTGTGATTTAGACAACACAGCACAATCAGAATATGAGAAGCGCGCATTAATATTTTTCCCCACAAAGGAATTGTGAAAATGATGCATCTTACAGAAACATGCCCTCAATCCCCTTTGATAATGATGTCACTACTCAAAGACCCAGCAGAAGGCTGTGGGGAGTGTGTGCACAGCAGCGTGGTACACACTGCGAGATACTAACATTAATCAGCCCAAGGACACAGCAAAAGGGAGCACACAGTAACACTTAGGTGTTTTATCGTCTCCCTACAATTAATCAGCAAGAAGCAGACTCCTCCTGTCTATAAAACATGTCTCTCTGCAGATCTTCAGTGTGAAGTGGATCTGTTCTCCCAAGCACAGGAGAAGAGGAGCTGAATCCAACCCTGCTGTAAGAAATACTCATTTTGGAAGGATGGGCTGGTGCCTGCCAAAGGAGATCGAGACGAGGAGGAGAAGCACGGAAGTCTCAAGCAGGCAACGAGCTCAAAGTGCAGGTCACAGGAGAAGTCACGCAGGCCCTGTATTAGGTCCCTGTGGCTGCCATAACAAGAAACCACAAACAGAAATTTACCCCCATGCTGTTCGCAAGGCCGAAATGCTCTAGGAGAGAACCCACTTCTTGGCTGTTCCAGCTTCCAGCATTCCTTGTCCTGCATCACTCTGATCTCTGCTTTCATTGTCACGTGGCCTTCTCCTCTGTGTGTTTTCTTTTCTGTATCAAATCTCTCTCTACCTTTTTTTTTCTAAAAGCACTTGTCATTGGATTTAATGTCCACTTGGATACTCCAGGGTGATCTCATCCTGAGATCCTTAACTTAATTACATTTGCGAAGACCCTTTTTCCAAACAGGGTCAATGTTTACAGGTTCTGGGGGTTAGGACATAGATATGACTTTTGGGGAACCACCATGAAACCCACCAGAGGCCTCAGCAGGAGAGCAGAGCTTGTGCGAGAGGTCATGGAATGTCAGGAGGCAGGAGGACACTCTGAAGGAGACATAAAAAAGGAGAGAAAGGAGACCCTGGGGCCCCATTGGGAACCCAGCCAGGGACACCTGCATCCTGAGGCTTGGAGGGTGACCACTGCTAAGCCCCGCTGGATGCTGAGCTGAGGTTAGGGACCCCATGTTTCAGTCAAGATGAACTCAGGCATTAGGGTTCCAGGGTACCTGTTGGGGGGCATAAGGAGACTCATTTGGAAATAAAACCAGAGAAGAAGTGGAGGCAGCCAACCCTGATGGACGGACCCGGGGCTGGCCAAACCTCAGAGGTTTGCTCTGGACCTTTCTGGGTGGTGGTCACCCTGGCAGGGATGAGGGAGGCCCAGCACCTGGGGCAGCCATCCACGTGAAGGGTCAGTCTGGCTCTGCTAATTACAAGGAAAAAGGGAGGCTTCCCCTACGCATGTATACCCTGTGCCCCACGCACTGCCACGATCTGGGAAGTGTTACTCTCCTGCCATCGTTTCCAGACCTGCTCTTGATCAGCGATTGCAAGAGGACTGGTTGCCTGACAGCCCCAGAGGACTCCCACGCATGAATCAGACCCTTGCATTCTGCTCAGCTCCCTGGAGGTCCAGCCGAGGTCCTCGTCGCTGGCTCCCTGACTAGTCCCGCCTGCTGCCTTCCCAACTGGGCTATTTTTAGCCCAGTATTTCACGGTCTGACCGAGATGGCCTGGGCCAGGACCAGGGTGTGACAGATCGGGCTTGAGGTTGGCTGTCTCCTGCTGGCTTCCAGCCTAAAGTTAATAGGGCAGGAAAATACATTTGTGCAGTGGAAAGCATGGCCCGATTTCCTCACACATGCTCAAAAACCACCCAGACATTGCAGGGTAGTTGTGGCATAAATATACTCATCACCAGACTGGTTTTCTTCCAGAGTGCATGTTTACTTATTTGTCGGCATGTGGTATTAAAAGTCATACCCTGCCTATGACCCAAAAGGGAATGAAATGACTTCCAGACCCCTGTGGGATTTGCCAGAAACCCAGAATAATTATTATTTGGAAAGCTGTGGAGTCCTCATGTAGGTGTTATATGGCCATCCTGATTGTGCCTACAACGTTGCAGGCAAAGACATCTGCCCTCATTAAATAGATGAGCAACCTATTTGACATTTAAAAGTTAATACATCTCCTCTAATTCCTTGAGGAAAAGAACTGTGACATATAACTTGGGCATGTGTCACATGGTGGCCGGAATGTGTGAAGCAGGACACCGCTGGCTACCCTCGAGAGCCCAATGGTCAGATGTCCCCCTTCTGTGACCTTTGCAGCCTCTGCCTCCCTGTGGGCTTCCTTCAACCCAACCCCAAACCCCACTGACCGCATAGCTGACCCTTGTCTCCTGCCGCCACCACTCTCCACCACCCAGCAGTGGCTTCAGGGTCAGGGTCACTGTATGCCCAGGCTAAAGTCAATTTGAGGGCCATTCACATGCCCGAGGACTGGAAATCACCATTATTCTCTGTTTAAAGTAATGCCTCTAAAAGACTTATTAAATGAAGTGCAAAGGTTAGATTACTATCTAATTATTATAGCTCCATTAATTAGATAGCTAATTTTTAGTAGAGGAAAAGGACCTAACCTGTTAAGCTTTGATAAGGTAGATGGGAGGGTAGGAAGAAAAGTGATTAGCTGGGAAAGGCACCGGGGTCTAAACAGGGTGGCCACTGTTCCGGGACTAGAGGGAGCCAGGACCCTCAGAAGGGCAAATGGCTTAACCTCTCCAGGCTTCGGTTGCCTCCTCTACAAATAAAGATATTAATAGCACCATGACATAAGATAATCTATGTAATGTATTTGGCATTATGCCTGGCTTGTAAGAGCAGAAAAAAATGTTTGCTGAGATATTGATGAAGTTAATAATAACAATAA
Source organism: Lemur catta (assembly GCF_020740605.2). Classification (NCBI taxonomy): domain Eukaryota; kingdom Metazoa; phylum Chordata; class Mammalia; order Primates; family Lemuridae; genus Lemur; species Lemur catta. The sequence goes on along the minus strand of NC_059133.1, from coordinate 87,116,560 downwards.
CAATCATTATTATTATTAGTAATAGTAATAACAGTACACTGTGCCCTAAGAAGGGTTGGGTTAAGTGGAATCAAAACAATGATTGCATGAGAGGGCAGGGAATTAAATAGGAAAGCAGGGAAAGCGGCGTCAACACCGATCCTCAGCTATGTCATAACTTTGTCTGGGATTAGCTACGAGGGAAACATCCTGGCACAGTGATTTTAGAGCCAAACACACAGGGACTCAAACCTTGGCTCTGTCGCTTGATAATGTGTGACTTTAGGGAAGTTACCATGTTTCCCAGAGTCTCAGTGTTTTTATTTGTGAAATGAGAATAATAATCATACCTGTATGAAGGTTATACAAATAACATCTATGGAGCACATATAATGTACCCAGTGCCCAGCAAATATGTCCCCTCCTGCACCTGGCCAAGCTCTTTCTCCTTCATACTATGGTTGGCAGACTGCAAAATGAAGACTCCATCTGGATGGGTGAGAAATGTGAGAATTAGCATTGTGGGCTCTTTGTTAAGAGAAGAAAGATGCCACTAGCTCCCTTCCACCCTCCTCCCACTGCGGGAGCTGATGGAACGTACAGTCGGGCTGCTAAATGTTAGAGCTCGCACTCATATTTAGGTACAGCATGTAGTGGAATGATTCCGAATTCACTGTAAGGTGCTACCGCAAAATGGAAATCATCCAGTAAAAAGGAGCACAAAAATAAGTTTTCATGGAAATTTAACTCTGAACATTCTGGTTTTGTACCTTAACATAAATAAAATCTGAGTATATTTTTGCTGCCAAAAAATTTAAGATAATTTTTTAAAAAGCTATAAATCTAATGGCTACAAGTATCTTTCCATTATCACTCCAAGATATTTATTATTTGATCTGAGTTATATGAAAGATAAGTCATCCGTGATAGTCTAAATGTTTAAAGTTTAGGACCTTCTCCATTTTGAATGTTACTTTCCTTGAAGAAAATCTAATTGCATTGAAAAAGAATCTTCAAAATCACCAATTTCTATTCTCAACATTATTGCTTTAATGTTTTTTCTTTTTCTAAATTCACAGAATCTACTTCCTTTCATGTGTTTCCATCTTAGTCCCAAGACTTTGATTTCTTTAGATGTTTTGAAGGAAAGCTAATAAGAATTTTGACATTTTAAGTACACTTTCAAAAAGCTCTCCTTCTGATTTATAAAACTATTCCTGACACTGATATGCAGTCGTATATCATTAGTTACTTAAATGTTTTCTATAATTATGTAAATTATGTTGACAGTTTCTGGTAGGGTGCTTACACTTTACTGTTTTGTCATTTGCAAAGTTCTGAAACGTATCAGATAACCATTTTCAAATCACACAGCTGTTAACAGGGTTCTTTCTGACTTGTTGCTTTCTTTGCCTGCAATGCTGAGTCCACTGTTTGCACCAGAGGCTCTTAAGTAAGTATATCATCTCTTTTCTCTCCCCATAGACTTTTGTTTTCTGTCTTAATGATGACCAACTTATGGTCGCTGACTTTGCGGAGCCCATGGTCAGATGGAAGGAAATGCCGTCAGACACAGATCTATAGATTATTACAATAGGACGTGGAAGATGAGGTCAGAATAAAGGTACGAATAGCAGCCATGGTCGAGGAGAGAACAGATGAGCCAAAAAAGCTCCACAAATGAAGGGATCTCAGATCTGGGTCTTGAAGTTTCAGTACAAGTTTGAAGAGTGAAGAAGTGGGGAGAAAAACTTCCCAGGCAGATGCACAGATGGAGGCATGGCTGGGAAAGATTGAGCTGTGGGTGCCTAGGCTGTAGGATGCAGGAACCTAGGTATTGGCCAACGAGACTAGAGGCCTGGGACACACTGGGAATCATTTCTGAAGGTCTTAAAAGCCACACCAGGGAAGAAAAAACTGTCTTTTTGTCTGTAAAATAAGTGATTCGATCCAAAACTTCAGAACATAACCAACATGGTATGAAGCACAGACAGTGCTTATCCTCTTTGCTTTAAGCAGCCTAGGGAGATAATTCTTTCAAAACCACAGAAGGAAAAATGATCTCCCTCCATCCCAATTATGCTTTGTTCAAACAGAAAAGCATTCAGTTGTCACTGGGTGGCTCACAAGGGTATGAGAAAGCAATTTCCAGAGGCATTTGAAGAAAACATTGTGGTAGATATGGCAGATCCCCCACTTAACAACCCAGAGCCCCAGGGAGGGCTGTGGCCCTCCACCTCTGTACCACACTGATGCACAGTGACGTGTTCCTGCCGTACTCTGCTATATCCATGCACGGGGACCTGATCCCCTACACCTCTGCTGTAGCCTCAGGTGAGGACATGGTCCACTACACCTCTGATGAATCTACACGTGGGGGCGTGGCCCACCAAGCTTCTGCTATGCCCATGTTTTAGGGTGGTGTCAGTCCATTTTGTGTTTCTATAAAGGAATACCTGAGACTAGGTGATTTATAAAGAAAAAAATGCTTATTTGGCTCACGATTCTGATGTCTGAAAAAGTTCAAAATTAAGCATCTTGTGACGGCCTCGGGCTGTTTCTGCTCTCAGTGCAAGGTGAAAGGGCACCAGCTTGTGTAGAGATCTCATGGCAAGAGAGGAAGCAAGGAGGGAGGGGAGCCAGGCTCTTTTCAACAACCAGCCCTGAGGGAACTTTTGTGGGAACTAACAGAGCAAGAACTCACTCAGCCCCCTCCACTCCAGGGAGGGCAGTAATCTATTCATGAGAGATCCACCCCCATGACCCAAACACCTCCCTTGGGCCCCACCACCAACGCTGGGGATCAAATTTCAACATGAGGTTTGGAGGGGTCAACTATCCAAACAACAGCAGGTGGGCATGGCCTACCTGGCCTACACTTCCTGTAAGCACTGAGCCCTGAGCGAGTCGTTGTTCTCAGACCCACAACTGATGATGGGGTTACAGAAATAGTCACAAAAAAGTGGTGGTGGTGATTGTAACGGGGGTGAAGGGAGGTGTCTGACTCAAGTTTTAGTTGAGATCAAGGTGAAAGATGTTGATGAAGGAACAATGAGAGAGAGAAAGCTTTAAAAGTGGATTAAGTCATAAATGGATGAATATGTGAATAAATGTATAATAAATTATGAGTTAAGTGAGAGAAGTAAATAGAAGATTCAAAATAAGAAAGGGAAATACCAGAGAGAGAATATTTTTAAAACTAAGGAAGAAAAATAAAGCAAACAGGAAGACAAATCAGAGAAAGAGATAAAATGAAGCAGTAAACAATGAATGATCCATATATATATTTTTTTCATTCCCTCAAGAAGCTATTTATTTTCCTCACATGCTTTTCAATATTTTTGGCGAGTAGTGTTGGATAGAGGAAGAAGTCAGAACCTGAGCCGCTAAAGAAATTAGCTTCTCCTTTTCAGTCGACTCAAACCACTTGCTTACGTCTTTAGGGTTTTATCTTGGGGAAACCTAACCCAAGTGATAAAGTGCTAACAATTTAGTTTAAAGACACATCTGTCTATGTTTCATGGCTTCATCCTGGGAGTGGGAGTGGGGGTGGGGGTAGAAAAATCACATTTTCTAAATCTTAAGGAAACACAGAGTAGAAAGTTTTTCGTGAATAAAAGTCTCCAAAATTATTCTGGCCATGAACTTTACCAGACCCTCCATGATAGTAGCTCCTGTCACTAGTCTAAGATCGTCCCTGTTACATAGTTCCAGGAGACAGATTTCCCATAGACACTGTGGGGCTTCAGGCAGACCTAGGGAGCCACATGTATTTAGAATGGGGTTTGTACATCCTCATCCAGAAATGAAGGAGCCCAGCAGACACTTTCCTTCCTCTCCCGACTGCACAGGCCTGCGATTAGCACGGGGCAACCTATTCATCAGCAGCACACAGGGGCAATCGAGTTAAACAGCAGTTGCTTCTCAAGACACAATGCGAACAACCCTCCTGCTCAGCCCTAGGAACACACCAGCGCGCAGAGGAACAAAGGGAGAGCCCACAGCCAAGCACCACTGGGAAGAAAATGAGGCCGCAATGCACCAGTCCCCTCAGTGTGGGAACACGGGGGCGGCCCTCTAATCACACACCACGCCGGCGACCCTGTGCTGCCGCGCCACCCAGCCGCATCCAACAAGAGGCACCACAGACTCCGAGAGCTGCTGACACACCAGCCCCCTTATTTGCAGCCCAGGACATACTTATGACAACTTTTCACAAACCAGAAGCCCAACTTGAAATAATATTATTCCAGTAGGGAAGCTGATTTCTGCTCCCATGTCCCAGTACAAAGAAACACAAGAAAGAACTGCCGATTGTAAAGATTTAGAAAATTATCAGGTACGTGAGAACTTTTGAGTATGGCTCAGAACAGGATGGAGAGAAAGATGGGAGATTTCAAACGGGCCTCTTACCTTTTTGTCGCTCAGGCCAGAAACCTGGTCCACGTATTCCTCTTGGATCATGAAGGCAGCTAAGTTGGCAGTGTAGCTGGCCAGGAAGATGACAGCAAAGAAGGCCCACACCGACACCATGATCTTGGAGGTGGTGCCCTTCGGGTTCTGCACAGGAACGGAGTTGTTAAACACCAGACCCCAGAGCAACCAAATAGCTTTGCCGATGGTGAAAGACGGGCCACCTGGCTCTGGCAGGACAAAAAGACAAGGACGGAAGTCAAGTCAGGGTCATTGGCTCTACTGAAACCTACAAACACACAGAGCTGGTTAAATCCCTGCTCAGACCATGAAACCCTTCAACGAAAACCGAGCCTGTTTATAGACAGCTTTTTAATTTAAGAGCTTGTATCTCCCTTCTCCTGGGACTCTAAGGTGGTCAGAAGAGGGTTCCTTAGGAGAAACCAGGATGTGTGCAGGATCCTTCTCCAACTGATGGCCATGATTCAGTCTGGGTCCTGGGGAGCCACCTTCCTGCCCCCATATATAAGACGCTCAAGATCATGTCAAAACTGAATAACAAAGGCCGACTATCACACTGTGGTCACACTTGGGTCATTACTACCATTCTTCCTAAATTTTATATTTATATGTACCAAGCATTTTAACTTCCAAAAATGTCAGCAAGAATTGTGTAAGGCCTTTTTCTACCACCGTCATAAACCTCCTCCAAGTCTATTCACAATGATGCTGGATGGCGTTGAATGTACTTTCTGCTGATTTTTCTTTAACTTCTAGCACTTGGCACTCAATGGTTCATAGACAACCCTGAGTCTACTCCAAAGCCCACACTCCCCAGCTGGTTTCCTACAGCAATAGCTTCTATGTAAAAGAATATCAGGAAGCCCCGAGAGGCAGTCATAGACTCCGGGCCTGGCCACACGTATCTGATGGTGGAAAGGCAGCTGTCTTTGACTCCAACTTCCCTCCAGCCAACCTTTGCACAGACAGTGCAAGAGCTTCTGCCCCTGAATGTATTGTGACCTCACTGCTCTCTCTGCTTGGTGGTAGTCAAATCTTGCCTGTTGTTTGGTTCTCCGTCGAGCCCCTCCACTGCAGAAATGAACATCTGCCTGCACCGTTTTACAATATATTAGCACAGGTCTTATGATGTTATCTGTGAGCCTGATCGCATCTGCTCAGCCAGCTAAATCATCCGGGACTACACACGTCGAACCTGATATCTAACTGTGCACACACATCTGTGCATGTAGACCTTATTTCATGCAACAGATGTGTAACTGAAAAGTTATGTATAAATCAAAGTGTTATAAATTGTAAAAATGCCCTAAAGGACTTGATATTTAAAGTGGCCCCATGTTGAATTCCTTTGTGAAGACAAACATCCTTTGGTAAAGTGAGTAATTGTAAGTCCCTGCTCTGAGCTTTGTAAATCTTGATTTTCACCTCCTGGTTTGTTCAAGGGTCGGGGGGTGGTGGGGGTGGGGTTGTACGCACTAACTTGACATTGTCAACCTATGTATGTCCTCAGGTGATTCCAGGATATTCCACTTCTTCCTGGTATCCCTCGGGCTGGGATAGAGGTTATGGCTTCTGGACGTCCCTTTAGCACAGGGGCTTTGAAAGCCCCTGACTATACCGTACTGTGGAGACATCCAGAGAATTCCACCCCAGAATACACAAACCAAATAAAAAGGTAGATCTACACTTGGAAATACTTCAGTAAAACAGTGGTTCACAGTCTGGACTGTGAATTCAACAGAAGGACGAGGGGAGCTTTTACCAAATACAGGTCCCAGCGTCCCACCCCCGGAGATTCTTACTGAATTGGTGTAGAGTGGGGCTGGTTATTTTCACATGCAACCAAGGCAGAGAATCGCCATTTTGAAGCATACAGTGGTCCAAGATTCAGACTTGGTGAATCAGAAAATGGGGCCCAAGCACCTTTATCTTGTTGGTGGCCCACAGATAATTCTTACGTGCAGCCAGGGTTAAGAAACTTTCCTCTTGGAGGTCAAATGCCAGGATAGAGCTTACATGCTAGAAAGGAGAGGACTCAGAGAAGGTGGAATATTTCTTAATCCTGGAGTTCTCAGGAAATTTTGGAGGTGCTATTTACAAGGATTTCATGGCCCTGTTCAGAAATCTAGTGAACTTCTGAAAAGTGTCATAAATGCCTCAAACACATGGGTATCCTTCACATCTCTGGACCTACCCACCCAGGAAATTGGACCATCTCCAATAGCAGTTATGGGTGAGAGTTGGTCTCCCCTATTTTATTTCAAACACCCAAACTTTTATACTTTCTGGCAAGGGGGCTGGCCTGCGGGCATATGCTTTGGCAGTCTTGTACCTCTGTTGTAATCCTTTGGCCCTGGGAATTCTACCAGCTACAACCACCTGCATAGACCCTGGGGCGACCTATTTTTCCTCACTCTTAACATATGTGTACAACCTGCCTCGTCAGTCACATCTGTTCCAACAGACTGCCCACAGCCTAAGGTTACCGAAATGGTTTCCTGTGACATGTGTATGCCACGCACGTCTACTACCCGTCTTTCCTCTCCCTTACTTAGGGGCGGAAATGGGGTTGGGGCTAGGTGTGAACCGGGGAGGGGACGTACAGATCTAAACTCACATCTTAATATCTTAACTGGGATATTTGTAAAACATCATATCAAGCTGGTGACCTAGAAAGCTGAGGGTTCCTTTTAAGAAATGGAAAAATTAGAGAGGATACACATAACAAATCAGGGATACAGAGATTTGGAATTAAGAACTACAAAAAATACAGAATGCAGCAGTTCCTGCTGGCCTTACCTCTGCCATCAGCGAGGCACCTGTTGTAACCCACAGGGCTGAAGTACTCGAAGACAAAGACGGCCACGGCTGAGACGATGAGCAGCATCACAAACATCATCACCCACACGTCAGCGCTGAACGGCTCTGGGGGAGGAGAGAACACGGCACAGGCAGGGTTAAAACGGGGCAAACAAATTCTAATTAATTCACGTATTTATGTGCTCACGCAGACACATATTTTGGATGAGGGGAACAAATCACAGGTATGTTGCATGCCTTCCGGGCCTGGGTAGGGAGAAGTAAGAGACTGCCTAGGCAGCTGTCTGGCCCTAAGGAGTGAGTCAAGGTGTTTTTTCCTTTTAGATATGTGAGGAGGACAGCCTCACGCCCAGGAACTCTTTAGGTTGTAGAGACAGTTTCTGCCATTATTAGACCAATACTTGGGTCTCTCAGTAAATGGTGTAATTGAAAGAAGTATCAGATATGGAGCCGGTGAGTCGTATTGGACTGATTTGTGTTCCCATCCATGTGGCCACACCACACAGGGGGGCCTGGAAAAGCATTTTCCAGTACTTGTGAGTCTTGCAGACACATTCATTCTCAACAGACTTACCTATTATTTCAGAGCTGAACTGGTTCAGTAATAATTATGTACAATGAATAACTAGCCCCCTTGCCTCTTTGCACCACTTCTCTTATACTTCGCCACCTAGATTGATTCTTTCTAACCCAGTTTGATGTGGTAGATTTTACTAGACATCATTAGGGTATGAGAATATAAGTCAATACTAAAAAATCAGTGTGTTGATATTGAATATCAGTATCTGCAACAGCAGGAAGTTAACCGCTGCCAAGGGAATGTGCATAAGCTGTAATTCACAAAACAATTACAATCTGTCCCCTACTACCAGGTGATATGGTTGATGGGACAAGACCAGGCAAGACAGTAAGAATGTTCTACACATGCTTACTTTAATATCTTTAATCATTTTTGCTAAATCCCTTCCAGTTAAGCTAAATATCTCTCTGGCTTGGAAGTGTCCAGAAATTGGACAATATATTCCAGAAGCCATGATATAATGCTCTCCCAACTGTGTCTCAAAATAGTTCTGGCCTTTTTAGCTGTCACAGCACATTGTAAACTCAAAACTAAGTGAATTAACATGCTGTTTTTGCTGTCTTCCAAATCATTAATAAAGATGAAGTCAAAAAAGGGGAAAAATTGGCTGAAAATTAGAAAATATATTTCTTACTCTGAAACCTACTTTATTATTGAACTCCCAGAGGAATTACAGAAGCCTGGTCACTTAATCTATTTAAAAAAGATCCTGAAAAAGCCCCAGAGCTGAACACACCAATTGTGAAATGCAAAATCTTTCAGTGGCAGCCACAGAAGCGAGGGTAGAAGGTACAAGCCAAAACCTCTGCACAGTGGTGTGGAGAGGTTTTCCTCCACACCCTTGCTACTAATTGCTTACAGTTCTACCCTGATTTCACTTTTGTCTAAGATTGGGGACTGAGTAAAAGCATCAGTTCTATAGTTTCTTTCCCTGCAAGAAACCCAGGGAAAATTTCTGTACACAAAATACAGCAGATATCTGTATTGGTTTTTACAATTTAGAAAGTACTTTCATCACATACTATATACAGTCCTTCTAATGGCCCTTTCCTTATGGGATTACCATAACTATTTTACAGAAGTGTAGACTGGGACTGAGAGGTCAAGTTCCTTTCCAAATTCATACTCAGCAAGTGGCAGGGTCAGGTTATGAACCGAGATCCTCTGAGGCAAAACAATCTGTGCTTCTGTCATTGTATTATGTTGTATCTTTGTCTCTGCCCACTACGATGGCTCCTGGGTTAGGGGGTGAAGCCTGAAGTGGCCTCATGTGTACTGAACACAGTCTCTGAAGGCCACCATAGCTGGAGTTTAAGCCTAGAGCTTCCAGTTACCATGGAAAATGGCTTAACATGGCTAATATTCAGTTTCCTGAGCTATAAAATGTGTATAATAATAGTATCAATGAGTTAATATAACCAAAAGATATATAATAATGCCTGGCAATTCACACAGTAGGTGTTCAATAAATGTTGACTTCTATCATCCCTATAACTAACTAACTGCTCCTCCTTTGAACATGCACACAAACATACCCTGCCTGGCATTTCTATGCCATTCCACGACTATACCCATGTACCACTGGCTCTTCTAGCTCAGAAATCAAGGTTAGTGCTATACTGACAGGATTAGAATTAGAATGTAGTTTTCTTTGTGTCTCCTCATCTTCTAATTATCCTTATAAGGAAAAAAAGTAAATAAATTACATACAGCAGCTATGAAGATTAATGCATATAGTGTGTGCTAGCTAATAACATTTTGCCTAAAATCAACAAGGCTAGAATTTGCTTCACTGTGAGTAAAAAGATTAGCTAAGAAACTTGAGAAATTTATAGAAAAAGTCTATGGAACCTATAACTCTACTTTGTAGTGCATTAATTGAATTAGTCCCCTATGGATAAAGCTTAAAGAGATGTTAGTCAAGGTCTACTCCAATATCCTCATTTAAAAAATGCTGATGTCCCTTAGTGAGATCGTGACTTGTCTAAGGGCTTACAGCTTGTTTGTGACCAAAGCAGGCTTCTTGTCTCCTAGCCCAGTGTTCTATTTTCAAGGTGACATTTTATTTTCCAACCCTTGCTCTGTGGCCCCTGCAAAAATTATGGGATATGAGCTCACAAAAGACCTCATCTAATTGAAATCTTGGCCTCATCTCACCTGGTCTTATATCACATCTGAGGCTTTTGACATTTAAGTGATGCTGGAGAGTGGGGAAGGGGAGAAGGGCAGGGGCAGGGGAGGGGTGTGGTAGGGTGGGAGAAAGAATCAGATCAGCGCAATCTGGCAAAGCCTCTGAAAATTCATGTGACAACAGGAACCTTTTTTGGTAGCATCGAGCTCAATTCTTGAAGACAATTAAAAATAAATAGATATTTCAATGATATCCAGAATTAGAAATTATTACAGCAGGAAGCAGCCTCGGAGATCAGCCAGTTGAAATGCCTTCTCCTGTGGATGAGGAAACTGAGCCCCACGATGGAGCGAATTCGCTCAAGGTCAAGTGCTGACAAACGGGACTGTGGTAGGCTCTCTGATTACCACCCAGAACTGTTTCCTTCCTATGTTTCTGGGTGTTCTCCAGTTTGCACATTGGGAGTAATCAATTTTGAAGTCCCCCTACCCCAAGTGAAGTCCCTGGCTGAGTTAAGATCCTAGCAAACCTCCTTCTGGCTGACAGAGCCTGGCCATGTGCTCCTACAGCTGTTCCTCATTCCCTCTCCCTGATGGCCATTCCTTTCCACCAGCAAACACCACACTTACCTAAGAAGGCAGAAGGTGAGACAGTCCCATTGCTGCGTGACACCATGACACTGATGCCAGTCTCTATGAAGGGCACAGAGAAGTCGACCACCTCCGATCGCTCCTCGTTGATGGTGAGCGACCCCACCGCCATGTAGGCCCTCTTCATGACCACCTGGAGAGAAGGGTGCAAGGCTCCAGTCAGAACATTCAGGAAGGCAGCAGGAGGAAAGCACTCATGGCCCAGCAGTGGTTTCCTTTGTATAGTGGGAACAGTATGTCCTATTTGCTATTTTATGCTTTCTGAAATTCATATAATGAGCATGTTCTAAAAAATATTTAGATGAAACAAAAGCAATGAAAAGTGGAGATGGCCCTTAGTTCCTGACACTCACCTCTCCGATCATGCCATTCCAGGTCCCATTGATTTTCTTCCCATGCTTGCCATTGGTAACCAGGTAAAGGTCGTAGGTGAACTTCACAGATTTAGAAATTTTCTTAAGGATGTCGATACAGAACCCCTTGCAGCATTTTTTGATGTAACCTGGCTCCTCATCTGTTTTATTCCTAGCCAGTTAAAGAAACAAACAAACAACAACAAAAAAAAAAAACAAGAAAAAAAGGCTTTGTACAAGAGGTAAAATATTACCCTTTGTCAGTAAAACTCTAACCCCAAAGCAGGTTTCCTCCACAGCTCAGCACCATTTATACCAGACCTGAGTGGAGAAATAAATCAGACTACAGAACTGCACTATGCTCCTTATCTCATCACATTGAGCCATGTTTTCTTACAATTTTTAATGCTCCTTTGAAGTACAATACACATCAGGAAAGGGTATATATCCTAAGGGTTCAGTTGGATGAATTTGCACCCACTCAACTCACCCTTTTAACCAGCACCCAAATCCAGATACAGAAAAGTCACCACCACCCAAGAGGCCTCTCAGTCCCCTTTTTAGGCACTTCTCACCAAGGGGAACCATTATCCTGACCTTTAACAGCATAAATTAGTTTTATCTATTTCCAAAAATGGTTCCAAATCTAAAAATTTCAGGACATGCTAGCCCAAGAAAACACACTTCAATAACAAAAATTAAATTATCTGCATAAACTTGAGGTCTTGGTCATTGAGGCCAGGCAAGGCCAAAGGAACTTTAGCATAGGAAGTTAGCAGTCATTTTCCCAGGTCATGATCTGGACAGAGCCAGACATCAGACCACAGGGCTGCCAGTAATTCCAGAGCTCAATAGCAACTGGAAATCAGACATGGTGCCCAATTCATCCTATGCCTCAGGTCCCAGGCCAGCCAGGTGCATCAAATCTGACTCTCTCATGCCACCCAGAGCCAATGGGGAGGATGCCATACTCAGTGACTATGCGTTTTTGGCAGGGGACTGTGTTCCTCATGCAGGTTCCACTCAGAGGGTCCACACTTTCCACAATGACAAACGGCGCCTCCTCCAGGGTCACAATGCTTAGGTGGTCATCCTCCTGCTCTTCGGTCTCAGGACACATTCGGGGCCATACGTAGTATTTCATCTGCAGGGATTTGTCTTTCCACTTTCCCACCTGCACAAGGATGAACACACGACTCAGAAACCATGGCCACAACATAACAGCCTGTCCCAGTGTCACCTGAATCTGACCAGAAAGCTGTTAAACAAAGGCCAACGGTGTAGGCATTGCACGTAAGTGAGAGAGGAATACTTTTAAGAACATATGGCCAAAACGAGACTACTGTGTCCAAATCTAAGAAACGAGACACATTCATTTGCTCACCCACTTACCAAATGTCACATGAGGACCCACTGTGCGTGCACCCGGCTAAGCCCCAGGCCACAAAAAAGCATCATTCTGCCCTTCATCAAGCTCGCATCGAGTGACGGAGTCAGAAATGTCAACTAACGTTTGCAGTGCTGTGTGGTAAGTGCGAAACTGAAGCTGTACCAAGTGCTGTGAGGATGCCCAAATTTTCCCTGTGTTATGTGAGGCTGTCGGTTTTTTCTACTTAACTGTAACAAGGAGCATGATGGTGAGAGCAGCAAATAGCTTTGGAAAGGTCAACAGAATGATGCGAGCAAATGAGCCAGAAGGATGTGTTTGGGCTGTAACAGAGGTCCGGCGGGGAGCCGTGGGGAGAGCTAGGTGCATCTGAATCAGAATAAAATAGCATGTCCGGATTAAGCGATACCGACACGGTTTGTCTGGGAAGGGAGCATGGTCGTGCTGGAGATGAAGCCATGGGTCAATGCAGATGTGCACCTGCTAGGCTGGGTGGAAGCCCGGGAATGGAATCAGACAGATCTCTCTGTGAGCTGCCACATATGGCCACACAGGCTGAGCACCCTGACATCAGGGAGCACCATCCACACAGACTCCAATGTGGAAAGGTGGGTGCCCCGAGCCACACACGTGGTGGCTTGCTGCCAACCACCAGGAGAAATATGTGGATCCCATTAGCTTTCAGAAGAGCCACCATTCATTCCTATTTTTGTAACGGAACTGACATGACTGTGTTGGTGGGTTCTTGTTCTCTCTCTGCCACTGAGTTTAACTGAGGAAGAGAGAATACTTTTTAATTTTCTGTAACTGAGCATCTTCAATTATCCCAAGGCATTATGCATTGCAAGCTCCTGCATTTTCTTAACGTACAATTGCCTCCGTGCAGCAATGCAAATTAGTAAAACAGGTGAGGCGCCAGGACTACAAAACTACTTAATTTAGTAACTGCAGAAATCAATAAGAAGCAACAAGTTGACAGCACTTCATAAATTTTCAAGCAAATAAGCTTGGATTTCCACATTAATGCAAAACCCCGATTCCCTCCTTTCTTTGGCTCTTTGTCCAGTGACTTGTTCGGACACTGCCATTGTGTTACTGCATCACTCATCATTATAGCATGGGCAGGGGTTTCGTGTCCTGGGCTATTCTCTTTCGCATCTATGTAGTCCTTCCTTGGCTAATGGTGGTTGGTTTTCTTCCAAGTGTATAAATGATATTTTGCTTCTTTATTAGAATTATGCACTGAACCAAACACTTGCTTTCAATTATAGATATAGTTTTCTTTGTACAGATTTTGGTGCAAGTTTTTCCTCTTATTGCTAAGATTACTTATCTGTAAAGCATAAATTTCCAAATGGCTTCCCAGCCATGTGGAGCTATGAATGTCCTCTGCCAGTGGCTGGGGGCAGGTCGGGCTTTGAAGATGGAGGCCCAGCCCTGGGGCCCAGGCTGCTGGCTCACCTCCATCCCCAACCAGGCGATTTACCCCAGTGGCCAAACTGATAATATTTTCTGCATGTTCAGTAATTGAACAAGGTTGGGAAGCCCTAAAATACCTATTTTTATTTATTTTTTTTCACTCCTATCATCTTCCCTCAACAGTCTCTTCTGATTTTTTTTTTCTTTTAACTCCAAACTTATTCTGTTCTGTCTTTATTGCTACTAGCCTAGCCTAACATAGTCTAGTAGCTCATTCTGAGATTACTACAGGAAACTTCAAACCTCACAGGAGATCCCTCCAGAATTCATCATGGACACTGTTGCCAGATAGCATTCTCAAAACACAATTTTGCCATATAATCCCAATTCAAAAATTTCAACAATCTCTCACTGCCCTCAGGATTGTGCCCAAACTTCTCTAACTGCTCAAAGTCTGTACGTTAAGCCTAGCCTACCCTGACACAGTTAATGTCACTATTTTGAATCATGAATTCTTTGTTCAACTTGGAAGAGGAAATTGTTAGTATTAGGAACTAACATAGGTTAATCAGGAACAGACTGCAACAAGCTAGCTGCCTTTTCTTTTCTATTTTATCTACACAACAAATGCTGCAGACATAGCATTTTGGCAGAGTTTCTCATGACACTCTTGCAAATGAGAAGAAATATGATATGGATTATTATATACTTTGATAGATTTGAAAGGAGTTTAAAATCTGTGTCTAAAAAGAAAAAATAAAGATTGTTTAATGAATCAATGCCAACATAGAAAGAGATGTCTCTCTAGTGACATGCCAGAGGACTCTGTTTTTAGAACAAAGTAGCCTATGTAATGTTTTAGAAAACAAAATAGAAGTCATGCTCACACAATTGCAGATAACACAAAACGAAACAGGACAGAAGATACATTGCATTTCAGAATCAAGTTTAGAAGAGATATGAATTAGTTGGAATGATGGACCAAACCAAATGGAATGAAATTTAATAGTATTTATACTTAAAGTCCAGCATTCAGATGTTTAAAAAGCAACTGCACAGTATTTAAAGGGAGATATTTCAATCAACAGCAGTCTACTAAATCTATTGCAATAACAAATGGTATATTTATAAACTTACAGCATCAGCACATGGCATGAAGGGAGGTCACCGATGATCCTACCCTGCACTGTGTCATTATACCACAGCTGGAAAACTGGGTTCTGACCCTATAAGTCTATAGTCTACAGATTTTTATTATTATATCATTCTGCATTTCCCCAACAATAGTTTTTCTATGCAGTTTCCCTCTGGCGTACCCTTTCCCAACTTCCTACCAAACTAGCTGGATCATATCTTTGCTTCACGTTAATTCCATTCACCCAACAATTGCACACCAATTCTGTGCCAGGCACTGGGCTATGTGCTAGAGATGAGAGTACCAGGTACATTTATCGAGGGCTTAGGTGTGCTAGGTACCAACCATATCTAGGAATCTCATTAATCTTCCCAGCAAGCCTGTGAGATAGAGACTCACATTTAATGTCTCATTTTACAGATGCCTACAGAGGGGTTTGATGGCTTTTCCAAGATCCCCTGTAAGTGAGCGCCATGTCAGGACTGAAGCCGAGTAGCCTGACTCCAGAGCGTGGGCTCCTACCCACCACCCTGCAGTGCTGCTCTGACAGCAGAGGGCTAAGACATAGTTCCTGTCCTCCAAGAATAGTCTAGAGGGGAAAGACACCATCTTTTGACAATAATACCAAATTCGGCTTTGGTAATTACACTAATAAAGGGCATAAATAAAGTACTCTGGCATTCAGAGTAGAAGTGATTATTCCCGAAAGAGTCAGGGAAAAGCCTCGCAGAGACCCTTATCTTTGAGCTGGGCCTGGAAATGTAAGTGATAGCTCATTAAATGAAGAGTCCTTTATCCGCCAAGGCAAGAGCAAGAGCAAAGAAGCAAGCAGAGGCACAGCTGCTGGGTGGCAAAGCCACGGCCAGTGCTGCACAGCTGCAAGGTCCGAAGTGTGGGGAGAAAGGGCCCAGCTCAGTCCTCCTCCTTCCAGCCCCGCTCACTCCACTCAGATGATCTCTATCGCTCTCGAGGGCCAACTGCACTGTGCTCATCTCTTCCCAGCTCCTGGTCCAAGGGCGTCAGGTTGGTATGGGCACCATGAATTGACAAACACTACAAACTGGGGCTTCCTCTGCCCACCCCTCCCCACCACAGTTGTTAACACTGACCAGCTCACCACTGTCCAGAGTAACCAAATCATTACTTCATGCTTTGCTATGTTCTTCAGTGATTTTTTTTTTTTAACTTTCCAAGTGACTTATACTCTAAACTAAATTCTAAACCTGTCTCAGAGACAGAAATACTCAGGTGTGTCTGAGGCCATGGACAAATTTCTAAAACTCTCTGAGTCTCAGTTTCCACATCTGTAAAAACAAGTGAATGGGTTTCTAAGGTGCCTCCCCCATAACTTCATGATCCCATGGTCTCCTCAGGACAGGGCTGTCTACTACACGTCCTGCAGAGCAGAGCCCGAGTGAAGTCGAGTCCTTGCTGGTTCTTTCCTGGAGGAAGGGCAGGCAGTATATTATCTGTTTCTACAAAAGATTAGCTCGTCTTTAAGTCATGATTCTTTTTTTCTACTTTTTCTTGTTTCTTCAGGATGATTGCAGTGAGAAGGAAAGTTAACAAATCCCTTGGGGACTGAAGGGAGGAACTTTTTTGAAAAGAAAATCTACCATGTATATCAGATTCCCAATGCCAATAAGCAGGGTTCATGCTTAAGAAAAAAAAAAACCATGCTTAGGTAGTTTCCTCAAATTCTTCATGGAGCAAGGCAGGTTAAAAATGAGTTAAAAAACAAAACTAAACTAAAATTAAATAAATAAGAAAAATATTTATGTAGAAGAACAAGATATATTCCAGGTAATCCATCTTTCACATGACAGGAAGTATGGTGAAAATATTATAAAGGGACAAGTTTGAAAGAGCAATGAAAAATAGTAAATAAAGAAAGAGAAACCTGAGATACTGACAGGAAAAATCTCCAGTGCTTGTCTAGGATGTCTCAAATGGTGTAAGTCTATAATCCTGGAAATGCAGAGAGCAGTAGGAAATGAGGTTAGCAGGAGAAATTACAGAGAAAATCCAGTGAGAAAAACTGAATGAAGAATTTATAGTCAAGATTAACATATGATCAGGAAAAGATCTTAAGAAATAACAGAGAAAATGACTGCAAAGCATTCTGAATTCCTACGAGAGAAACGCTAAACAAACACCATTACCACAAGCACATTTAATAATAACAACATCTGTCTATAAAAAATTCAGTTATCTGCCACACTAACATTTAAAAACGTCTCCTGAGGATTGAAATCATCTTTCTCAAGAGAAAAAAAGAATCTTTGCCTAGTTTTCTCAGAAAACTAGGGAGTCATGTTTTAGGATATCCGGTTTGGTTCTCTTGGTACAAACTGAACATCCGTAGAGCCAGGAATTTCTCCTCAGAAGGAATTAATTATACCTCACAAACCTATGTCAGGTTACAGTGGAATTGGCCCATAAGGCTTCCCTCATGAAAATTCTAGGGAACTAATCTGTGGTGACTTTTGACTTCAAAGTCTTCTTTCTGCTAACAGATTTCCTCCATTAACACCAGTGAAACTGGCACCAATTAGCACCTTGATGGGGCCACACATAAAAAAGGACCACAGAGACTGGATTCCTCTCTGAAAGGCCCTGAGTCTGTCCCTTTGCCATCAACAGCTGATGTGCGAAGCAGGGTGAATGTGTCATTGTGAAGAAGGGAGAGGGGACCCCGGGCAGGGCACTGCTGCTGCAGCAGTCCTTGCACAGATAAGCAAAGGACATCGGTCTCCTCGGGCTGCCGCTCTCATCTGCACAGAAAGCCATTTTTTAAGATCCTGGAACAAAAGCACTTATTAGAGCCTCTTTAGGCGTCAAAGGTTATTTTTCAAAAACCAAAGCATTTTTGTTTCTTGCTTGAGATGACATCTGGATCTAACACGAAACACTTGCTGCTTATTTTAAGCCTTCATCTGACTTTTTAAATGCAAAATTTAAAGCTACACGTATTTCCCTGAGCAAACGGAAGGAACAGGCAGAGTCTCTGCAAGGCAGCCCAAATTCTGCATGCCACTGAGTCCCACGGCCGCCTCAAATCCCGTCGCTCTCCCCAGCCACGTGTCGGTGCTGCCCCTGGGCAGGCCTAAGACCCCTAACAGACCAGAAATCTGAGAACAGGAGGACACTCCTGTTTGTCTATCCCCCAAAGCTACACATCTTAACTATGAAGATGTTTAAAAAGTTTGATAATACTTCCTTTTGCTCAATCTTTATTTTTTTGTGTTCACCTGTCAGTCTCTTTTGCGCTGCTATAATAGAATACTACAGACTGAGTAATTTATTTTGAAGAAAAGAAATTTATTTCTCACACTTCTGGAGGCTGGAAAGTCCACTATAAAGAGCCGGCATCTGACGAGGCCCTTCTTGCTGCATCGTCCATGGCAGAAGGCAGCAGGGCGAGAGAGCACGCTCCGGAGGGACAGGAGAGGGCCGAGCTGGCTGTGATTATAACACATCCTCTCTGGCGATAACCAGCCCACTACCGTGAAAGCGAGCACTCATCCATTGACGACCTACTCGCTTCTTAAAGGTGTTACTTCCTACCGCTGTTGCATTGCGGATTAAGTTTCCAACACATGAACACATTCGAACCATGGCACCACCCCTCCCACCGTCCCTTGTCACCAAGTGAATGCTGCGGCGCACGGCCATCCATTCTCAGTATCCATTCAAAATACATACACATGTGTATGACGAAAGGGAGAGTACAGATGTGTGTGCGCGTGTGTTTCCTGAATTGCATCAGAATATACACATCTCTCTGCCACTTACATTTCCTATTTCGATGTGGGTTTTCTTCCAACTCAACAGAGTAGATCTAACTCCTTTTAATAGCTGCATAGTAGCCCATAATAATCAACGTGCCTCAATTTATTCAACCATACCCTTATTAGATAAATATTTAGGCTATTGTTTTAAAAATTAACCAAAATATATGGTACATATCTTGGTATTTCTAAAATATCAATTTCCAGCAATGAAAAAGCAGAATAAAAGGGTATGTAAGTTTTTAAACGTGCTCAGTGGTGCCGGAATACAACCGTTTGCAGCAATTGAAATTCCGATCCGCAGAGCCTGAGTGCACTTTGCTCACACTCTCTCCAGCACTGAGTCTTTAACCCTATTAAACGTCTGCCAATCTGACGAGTGAAAAATGGTATCTCACTGCTCTAACTTCCATCTCCTTGACTCACAGCGAGCGCAAGCTCCTTTCCACATCTGGCAGCCAGTTAGATTTCCCTCTTTTACCCTCTAGTCACATCTCTTACCCATTTTCTATGGAGTTGTTTGTCTTTCTTATCTATTCACAGGGAAGAGCTCCTGGTGTGGTATGATAGTAACCCTTTATCTGTCAGATGTGCTTGAAATATTGTTCTCATTCTGTGCTTTGTCTTCTGTTCTTGGTCTTTTTTCTATGCACAAAATAGTTCAGTTCTGTTTTTCTTTGGAAGTAAAATATGTCTTTTTAAATAAAACATTTGGTTTCCTATCTCACTTTTTAAAAAAATCTACCCCACTCTCAAAGTGTTCTTAGCATACTTTTGCTCGTAGGTTTTTCTGTCGTTTGTGTGACAATGATGCAGCTTTGCTTTCTGCTGTTGTACGTGGTCTTCCCCTGCCCAGAAGACCACGCACCTTCCCTGTTTCGGGAATGCTCTGCATCCTTCTTGGTTTTCCTGAGGCCTCTCCACTTCCACGATGCTGTCTTTGACCACCGCAGCCCAGCAAAAAGCTTCATTATTTGATCTTCTGTAATAATTTTGTGGAGCAACCTCTGCCTTTGGCTATCATACTAAAATGTTAGCCACATTTCAAAACTCATGTCTCTAAATAGGTATTTAAGCACTCAAGGGCGGGGGCTATATTATTTTACCTCTTTTTGTCCCTTGTGCTGGCTTGAACAAGCGTGTTCTCAGTAAATTATTGACTGATGTCATTGTGAAAAAAATACACGCTACCCTCCACGACGCCTCCACTAGATACCACTGCAGCGCTCTGTGAAAGGGACACAGGAGGTGACGCTGCCTGCATTCATCTCTTCATTCTCTCTCTCTTCAGCCTCCCTGACTATGAAGTTCCCCTGGCCAGACTCAGTCCCCCGTGAATTGCTCTAAGTACAATGGTACAATCTGCTGCAGTGAGCAGCTAACAAGGCCACTGGCACAGCCTGATGCTCCTTCTAATGATTTGCATATTCAGTGACGTCTAGGTTTGAAAAATCCAGCATTTGAAAAATGCATCTGAAAATAATTTCCATATTTAAATCTGATCCATGACTGCCTTTGGCCTATTACTGCGCTGTCACTGACTGAGCTGGGGACTGGTGGCTCTGGGCACATGGGCTGAAGGGAGGGCCATCCAGCAATCTTGCCTGGCGCCCATGTAGCTTTCCCAGTGATTCCGAGACATCAGTTGTCCTCTCAGGCCTCAGATGCTGCCCCTGGCTGACACCTGCCTCTCCCTGGGAGCCCGGGACCCCTGGGATCGGCACATACCCCGTGGCTGTGCTGGCCATTGACCTCTGAGTGATCCCTGTCCCCCACTTGTCCCTCCCTCCGCATCTCCTGGTATGGAGAGAGAAGGAAGGGCTAGGTGGCCGCTGTGGGATAGAATCTGGCACCACTGGGTCCCTTGGCACCCGAGAGCAGTTGTAGCCATTTCAGGTAACACCATGGACAGAACTGTGATAATATCAGAGCCAGCGCAGCCATGATGGACCAGGCCTACTGACAGGCACTTCTCATAGAGTTGTGTCATTTCAGTGCCACTAACGTGCAAAAAGGTAAATTTTATTTAGTTGCCTACTATATATACTAAGAAACCTGAGGTTCATTGAGGGACCAAAATTTTATCCCTGATCTGTTTGACTATAAAAACTCATATTTCTTTTACCATACAATGTTGCAAAGAGAATATTCCTGACCTCTTCATTCCTCACTTTACTGTGATCTGAGACAGAAGAGTCTGTTTCAGTTTACTCCATCCCCCAGGATCCCTTTGTTTCTAAAGGGTTCATGGCAAGTAGCACCTGAAGTTCATAATGGGGGCCAGATAGGCAGAATGGTAGCAGGTAGCAGCAGGAGACAGGGTACTGACAAGCTGTGTGACCTTGGGTGAGTTGTTTAACCTCTCTGTGCCTGGCTCATATTAGTTTTATGCAAGTATTTGCTACTTTTCCTCCTCCTCCTCCTCTCTTCCCCCTCCTCCTTATTACTATTAATGCTACAATTGAAAACATCAGTGCAGCTCCTTCATGTGCCTAACTTCCTCCCGGAAACATATTTTTTTGGTAAGCGGCTTGCAAGTGGCAAGGGGGGCGTACTGAACAAACCAACTTCTCAAACATTTAACTCAATTTCTTTCAAAATGTCAGGGTAAACACCACGCCATTCTCTTGGTTTTCAAACGAGCGCAAATAAAAACAAATCACAGGAATAAAAATGTTACTACCCGTCTGGATTTACCAACAGCCTTGAATCCAAAGAGTCCCATTTGACCCAGGTGCTGCCTCTTCATAAACCCCTTCCTGGGACAAGGCAGATATTTTAGAAAGTGCATTCATTCTTTCAGGTTGAGCATTTTATAAATGGTTTGCTAAACAGGCTCAAATAAGCTGAGAGAGTCAACAAGTTTTCTGGAAGTATCTGATGCCTTCCTGGTTGAAGGGCTCAAAACCTCCAAATCCCAAATCTGCATTCTCAGACAGCCAGTCCTCAGAATCGCGTTCAGGGACCTGAGAGAGCTCCACCTTCTCCACTGACGTGCCTTTTTCCAAAGAAGGCCCCTCTTCTGGAACACCAAAAGTGAGTCCCAACACATCCTCTGGGACAGGCAGAACCAAGTGAGGGACCTCCCAACCTTAGACAGCACCAGGGCCAGTCCCACTTCCTCTGAATCAACTTCCTCCCATAGCATGTGGCTTTGGACATGTGTGCACCACGCCCAAGGCCTTGGTTGCTCGAGAACACAGCTCAGGAGGGATGCTGGCTGTCTGACTGTTGGATGGTGGGTAGATTCCAGGGGTGCCGTGGTATCTGCCTTGGGAGACTGGGCCACAGGCTGCAGCCATGGACATTGCTTGTCATCAGGTTACCTTGTCATTATTCTCTACCTTTACCTTCAAATGACAGTTGCGAGGGTAGAGGAAAAGTGGGTAATGTCTGAACTGTGACTCCCAGATTATAGCATCGGCTTGGCAAGGTCTTCACGAGTGTTTATGGAGATATGTATGTATGTATGCATGTATGTATGTGTGTGTTCATTCATTCATTCATTCCACTTGCTTTAATTTGTCATATTAGTTGATAGCATAGGCATTGAAGTCAGAAAGGCCTAATTTGAATCCTGGTTTTGCCATTGTTGGTTGTGTGCGACTCTGGACACAACCAGAGTTAAAAGTTACTTAACCTTTTAAATCCTGTGTTGTCGATGCCTATGGTTTTGTCTACCCACCAGCCATCCCTACCTCTCTCCTCTGACTCCCCCCAACCCCTCTCTTTGGTTCATTATCTCCCTCTTGTGATGTGCCCCCTCCTCAAATCCAACCACATGGTCCTGTGGAAGTGACCATGTTATTCCCTTTCCTGGTCCCCTGCTGACCCAGCCACAGCTGAGTGGATGTGGGGTGGGGCACCGGACTGGGTCAAATCCTCGAGATTTTTGGCTTTAGGACCAAGAATGGTGTTAAGTCAGTGTCTCTCAGTAGCATAATCTGTGATACATAAAACTCATAAGCTCTGGGCAGCCACGTTTTGCAGCCTCTGGAGCAAGAGAGAAGCCTGAACCAGTGGCCATTAGAAAGTAAATACAAGTGAGAGTGTGAGCAAGACGTGGGATAGCATTAGAGTCCTGGTTTACTGCTGCTGCGGAGGCCTAACCACATTCCCATTGTGGGTTCTGTTGAGGGAATCCAGTATGCTCATAACAAATTTGTCTTTTGCTTAAGCCAGTTCAAGTTGCGTGTCTATTCTTTATAATCAAAACAGTCCTCATAATGCACTGCGTATCTCATTTATAAATGGCAATAGATGATAAATATAACTATCTTCGTGGAGTTTTGATGAGAGTTAAATGAAATAATGTACATAAAGTGCTTTGCGAAACGCCTGGAACATGGTGAGCGGAGTAAACAGCAGTGGCTGTGGTGGCAGTGGCGATATTTATCATCACCAACGTGCTGTGAACCTCCCAGGAGCCAAGAAGTGGGCTGGGTGGCCAGCGCCGGGCAGGTCCCACAGCCATTCCTAACAAGGGCCTCCCCGCCTGGGGCCACAGGAAGGAGAAGCAGGAGGCTTCCACTCAAGCTCTCTGAGTCTTGGGCTTAGAGTTCCTGTTGTCCCAATAGTGACTCGTGGCTGCCTCCCCTTCCCAGCCCCCAGGCCTCATGGGTGTTGCTTGGACAGCCCCAGGGCCTGCAGTGACAGCCAACCTCTCTCAGCAGGTCATTTGGCATCTCTTACTCCCTGGCCCACGTGCCAGACCCTGCTGCCAGGTGCAGTCATTTGCATGCCTTCCCTCTCCCCTCCTACTCTCCCTGCACCCCGTCCATAAATGCTTTCCTGGGATTAGGAGCTCACACCCAGAACATTCCTCTAAGACCCCTTCCTAGGGGTTTCCCAAGCCAAGCAAGTGGCAGAAACGGGATTTGAGCCCAGGCAGCCTTTGCTTTTTGCTGCCTCAAACATTAGATAAGGCACATAAAATGCTGTGAACAGTGTCAGACATGTAGTAATCATGCCCCCAAAATGGTACTGGTCCAGAATAGCCCACCTGTGCTGCTCTCCCTGGCAGCTCTGTGTGCCTGGGAGCCGTCCTGCCTTAGCACTAGAGGGTCTGCAGGTCCAGAGCAGCAGAGAGCGAAAGGCACCAAGTGGAAGCAGTGTCCCCATCCAGAAGGCACTGAGTTGTCATGGACGGCCCCTGGGAGCCAGATGTGAGTGTAGTGCTCCTCAGATGATGCGTCCTTGCCTGGTCCCAGCTTGCCCTGCCCCTTGCCTCCTCCTCAGCATCATCACACCCTCTTTCATGATCCTCCTCTGAATTGCAAACGTTTTCAGTGTGCTTAAATAAAACGTTACTTGGAAATGTACAGGAATCTGTGCATAGATCCTAGGCGTGATGGACCAGCACCCCTCTCAAGTATATCGCAGGATCCTAATGAAGAGTGATGCAAATTATCTCACGTTTAGTAAACCAACCAAACAAGCAAGGATTGGATTCTCATGCAAATTTTTAGGAGCTAGAAAAGTAGCTGGACTAGAGCAGGACCTCGTCAGATGAGACTGCAGAGAGCTGCTTTTATCACTGCAGGGTGCTCATGCCTAAGTGTCAAGAAGAAAATAATGAGAAGCATTCTGGAAAAGGGACGTGTTGCGTAAGTATAACGACCAAGTTTTCCAGACCACAAATCTGAACGTAAACACTGATAATTGTGAATGTGCTTTCTGGGACAACGAAGCAGCATAGTTGCAAGTGTGATCGTCCAGGAAATCCGAGACAGAAGGCTGTGAATATATATGGACAGAAACAAGACAGAAACACTGAAGAGACACATAAAATTTACTGCGGCGATAAGGGAGCACAAATGCAAGAGGTCAACGTCATTTAAAATACATTATGATTTTAGAAGACTAGACCACAAAGATAAGAAAAAAAATGTTGAAAGATCTGTGTCTTAGAACATAGTCACTGTTCTCTCTACGGTGCCTTGTAAAATTCACAGGCATGTCCTCACACCTCACTAAGGCCACGCAACACAGGACTGGGTTCCTAACAACACCACCCACTCTGAGAACGTCCAGGTTCACCGCTTGTCCTTGATCAGTAAAGGTCAATTTTGTGGGTAAACATGTCTGGCAAGCAGGTATCAATAGAAAATAGTTTTTCCCAGACACTCCAGAACATAGTATCCCAAACTAGCATATCCATGGCCATTCCGTGTCTCACTGGAGGGCCCCAGCTCAGCACTGGACGGTGGATACAGCGGGAAAGGCCCCACCCTGACTTCCATTCGCAGACACCCTGCCTCGTGCCTGGATTTCTGCATCTCTCCTGTCCCCACCTCCAGGCCGTCCCCCACTTGGTGCCCAGAGCAATCTCTCTCAAGTGCAGATCTGACCTCACCCTTCCCCTTCTCAAAGCCTGTCAGTGTCTCCTCACTCACCTACAGAATAACCTCTGACCTTGGAAAAGTACGCATTTATTCTCCCCCTCTCCCCTTTCTCTTTCCCTTCCTCTTTCCCTCCTTACCTCCCCTCGTCCTACTCTTCCTCCTCCTCTTCCTCCTCCTCCTCCTCTCTCTCTCACCTTCCCTCTTTTGTTTCTTTTTGGCTTATGTCCTCAGGATTCCTAGCCTTTTACTTTTATTTGATAATAACATGCTATGCTTTTTCTTACCTGAATGCCTTTACTCATGCCGAAATTCTCTCTTTAACCCCCTGGCCTTCTGAATAACACCCACTCACCCTTAGGTTCAGCTCAGGCACTCCCTACGCCAATAAGCCTTTCCTCACCACACCCCTTGGCTGGGCTGAGGGTTAGGGACACTTCCTCTGCACTAGCAAAGTCCCTCATGCCTGTCACCACCACTGCACTTGCCGTGGTCTGTTATGTTTAACTGCTACATGTCTGGTCTTCTCCGGCAGACTATGTGTTCCTCAACAGCAAGGATTGAATAGTATTTTCTTGTATCCCTGATGCCTAACGTAGGGAATATTACCACAGTAAGCACTAAGTAAATGTTAGTTGAACAAATGAGTGAACAGGATTTCAAAAGGGTAACCTGCTCCTGGCAGCTAATAATAGATAATGATTCTATTAATAATATTAGCTAATATTTATTGAGCATTCACTGTGTGTCAGGAACTATGCTGAGAAAACATATGAATTGTAAAACTGAATCCTCAGAATAGTCTTACAAGGTAGAGAGATGCTACTTTTGTATCCATGTATGGTAGACGATTATACTGGTGGTACCCACCGAATCATATGTCCCAGGATGCATGCCCTTGTGTGACCCCTTCTCGTGTGGACTTTGGGTTTGGCTTTGTGGCTTGCTTTGGCCAATAGGATATCCAAAAATGTGACACATGCAGAAACCTGATGAGTGACAGTGCAATGGGATTTATCCTCTTGAAATGTTGCTGACAACATTGAAAAACCTTGGACCAGCCTCCTTGACATGGAGCAAACATGCAGAATGAGGCCCAGCTGACAGCCAGAACCAAAAGCTAGACTCATACATGAGTGGGGTCACTTTGGACTATCCAGCCTCAGTTGAGCCACCAGATGACTGCAGCTGGATGAGGGACCCCTGTAAGACCAACCCAAGAACCACCCAGCTTATCCCAGCTCGAACAGCTGACCCCAAGGTGGCTGAGAAATAAAATTGGGGTTGTTTCAAGCCACTAAGTTGGGATGGTTGTTACACAACCGAGGTTAACAAATATATTCACTTTGGGAAAAGGCTAAAAAACCAGGCAAAACCAAGGGAGAAGAAAAGAAGCAGGAAGAAAGACAAATAGAGATAGAATTAAAAGACAAAATAGAATGGGGTTCTTTAGAGCGCTTTGATATAAACAACCACAGAGCTGATGTAAGTGCTTCTTGATTGTGGAACTGTTGAAATACTGCTAAACAAACAGTTGGAAGTCCTAGACGTCAGGCCCAAGTCCTAGCACTGACAAGCCCTGCGGATGTGACAAGTCATTTAACCTCTTAGAATCTGAATTTCTTTATCAGCAAACTTGACAGAGATGTATATATGTATATTCTACTTTTACTAATCTCACAGGGCTGGTAGGAGCATTGAACATATGACAAACTGTCCAGATGTAAGTATTAATGGTATTGAAATTAGTTAATAACTTTGGGTCACAACAGTTACTAACAACTTACCACAACTGTACAAAAGCTGGTGGGATGGTGAGGGAGGGTGCCAGAGAATGGGAAATCCAGCAGCTAGACTGTCAGTGTGTCCCATGTATCAGATAACGTTTCTCTGCTAGGCGCATCAGCACCCTCCGTATCGGTGGCATCTCATTCTCTTTGATAAGGTGCTCTCTGGATATATTGTGCAAGCCTTTCCCCCCAGTGTTTATAATCTAGTTTCACATCATCCACTGAAAGTCAGGGGGCAGGGGACACCTGATCTCAGATCAAGAGCTAAAGGCCAGGAGTATGAACACTTGGCCCGGCCCTGTCTCTGCCTGGCCATGGGAACTTGTCCCTTAACCTCACAGAGGCTGATTCCCTATCTGTGAAATATGAGGATAACAATATTTGCCAAAATGCCCCTGGTGGGGTTTGAGAGAGACAAATGTGAGAATGCACGTGCAAGTGGCTTAAACCCAGCTACCCCCTGCACAAAGGCGAGGCAGTATGAGTGCTCCCATTCAGCAGAGAACACCCAATATTTAGAAGGTACCAATGATGTGCCAGACACCAGACTAAGTGGTAGCTTTTGCAGGGGAAAAATGGGGAAACCAATGCGTTGCGATATGCGGTAATTTGCCTGTGGTCACGTGATTAATAAATGGCTCAACTGGATTTAAATCCTTATGGGCCGCATCCCAAAGCCCGGGCTTCTGGCACAGTGCTGAGCAGCTTCCAAAAGGAGCCTCCTCAGCCTGTAGGAGAACAGAATTATTGGCCGGGTGCTTTACCATTAAATGGGGTCACCAGCTTGTGGCTGAAGAGACAGATGATGAAAAAAGTGCTGAGGGAGAAAACACCTGTTTACAAACACAGCTTAATTAATTAGTCAACTCAGACGAGGCAGAAGAGGCTGCTTTCCAGATGTCTGACATGGAGAATTAATTAGCAGAAAGGCACCAATCCTCAGGCCTTGGGTTCACGTCCAGACCACATCGCGGAATTAAATTACTACATTGCCTCGGTGCCCCTCACCTGAGCTAAACTGCCCTTCAACTTCACTAAAGCCATTTGATTGGGGAAAAAAGACCTCATTGGCAATGACAACTGAATTGAAAAACTCCATCAACTGAAGCTTCACATGAAGTTCAGAAAAGGTGAAGAAGGTTCCAGTCCTTCTAGTTCAAGTTACAAAGAGTCAGGATAAAATTAAAATGAAGTTAGGTTATACCCCACTAACACTCGGAAAGTCCGAATCTGTACAATGATAAATAAACAAATGGGAAACTAAAGTAACACTTAAATTCCCACCAGGCAAAAGCCACCACTTTTGCTTCAACTCTCTTTAGGGTTTCGATGAAAGTGTGCTTGGGGACGCCAAAGCTCCCAGGTCACCGGCTCACTCTTCTACTTCATTTTCTCATTTAAAGTATTATCAAGGAAAGAGAGAGACAGCCTCTTGACTCAGTGTTGTAACTAGAAAGTACATATGAATCTGTAGGAATCACAGTAGCTCAGGAGAATAAATAATGTGGAGCCAAATGTTAAATGAAAGGTGTGCTCTTCTGGCCCTTGTGTGACTTGATGAGTAAAAGTCACTTTCCAGGAATGGGTCCTTTCTCTGCTTGCACAGTTAACTTTTCATGGGGGTTCTAGAAGTGCTCCTACTTTGTTGTTGATATTTTTATCAGTGAATTTCCATGGATTCTGCAGTTATTTGGGACTCATCCTCTGGCTAATTAAGCAGAGGAAGTTAATGAGGAATGAAGCAACTTTGTGCCCAACGCATGGGTAAATAGACACAGGTGAGCATAGACAGAGGTAAGGGAGGCTTCAGAGCCCAGGGCCAGGCCAGGCTGGAGGGCTGGGCGCTGGGCAGAGGTGGGATTCCGTGGGGAGGGAGGGCGTGAACGTAGACTGGGAGACATGGAAGTGACCTAGAGAAAAATCAGTGGTTTTCACCCAGGCTGTACATTAGAACCACCTGTAACGCTATTAAAATGCTCATTCCTGGGTCCTATCCCAGACCCATTCTATTGGAATCTCTAAGCAGGGTATTGTCTAAACAATGATGTGATCTGAAGTCGCCCCAGGTGATTCTAACAGGGCACCCGCATTGAGAAGCACTCTTCTACGGCAACCTCTTCATTTTACTAGTGAGTAAATGAGGGAACACCTGTGGAGAAGCAAAAGGGAAAGACAGTGTGGGTCCCCGGTATTAGGGGACATCTCACGGAGCTGCCCTGAGCCCCTTCACTCCTCACTCACGCCTTTCGTCCGGCTTTATGGGAAAGGGAGCTCTCATGCCTTGTAGGGCTCGGTGGAGGGATGCCCTTGTGCACGTTGCAGATTCCTTCACTAGCACAGACTGAGGCTGCAAGGCTCAGAGCAGCGGTGCTCGGTGTGGCCCCCAGACTAGCAGCCCAGCATCATCATCATCACCACTCGGGTACTTGTTAGCTTCACTCCAGTCCAACTGAATCAGCAACTGTGTGTGGGGGCAGGGTGGGGGGAGACCCAGAAATCTGGGTTTTAACAAGCCTCATGCACGCTCTTGTTTGAGAACCATTGGTTTACACAATCCTTTTTTTTTCCAAAAATGGGTGTTTAAAGGCAGGGAGAAAGGGGGAGGTAGCAGTGGTGGGGGTTGCATGAGGACACGGGCCCCTGCACCTGAGAGGGAAAGCTGGTGGCGTTCAGCCTGGAGTAATCAAGGGCTGCAGGTGAAAGGCACCCCCCTCTGCAGTGAGCATTCTGCTATTTCCCATGCATCCTCACCTGACCTGCAGTGAGCTGGCGGAAGTAAAATGCCTTTTGTTCCCTCAGAAAGATCTGACCTTACACCAGTAAATTCCTGCCTTGGAAAAGTTTCCTTTGCTCCTAGAATGGGGTTTATTCGGCACCCTACCTGGTCTTAATTTAAATATTCCTATTGTCAATTCTTGATTAGGTATCATAATAGATAATGAGAAAGATACACAGAATAGTGAAAACATAAGCAGCATTTGACTCGCAGATGTATTCACAACTCACACCCCGTCAGTAACACAAGCACCCACCCCCAAAGCCACCCCCACCTGTTTCTGACTCTCCCTGGGCTCAGGGCCCTTCTCGGTGCCTACGACACAGCTGTTGAAAGGAGGAATGTGCCGAAGTGATGGAAGAGCTGGGTCACAGCAGATAATCCATTTACGGATAATAAAAAATGTGTGTCACACTTCACTGACCATGTCAGTTCTGAGCTGCTATACATACATAAAAGATTCTTCACACCCGAGATGGATTTCAAAGCAAAATGAAAAACTCATATGATTTGGCTACATTCCTACTCATGTGTTAACTCATCTTAAAATAAAACCTGGAAATAAACTCTTTGATCAACAAATATTTACTGATCGCAAGTCCCGTGTCAGTGTCGGGGTGAGGCCCTACAGGGGATGCAGAAGGGGACATGCAGATTCTGCTCTCAGGGAGCTTATAACAAAATAGAGAAGAAAAAAATAAACGTACTGAAAAACAAGCTGTAACATCCAGTGTGTTAGCTATAGTAGGTGAACTGCTGTAACAAATAGTCTGTGAAATGTATTACAATTCTAACACAATAGAATTCATTTCCAGTTCATTTACCCATATTGAAGTTGGCAGGGCAGCCTCCTCTATGCAGTGATTTGGGGACCCAAGCCAATGGAGACCCTGCCATCTTCAACAGGAGGCTTCCAAGGTCCCTGGGAGGTGTCTGCATTCCAACTAGCAAGAGATAAGAGGGACACAGTTGGTTTGAGTGGGAGGATTTCGTGGACCAGGCCTTGAAGTGACACCCATCACTTCTGCCCACATTGCACTAGCTAGGTGTCAGTCATGTGGCCCCACTTAACTGTAAGAAAGGCTGGGAAATAGAGTCCATTTGTGTACCCAGGAAGAAGCACAAACAACTTCTGGTAAACAGCTGGGCATGGTTAGGGAAGGCGTGTGATGGTGGCCGGGGGCAGTTTTTTTAATATATACTTGTCTTGTTTCATTGTTTCTCATTAATCATGTATTGCTTTTGTGGCTTCTAAAGATCCCGTGATCTGAACTCATTGCTGCTTCCTTGATTTTTCCTAGAGTTCTATGGAACCCTGGGCAGTACAGTCCACTTCACGGATGACTGTTCTTGGGAGGCTATAATAAAAATTCAACAAGAGAGGGGCAATAAACCCCAAATGATGCTACTTTGATCTCTCTTTCCTCCTTCTTTTAGCCAACAACTCATCGCTTAATGCCAATACATGGAAACCACTTTGGCGTCGGCAACTGCTCAGGATACAACGGGCTTTGTTCAGGTGCCTGGGCCAAGCGAGGGGGCAGTGAGGCAGGACCCAGCTGGTTTACCCAGCATGGATGTGTGTTCTGGGGTCCGATGGAAGGTTCATGCTGAGAGGAGGCTTAAAAATATAGAATGTGGAGGAATATGGAGGAAAAAACCTCTTCACACTGGGAAGAGAGGATGGTGAAAGAAAGTCATTTGGAAATGGGGAGAGGACGAGAGATCGATAGACCTTCTTTAAGAGCTCCTCTGCGTGAAGAATGGATACTTATCCCATTCTCCCCCTCGCTACCCTGCCACCATCACGTTGCCAGCCACCACTTTACTCAGGCAGAGTCCTGGGAGGAGCAGAGGAAGATGGAAATGCAGCACACATCTGGACTTACCACCCCCTGCTGCTTTGCTGCAAAGATAATTTTCTAATTGGAATCAACAGACACCCAGCGTCTGCAGTGTCTGTTAGAAACAGCAGATGTATGTAGTAATCAAAAGGTGGAATATGAGCACACAAGGATATGTGAACCCAGGCTTTCTAAGCTGGTGCCCCAAATCCAGCTTTTTACTTACTTTAAGCAAGACATGCTGCTTCATTTATGCAGTTGGCAGCAGTGAGGAAATGACTGTTTGTTGGAATTCCTTCATGTTATGCTGGGAAAGGCATTTTATGGTAGAGACATAAGCTCAGACAGAACTTGCACATACTGATGCCTGTCATTAGAATACATGTTCTTTTTCTTTCATTCATTCAACAAATACTGTTACACAACAATCAGAAGACAGGGACTTTCTAGGTGCTGGGGATGGTGGTGACAAACTAGCTCCTGCCCTCTAGAAGTTTACATTCTAGTGAGAAAGAAAGGCAGTAAGGAAATATAAGTAAAACGGCAGCTAGAGAACTGCTATTAAGATAATTACAGGTGTGAAGAGAATGTTGCGTGATGGGAGTTAGAATGGTCAGCAAAGTCCTCTCTGAAAGGTGACATAAAGTAAAAGTCGCGTGAGCATCTGAAGGAAGAGGATTCCAGGCAGAAGACTCTGCCAGGGCAAAGACGTTGGGATAGGACCTTGCTTGGAGTGTCTAAGGAATGGCGAGTTGGTTAGCATGGCTGGAGCTGGAGGCCCCAGGGGCGTAGTGGCAGGAAGTGAGTTTGGAGAGGCTGGAAGGAGACAGATGACACTGGCCTGGGGGCCACAGGAAGGCGTTGGCTATTCTGTGTGTGGTGGGAAGCTGCTTCAGGGTTTTGAGCAAATAACAGAAATGAGCTGCTATGTGTTAGAAGGATCACTTTGGCTGCTACGTAGAGAACTGACCATGGAGAGCAAGAGTGGATGCAGCAGACAGGGAGCAGATGACGGGGAAATGGGCGGTCACGATGGCAGCAGATGGGGTGTGAACTGGCCAGTTTTGGGATATGTTTGGAAGGTAGAGATGACAGGATTTGCTGATGAACTTGATATTGGGTGGAGAGAAAATGAGGAATCAAAGATAACGCTGAGGGTTTGGGCCTGAGCACCTGGGTGAATGCTGGTGTTGTTTACTGAGGCAGATTCTGGGCCGAACCATGACTAGGCTGAGGCCGGTGCAGGTATTCATGCCAGACGGCCTCGGGTGGAAGCCCAGATCTGCTACTGACGAACTGCATAACCACTGTCTCTCTCTGTATCTCAGTTTCATCCTCTGTGAAATGGGGAAATGGATAATAGCTAACAATCCTGTTATGAAGGTTAAATAAGTGCATATCTGTAAAGCATTTAGCATAGTACATGGAGAGCATGAAACAGACTTGCAGAGAAAATCAAGAGTTTGTTTTTGGACAAAGTAAGTTTGAGATTCCTGTCATACATCAATGAGCAAGTGACCATCAGAGTATGGGATTCAGGTGAGAGTCCCAGACTGGAGACAACAACTTAGGAGACATTGCCATGCAGATGATTTTGTAAGTTGAAGGACTGGACAGCACAATCCTGTGCACAGTGACCAAATTCAGCCCATAGACAAGAAATTGAATGGGTTATGAAAGCTAAAAAGAAAACAGGCAAGGTTGCAGGGCAGTGTGCAAGAAGAGGAATTCGTCTTGATTTGTGTAACTGATGTTTAAGGTGAAACCTGAAGGATGAACTTCCATTAACAATTATGCTCACTGCCCGCCTTTGTATAGTTTTAGTTATCACATTTATGGGCCGTATTGAGCAGGTTAAAAAATATAAGTATAGAAAAGGACAATGAGAAAATTAAGTACGCACCTGGGTAGATTTCCTTAAGAAAAATATCAGTTGATCTTCCTAAGTGAGATGCTCCGTCACCAGTAAAGTTTTGGCATCAACCGGTGACTGGAAAGGTCACAATTTCCATGCAGTTTGCATTTGTAGCAAAATGATAACAATAATCATGACACAGGGCCTTGCCTAAACTAACAGATTATTATCCTTCATAATCTAGGAGTAAACGGGGCCCCAGTGAAAAGATTTACTAGTTTTGTTCCCTATTGGGGACATTATACCCTTGGTATATACAGAGAAGCCGTGTACATTAAGAAGCCTATTTGAATAGTCCCCCAACGTTTCAACGCTCTTCTCCCTTTGCCTCCTACTTTACGTACCCAATAAGGAAAGCCCATTTATTTACTAACAATCAGTAAATTATTTCACCAGCTCAAACGGAGCTTGGTTAAGAGTCTAGGCCCAAACGATGCTACTGACCTGTAAATAAGCATGTGTCTGAGCGGCAAAGGGATTTAAAAGAAGCAAGATTAGGTTTCTCACTGAAGTGGAAAGGAAGGTTTTTACTCTTCAGAGAGACCTGCTGTCATCTTCCTGCTGTCCCAGATGGTGAGAGTTATGCACTCCCCGACCTGAGCCAAAGACGATGTAAGAGAAAACAAAGAGACAAACAAGGTCTGCCCAAAGAAACTGGGCAAAAGCTCATTTCCAGTGGCTTCGAGCACACAAGAGACAACTTCTCATACAAGGACACCTCCCTGACCCTGTTTTCCACACCGTGGCTCATAAGGTAACTAGACAAAAAGTCTGGTAAAAGACTAGTCCAAGGCATCTCACAATACCTAGAAATGACAATAATATGTTGAAAGTATTTTGAGCTCAATGACTTTCTTTTTTTCTGCAAGAAGTAAACCAAGGCCAAGCTATGTCCACATGGATGCATAAGTACCTTCTGAACGAATGTGAATGGACACATACATGCACACAGAAGGAGGTTATTGGCAGAGGCAACCACTGAGCACTGACTACCGACGGTAGGAAGTATGACTGGGGGAAACCAGGCCTTCCAGAGAGAGGCAGCCCTGGGCTGCACAGGTTTCAATCTGGCCCTCAGTCAAAAACGCAAAAAAGGGTCTTTTTAACTTGCACAGTAAGTGCATCTCCAGGGTTCTGTTTGAACTTGCATTGCAAAATGGTTCTACCTTACAAGAAAATGCAAGTATCAGAGCACAGATGTCTGTCTTTAACATTGAAGAACCACTTTGCAAACGAGAGTGGAGGAAGATTTCGGTAAGTCATATCACCCAGAGAACTGTGTGCTCCTGGGGACCTCAGTTGGCAAGGCCTGTCATACCCCTGCCTAAGGAAATGGAATAGGTCTGAATTTTCTCGACACTCCCCTACTTCGTACCCCAATTATCCCTTTCCTGGCTCCCCTACATATGACAACCCATGGTAAAGATGAGGAGGCCCTCTCTGCATTTGTGTTGCATCCCATAGGAAGGAAAAAGAAAATGAAAGATAACATTCATGGAATGCCCCCATCTCTCAAGCCTGCAGGAAGGCCTACATACTCAGTGAGGTAAGTCATAGTTTCTCCATTTCACTGAGGAGGGAACTGACGTTCACAAAAGTTGCGTCATTTGCCCAAGTTCATGGAGCTAATAAGTTGCAGTGTCAAAAATCAAACCCAGTTGTTTCCCCCAAAGCCACGTTCTTTCCAGGGAAGGTAGTCTGGTTCAAATCATGCCCAGCCCACTGAAGATCTCAGCTGAATTTCAGGAATGGTGAGTCTTGATTCATAGACTGTGGCAACCAGGTGGCAGCAGACCCCAGTGTCAGATAGCACCTTGGACGGATCGTAAAAATAAAAAGACTGCAGTGGTAGAGGCAGTAAAAGCAGTCGCCGCGTTCACAGACATTGAGGAGGTCGGCTCCGGCACAGATAAATCCTGCAGTTTTCAGCAGTCACTGTGTTAATAGCTTTTTCATACCTGAAAACCATTAATAGGTCACTTCTCAATGTTCAATGTCCCACTCCCTTTTAAGTTCCCATACGTGTTCCATTTACTGCCCTTTTAATGATTCTCTTGATTTCCAGTAGACATTCACAAGGTTCTTTTTAACTCCTGTAAATTCTGCAGTTCTCAATAGGGCCCGGTGCTCGAGAAAGATTGGAAAAGTACAGCACGCCACGGAAGAAGGATGCCCTGATCAGCTCTCAGAGCGTTCTTATCAGGAGCCCACGGGGTCCTCTCTGCTGGGCTGTCACACTCCTGTCCTCGTCACTGCAGCTTTTATTTCCTCGTTTCTTACCTGTTTCTCCTTGTCATTGCTCCTTTCTTTTTTCTTGCCTTTTCTCCTTCCTATACTCATTTTCTTTTTTTCCTCTCTTCCTTTCTCCATCCCTTCCACGGATTAAATACCCCATGTTCTATTCCTTCACTTCTGCCAACTCTTAATTCTTTGCCATCTCTTCCTCTTTTATGCTTTTAGAGACAAATTTTTAGTTGACAAAACAGATGTTGAAGTCACACAGACCTGGTTCAAAGGCCACTCCATCCACGTACTGTGCCCTTAGACAAGTGACCATTGTGCCCCTGCCTCAGTTTTCTCACCTGTAAAATGTAGACAGCAACCGTATTTATAAGCAGATCTGCATATTAAATGAGGTAACCTATGTAAATTCCATCTGGAACTTTGTACAGAAAGGAAGACATTAATAAGCAATAGGCAATTGCTATTTCGGTCCTGTCTCTTGTCCTGCTATCATTAATCCTACCTTCTCTCAAACATTACTCACACCTTCTCTCTGTTCCTCCCCAGAGATGGTGTCACTGGCCCTGGCTCAGCACCCAGCTCATTCCCCCTCTCGTGATGTTATAGTTTCTCTTTGGCTGGATTCTTCCCAGGGTCTATGCTCCTCTATTCTGAGTCTACCTTTAAGTGCAAATAACTAGACATTACATAATATTGCATGTAGAAAAACATTCAAGCATCACAGTGACATGCAGATTTTAAAGGATGGTAATAACAACAATGTTAAATACTTCTACACTATTCTGAATGATCTAATAAGAATGAGGATGTTAGGGCCAAAGAATGGCCAGGTTTCCCTGTACCTCCAGGAACCAAATGTGTGATCGAGAAAGAGCCTGCCTAGTGGGTAGGTTGAGCAGGTAATGACCACACTCATTACCTACCCAGGTAGTTAGAAGACACTAAAGATTTTTTAATTGGAAACTTCTTTTAAAATTTGTGAGCAATACTAACCATTAGCTCTTATATGTTTTGGTGGACACAACTCTGCTATAAGAACCATTTGGGGGTAAACCTTCCACAACAACTTCAGAACCATAGTTCTCCTTTCAATAAAACACAGGAGCCCAAATATATACACCAACTTGCACTGTGCCAAATGCCAACCCCTGCTACATAAAGCGTCATGTCAATTTGAGGTTCACTGTAACCCACATGACTTTTGGTAGCTCTCAGCCAGACCTGCCATTTCTATGTCTTAGACTTTTCTGTCTTTATTTTCTCTCAGTTCTTGACTTTTTTTGCCCTCGTCTTTACTAAACTTCATCCTGTTAGTTTCTGATTACTTGTCCAATTTGTTGAGGCCATTTTCAATGCTAATTGCATCCCCCAAGGCTTTAGCCTCCACTTTAAATTCTGTCTCATCTATGAACTTAATGAGCATGCTGTGGCAGCATGGAAGTCATGCATGGCCATCTTCACTAGGAGTGAATCCAGGACTGAACCCTGTCAAAAGAAATGTATGCACAGGCGCTTTAAGGAAGTTCAGTTTAGAAAATATAAGCTTCCCCTCTCTTCAGCATCTGGGATTATTCTGGCAGAATCTGTGACTTTTATTTTTTTATTTTTTTTGCAATTTAAGGCTATATCTCCATACAAGTGAAATTAAATAATCAAAGCAATTGATCAAAACAGAACTTTGTTAACAACAACAACAGCAACAACAACAACAAAAAATACCCACATTATTTTGAATGTGAAAGTCCTACTGTTTTTACCATTCTTCCCTGGGAATCACTCCTGCACTCACTCTGCCCACTGAAGGACCCACCAGGTGGGGCAAGGTGCTGGCTTCTAGCTCCATCTCTGCCATTCAGCGCATGACCTCAGGGGAGTCACCAAACCTTTCTCAGCCTAGACCTTATCCTCGCCAGTAAACGAGGGGCTCGTATCAGATGACTACAAATGTGCCTTCCAGAGCCAAGAAGCTGTGATTCTCTCTTGATTAAGGGCCTAATTATTCTCAGTTGCAAATTACTACACACATTCTTTGATTATAAGCTTTCCCATGACACTTATATATAATATGATAACTTTGAACACATTTAAGAAGTAAAGGTTAGACTAGCTTTGCATATTATCTAGAATTTATTTGCCAAAAATGCATGTTTATTTACTTATGTGTTCCTTCTCCATGTTTTCTCAAATATTTTAATGCTGGTTGTGTTTGAGGCATTCTGATGATTATCATTTCCTTGTGATATCACCATCTATCAATAGTCAGAATTCTCAGGTGAAAAGTGAAGAAACTGAAGCTCAGACCAGTTTAGTGACTGCCAGGGTCACAGGGCTGGCTTGTAGTACAGGTGGGACTCGAACCGGGGTTTAGGGACATAGGAGTTCTGGACTGTTTTTACTATGGCATGATCCCCTGGCTACTTAAGTTATTGTTCAAACTCAGTATATGTTACAAAAGAATATACCATCCATTATAGCCATGATCAAGTAAAATGCCTCACCACACAATGGAGGACTGTCTCTTTTTCAATGGCAAATGACTGTCAACTCAGGCCCTGAAGAGAAGAGTTATTCTAAATTTTCTTATACTAAAGATATGTAAATAATTTTCTTTAGGAAATATATAAAGTCTGTTTTCTAAAAGCCATTTGGCTCTAAGTGTGAAAAATAATAATTTTTAAAAAGTCAAATTTTGAACACCAGGCATACCTTAGAGATATTTCAGGTTTAATTCCAAATTACTATAATGAAGCAAATATCACAATAATGACACGCAAATTTTTTGGTTTCCAAGTGTATATATAAGTTATATTTACACTATTAAGTGTGCAGCAGCGTTAATGTCTAAAAAAACAATGTCCATACTTTAATTTAAAAATACTTCATTGCTAAAAAATGCTAAGGATCGCCTGAGCCTCCAGTGAGTCGTAATCTTTTTGCTGGTACAGGGTCTGACCTTGATGCTGATGGCTGTCGACTGACCAGGGTGGTGGTAGCTAAAGATTGAGGGGGTTGTGGCAATTTCTTAAAATAAGACAACAACAAAGTTTGCTGCATCCATTGATTCCTCTTTTCATGAAAGATTCCTCTGTAGCATGTGATGCTATTTGATAGCGTTTTACCCATAGTAGAACTTCTTTCAAAATTGGAGTCAAGCCTCTCAAACCCTGATGCTGGTTTATCAACTAAGTTTATGTAATATTCTAAATTCTTTATTTCAACAATGCTCACGGCATCTTCACCAGGAGTAGATTACACCTCAAGGAACCACTTTCTTCGCTCATTCATAAGAAACAACTCCTCACTTGTTAAAGTTTTATCAGGAGATTGCAGCAATTCAGTCACATCTTCCGG
Organism: Lemur catta; assembly: GCF_020740605.2. Taxonomy (NCBI): domain Eukaryota; kingdom Metazoa; phylum Chordata; class Mammalia; order Primates; family Lemuridae; genus Lemur; species Lemur catta. The sequence continues at coordinate 87,077,620 of NC_059133.1, read as the reverse complement.
CTTCACTTCTAATTCTACTTCTCTTGCTATTTCCACTAAATCTGTAGTTACTTCCTCCACTGAAGTCTTGAACACCTCGGAGTCATCCACGAGTGCTGGAATCAACTTCTTCCAAACTCCTATTATTATTGATATTTTGACCCTCTCCTATGAATCATGAATGTTCTTAGTGGCATCTAGAATGGTGAACCCTTTCCAGAGGTTTTCAATTTATTTTGCCCAGATCCATCAGAGGAATCAGTAGCTATGGCAGCTACAGCCTTTTTATAAAATATATTTCTCAAATAATAAGACTTGAAAGTTGAAATTACTCTTTGATCCATGGGCTGCAGAATGGATGTTGTGTTTGCTGGCATCAAAAAATATTAATCATCTTGTACATCTCCATCAGAGCCCTAGGGTGACTAGGTACATTGTCAATGAGCAGTGATATTTTAGAAGAAACCTTTTCTGAACAGTAGGTCTTAATAGTGGGCTTAAAATATTCGGTAAGCCATGCTGTAAACAGATGTGCTGTCATCCAGGCTTTGCTATTCCATTTCTAGAGCACAGGCTGAATAGATTTAGCATAATTCTGAAAGGCTTTGGGATTTTCTGAATGGTCAGTGAGCACTGGCTTCAACTTGCAGTCACCAGCTGCATTAGCCCCTAATGAGAGAGTCAGCCTGTCCTTTGAAGCTTTGAAGCAGGGCATTGGCTTCTCCTCTCTAGCTATGGAAGTCCTAGATGGCATCTTGTTCCAATAAAAGCCTATTTTGTCTACATTGAAAATATGTTGTTAGTGTAGAGACCTTCATGAATTTTCTTAGCTGGATCATGTGGAGAACTTGCTGTAGCTTCTACATTAACCTTTGTTACTTCACCTTGCACTTTTATGTTGTAGAGATGGCTTCTTTCCTTAAACCCCATGAACCTACCTCTGCTGGCTTCCAATTTTCATTCTGTAGGTTACTCACCTCTCTCAGCCTTCATAGAGTTGAAGAGAATTAGGGCCTTGCTTTGGAGTAGGCTTTAGCTTAAGGGACTATTGTAGCTGGTTTGATCTTCTATCCAGACCACTCAAACTTTCTTTGTATCACCAAGTAGGCTGTTTCCCTATCTTATGATCTGTACATTCACTAGACTGGCACTTTTAATTTCCTTCAAGAACTTTTCCTTTTAATGCACAACATGGCTAACTGTTTGGCACAAAAGGCCTAGCTTTTAGACTATCTAAAGTTTTGACATGCCTTCCTCACTAAGTTTAATCATTTCTAGCTTTTGATTTAGAACGATAGATGTGCAAATATTCCTTGTACTTGAACACTTAGAAGCCATTATAGGGTTGTTAATTGGCCTAATTTCAATATTGCTGTGTTTCAGGGAATAGGGAGGCCCAAAGAGAGGGAGAAAGACAGGCATCGGCTGGTTGGTGGAGCAGTCAGATTACAGACAACATTTATTGATTAAGTATGACATCTTCTATGGTGCAAATCCATGGGGTCCCAAAACAATTATAATAGTAACATCAAAGATCACTGTTCATCATAATAGATATAACAGTAATGAAAAAGTTAGAAACATAATATCATGAGAATTACCAAAATGTGACACAGAGACACCAGGTGAGCCCATGCTACCGGAGAAATGGCACCAATAGATTTGCTTGACCCAAGATTGTCACAAACCTTCCATCTGTGAAAATCACAAAATCTGCGAAGTGCAATAAAGCAAAGCACAATAAAACGAGGTATGCCTGTACTCATTTCTTCAGAGAAATGAACAATTTCTTCCTCTTCCTCTTTTCCTTTTTATCTCTCAAATCCTAATCTTTCATTTTCTTCTCATTTGACACTGGATTAGGCCTCCACGTAGGAGGAATGATGTCAACAGCTCCCTTAACATTTCTCCCATCCAAGTCCCGATTTCTCTGATTCATTTGAATTTTCCTGCAAGGCAAGTTCTACATAAATAAATGTTTAAATGGCAGAAAGAAAGGGGGAAAATTTAAAGACATGGTTGTAGAATCTGGGAAAGAGTAAAGGGAAAGAGATATGGTTGAAAGGAATGAATAGGAGAAACTCAAAGGCATCATTGCATCTCTGAAGTTTATATTCTTTTAGTCAGTCACCTTAGGACACTGAAAGATTTTCTTCTTAACTCCCAGACAGTGCTCACTGATTAGGAAAAAAAAAAAAAAAAAAAGGCAGAGGGGAGTAGTCTGCAATAGCTGCCACTTGGAACAAACACCAAGAACCTGATACAGTAGCACATCATGAGAGGTTAATGACGGGAAGCATCTCTCCTGAAATTATAAAAAGTAATGTAAATGTAACGCTTCTCATGACAGGTGGAAGCAGCTGCCCTCTCCTTGGTGGGCTTCCTTTATTACCCACTTTCCTTCCTCCAACTCTGTCTACTGTTTTTCACTCTTCTTTAAGGTTCTCAGAATATCTGCCTCAGGGCGTCTCCCATACAGGAAGAAAGGAACTGAGGTCCCTTTCATACGTTTGACACACATCAGCTCACTGACTCCTCCCTACAACCAACAGTGACAGGTCATTTGCAGTGAATATCGCCAAGGTGAGTCCTCTGAGCTACTGCCTTGTGTAAATCCCCCCACTGCCCGTGACTTGCTTCTAAACAATAGAATATGGCAAAGGTGATATGATGCCCCTCCCGTGACTGTCATATAAGATTTCTTCCTGGCAGACTCAAGGGAGAGATTCTTCTGCTGGCCTTGAAGAAGCAAACAGCCGTGTTGTCAACTGCCTACAGGGAGGGCCACGTGGGCTGAGAGCTGTGTGTAGTCCCTGAAAGTCGAGTGTTACCTCCAGCCAACACCCACTGAGAACCTCAGTCAAGTAGCCACAAGCAAATGAATTCTGCTAATAAGCAGCACAAGCTCGGAGTAGTTTCTTCCTCGATCAAGCCCCCGGATGAGAACACAGCATGACCGACACCGTGACTGCAGCCTTGTATGACCCAGAGCAGAAGTCCCAGCTAAAGACATTTCTGGGGTCCTGACATCCAGAAACTGTGAGACAGTCAGTGTGTGCTGCTTAAGCCACTAGGTTTGTGGGAATTTGTTATGCAGCAATAGAAAACTAATACAATTGTTATCTCTATTTAATGGAAGAGGAAAGCAAGCTTTAGAGAACTTAAGTGAATGAGCTTTGGACAATTAAGTACTCTGCTCAAGGTCGCATAAGCAGTAAGCAACAGAACTCATATTTAAACTTAGGTTTCCCTAAAGCCCAAGGGTCAAATGTTCTCCAATATACCACGTTGCCTTTCCATGCTTCTCTTCTCATTAGTTGTCATTATTGGCTGAATATGACCACGTATGGATTATGATGTGACTTCTAGCAGTTATGAACACATAGTGCATAGGGTCTTGAAGTTACAAATTAAAGAAGTGGCCTCTCCCCATGGCCTCCCCTGGGCCATCAGGCCAAGGAATGCTGCCCACCCCTCACCTTGGAAGGAGGGGAGGGAGGAGGCAAGGGGCAGAGCAGAGTGGAGGGGCTGCCTGACTCCCACTCAAAAGGGGAATTAAGTGAATGTCCTCCAAAAGAGAACTGTTCCACCTAGGACAAAGCTCTGAGGACCACAATAATGAGCCTCTCACCAGGAATACTCCAGAGGCAAAAGCCTGGTGCTCACGAATAAGGTTCCATGCTCTGGGTTAATGAATCCCGCAGCTTCACTTTAGTACTATTGGTTCGGGTTCCATGAAAGGACACCAGCAGTGGTCTGACTTTGAGCTTGACAAGTCAGGGTGCACTGGTTCAGACATCGTAGGGACGGTTTGTTTGATGTGGATTATAAAGGCTGAAATTTCATTGGTGAGGCTTGGCTGGGTCTGTCTGCTGTTGGACCAAATTGGACTGTATTTTATATGTGCCTCAGTTAAATTACTGGAACAGTAATAAACTAGGTGTATCAGAATTTTGACATGCCAAATTATATCAGAGCATATAGGGAGTAGTATAAATGCCAGCTCTATGTAGTCCACCATAATGCCCAATTTCTGAAGCATGGTCTCAGAAAGCACTCGACAAACCGTTGAGAGCCTATTCCCATGCCAGGCCCTGGGCTGAACGCTGCAAGGGAAACAGGTGAGTTAGACATAGCCCTCACCCTCCCAGAGTCTAGAATCCAGCAGGACAGAGACGTATGTACATCAGTCACTACACAACCTTCCAGACATTTGGAATTCACCTCTTTGGAGCAAGCAACAGTGGAAGGCACAGCCAGCACCAGCTTTAATGTGGGCTGGTAGGTAATATTAAGTCACTTGGAACTCCAGGCAGCAGGTGTGAAAGGCCCAAGGGGCAGGCTGTCATTTGCTGTAAGAATTCCTAGAATTTCAAATTCCCTCCCACTGCCACAGAGAAAGCAGTTTCTTTTTGGATGAAAGACCTTATTGCAGTTACCTCCTATGATAGTAGGCAGGGTCCGGCTGAAAGGAGTATGCAGTCAAGGAGCACGTCTGGACTTTAACATCTTCACCTTCCATGTCAAAGGCATTTATAGGGAGTGTGGAATGAGGGCTTGAGAATATGGGTAACAAATCCCTGCCCGGGGGGATCTTGGGATCTAGTTAAGGAAAACTCAATTAAATGCTAAATTAAATACCTAAGAGGCAAAGGAGCCCTAGGAACTTTATTGTTCTATCTCCTTGAGAGTCCGAGATCTCCTTTAACTTATTAGGATATTGGTTTTAACATATATGCTATGTGTGGTTGATATCACAAGGAGGGAAGGAAGAGAGAGAGGGATAAGAAGAAATAGCCTGGAAAAATACAGCACAATGGACAAAAACACTGGCTTTAATAACACACTGGTTGGAATCTGGGCTCTGCTGCTAATTTAGTTGTGTGACCTTGGGCAAGTTACTTACTATCTCTCAGCTCAGTTTCCTCCTTTGGAGGGGATGATATGGCTGACCTTGCTAGGGGGTGGTTAAGAATAAGCAAGATAACGGATGTGAAGCCTGTAGCACAATGATTGGCATCTAGTGGATGCTCATGAAATTAGGAACCAAGGCAGGGAGACAGGTTGAAAAGGTGGAAGTTGGGAAGAGGAGGGTTGGATTTTCCTAGACTGCCTTACTTTCCCTGATTTTGGGCTTTCCTCTGAAACTTCGCCGATTCATCCACCTTCCTCTTTCCTTTTAATAAGAGGCCAACTGGTGCTGAGGACTGACTGCTTATGGTTCCTATAAGCAGTTCCACAAGACTATAGGTGTTTAGAAAAAAAAGAAAAAAATTAAATCATGGTGAAATGGTGAAATATGATGTTTGGAGAAATGCACAGCAAAATTAAACTGTTTGTTACAGGAATTTTATTTATTTATTATTAACTATAGGAATTTTAGAGCCTATATTTTTTCTAATGTGCATTTAAACTCTTTAAGATGATAATATAGTAGATAGCTTTTCCCAAGTTCACTTGACAGGAACCAGCTTTTCATAGTAAATCACATGAGGCTAGGGTTCTACAGAATACCAGTTTGAGAAACACTTATTTATATCAAGGTAGCATATCAGCGGACACCAGACTATCTGTTTGGAGAAAAATGTCCGCAGAAGAGGTGATTTCAGAAAATAATTTGGGAGCGGAGGTCTGTCTTCTCCATAACTAAGTGGCATGACCTTGCACTAATCATTTTGGTTTTCTCATTTGTAAAATAAGGGGTTGGAGATGTGTATTCTAAGAATCCTTCCAGCTCTGAGAGTTTAACATTTCTATGTGGACATGAACTACATGATTAAGAATTCAAAAAATATACATGTTCCCATGTCCCTTCTAGAGAATCAGCAATTACTTCAACAAAACTTCCAGTGGCCATCGCTGAGCACCCACTATGTGCCCTGCTCTGTGACAGATGCTCTGCACTCGTCCCAGCCTTTCGAGTGATTGCTCCTGGAAGGGCTCTCCTTACGAACACAGCAGAAATCAAAGCAGTCACTTTGGCTCGGCAGTCAAGGCCCTCCAGAGTCCAGCCATTGCATACTCTTCATCTCCCAATAACCCCGTGCCAACCTTGGCTTCTCACGCCTCCCACTCCTCCATGTGCCAGGTCCCCTCCTGGTAAACTACCCCGAGTGCCTTCTCGTTACACCCTGCCACGCACCTCCCCTTCTCTCACAGCATCATCTTGCCCGCGACCACTCTCCTTCCTCCACCTCTGTCAACAAACCCCCCTTCTTCCTTCAGGACTGACGTCCAGTCGAATCACGAGAAGTCTTTCCCAACCCCACCGCAGGGACCCTCTCTCCTTCACTTAAAAGTCAACAGACCATAATATGTGCTCTCTCACTAAGGTAGCAGAAAATTCTCTTTACTTGTGTGCTGATTTACCTTTCTCATGAAATCAAAGAGGTAGAGATTCGGTTCTACCAGCCACCCCTTCTTTCCCCTGGAGTTTGGAACCAGGAATTACATCCCACAAGCATTAGTTGGCAATTGGGGAAAAAAAGTGCCACTTAGTTCAGTTCAGTAACTCCTAATCCACCTCCTCAATGAGGTCTTTCTTGGTTATCTTCTTTAAAATTTCAACACCCTCCCCCAACATTTCAGACCTCTTTCCTCACTTTATCAGATCTCTTTGGCATTTACCTCTATCTAACATACTATATAACATACTTCATACCAATGTTTTCTGTCTCCCCAACTAGAATACATACTCCATGAGGGCAAGATTTTTGTCTTTTTAGTTGCTGAACCTTAGTGCTAGGGTACTAGATTAGTACCTGGTGCATAGTAGGTGCTGAACAAATATTTTTTAAGTGAATAAATGAATGTAGAACTCTCTGGTCAAAGCTGAGTCAGAGAATGCCACTTAACCTAAAGGCCTTAATATGGCCTCTTCCTCTCTGCTCTTTTACTTGCAGATCTGTGGGTGGGATCTTTCCACTAGATAAGAGGAAAATCCAGTTCGAAGCCCACCCACCAGCATCACAGAAACGGGGGTGAGAAGATGGCAAGAACATATTTGTTTGTCTCAAAAGCTGAAACTTAAGCTGTCCTTGACTTCCTAACCCAAGGTAAGGGTAGTGCCTCAGGTAGGGCTGACCTGTGGTAGGAAAGTGAAGGAATGACAGGACGTGACTTCCTTATGGAAGGAGAAAGGACCATGTGGTCCCCAAAATGTGCAAAGGGAACAACACAGTCTTTAGGCAGAGGCATTGGTCTTTGACACAGGTTCTGTCCTCCATTAAAACCAGGAATGTGATCAATAAAATTCATCATCAACTATGTGTACACAGGGGGCCTCCAACATCTTCCCCCAACCCAGTTGGGGAGAGAAACCTAGGAGGAAGTTTAATTCCTTCTTGGGGAGAAACAGAAATGAGAAGAGAGGGGGAAGAAAGATATCCCAGTACAAACTTCATCCAAAAATGTCAATACTAGCTTATAATCTCCAATGAGCCAAGCATAAAACAGTGGCCCACTGAAAGTTAATGACCACTGGCTAGTGTTGCTTTTACAGGCATCCGTAGAAATTTTGGGGCTAAAACAGAGATCAGCATAAGTCCATCCATTTCACTGGGCTTTGGAATCTGTGTTGATTTTCCCCACTTGGCATAGCTCAGACCCTAAGCTCCTTACTATGGACTCTTTCCTGCCCCTTTAGAACCCAGCTAGAAACAGCCCACATCAGAAGTTGTTCTGGAGAGTCAGTAGATAGAAAATTAGTCCAGTGGCCCACGCAAAATCTCCATGAGGTGTGGACCACCAACCCACATTGCTCCATGACTCGATATTTGTGCAATCCTGGGCAAGTTATTTAACCTGTCCAGATCTTGGTTTCCTCATCTGTAAAACTGGGATACCATCACTCAGTGGGATCCTGTGAGAATTAAATGAGATAGTTCAGGATTTTATTCATTCATTGAGCATTTACTATGTTCCAGGCTGCACTATGCACTAGGGATCTGGAGCCTGAAGACTCAGTTCCTGCTCTTCAGGAACTCACAGTCTGGAGAGGAGAAACATATAAAACTGAGCAAGTATAACTCCGTGATAAATGCACGGATGACGTGTGTGTCGGTTTGTTTGAGAACACACATAATCGGTTTCTAATGGAGCCTGCAGAGAGGTCAGGAAGAGCATGCCAGAGAAGGCAGCATTTGAACGGAGGCTTGAGGAGTCGTTATGAGTTAGCCAAGCAGAAAAGGTCTGAGGTAGGAGAAGGAAAAGTGACCCCTCTAGACAAAGGGAATATCACAGTGATATGCAAGGAGGTGAGAGGATGGTAGATTCAGAGAACCGTAACCAATTTCTTATGGGTAGAACTTTGGGTACAAGTTGAGAAATGACAGAAAAGGAGAATGAAGAGGCAAGCAGGCATCTGGATCCAGAAAGTGAAAATCAAACTCCTTAGTGTGGCTTTGATTGTTTATCCTGATGTCACTGGAGCACTATTGCAGAGCTTCCGCCAAGGAACTGACATGAGAAATTCTGTTTTAGGAGGATCCATCTGACACTGTATGATAGCTAGATTAGAACAGGGCTGGACCAGAGTCAGGGGAAGGAGGAAGTTGCAGCAATTCATGCAATCAATGACAAGGGTAATGAGGGAGGAAATAGAGAGAAGGAAGTAGATACAAGAGACAGATGGATGAGAAAGAGGAATCACCTAACGACTGCCAGGTTTCCACCCTGGATAACTGGGGAGATCGTGGAGCCGAGGTTAACAGAAGAGGAGAAGCATGCTGGAAAGAGTGGGGAGAAGATGGGGAGTTTGCTTTTGAGTTTGGCAGGTTTGGGGTGTCCACGAGACATAAAAGGAAAGTCTGAAAAGGAGGTGGTTGGGCATCTAGGTTCAGAGCTCAGGAGAAAAATCTGGATATACAGATTTGAAAGCCATCACTTTTAGGCATGCACTGTTCCTGAAGTCTATGTAGATGTCTCTTTGTGAGAAGATGAGAATCAGGAATGCCATCCTGGGGTGCATGGTAAGTAAGGGGAGGCAGAGCGGGAGTAAGGATGAAAGGTAAGGGGGTAGAAGGAAAGCCAGCAGAGGGAGGAGACTTAACAAAGGAGAGGGAGTTGAAAGGAGGAAAGGCGTGACAGGTGTCACATAGCAAAGAGAGGTCAGTGAGTTAATAGGTCCACTTCCAGGAGCTCAGGGATCGCCTTAGGAAGGGAGATTGCAATGCAAGTGCATAGCACAATGTTAACTCAGCAGACCACTTTCCACTCTGCCCATCAAATATATATGGTGGGAACTCACATCACACTGTGACTTCATATCAACCATTTCAAGTAACTATTCGTATGTCTCCATCCACTTTCAGTAGGCAAATTTTGTCTGTAACCATTAATTGGTAACATTAATTATCCATCTCTTCTGCAGTACATGCCTGTGGTTCCTTCACATTAGATTTTCCAGTTGTTGAGCCAGACATAGGACTAAGGATCTGATTTTTGTTAAAAATGACAAAAATATGGTTCTACAATTCTGCTACCTCCTTTCTGCACTCCCCTTGACTCTCAAAAAACAAAAGGCTGTACCTGGTCTTCCAGCATTTTGTGTCTGTGACCCAAAAGCAGAGGAACGCTGTGCCAGAGGTGGCTGCCGCAGCCCTCGCTGCGGAGTGGCTCGATGGGAATCCTCAGATAAAAGGCGGGATAGAAAAGGTAGATGTTATTTCTGGAATTATCATGATAAGAGGTGCAATGAGAAGCTCACTGCAGGGCTGGATAGAAAGAAAGAGGAGGAGGCGACAAGGGGAAAAAAAGCTTCCCTGGGTTCTCTGCAGAGAAGCTCTAAGAAAATATTTGACAATGTGTAAATGTTGAGATGTAAGCGGGAAACAGAAAAATGAAAGACCCTGACAGTGGTTAACTAATCCCGCTTGCTTGTTTATACATGAAAGACCAAAGTAAGCATCTTGACATGAAGCTCGTCTTTTACGAAATCCGCTGCTGACTCTTCAGGTCTCATGGTGTCTGCTTAACGCTGGGACAATAGCCTTGGTGGGTGAGGCCAGTGCAAAGACACAAAGAGCGTTCTCACCATGGGCTCCCCCAGCTGCCAGCTGCCAACGAGCCAACTGGTTCTGTTTCTGACAGTGTACTTTGACCAAGTTCTTGCGAACAAGTGCTGACTCTGTTCTCTCTCAGAGCTGAAACTGCTAAAAGCTCTGGCGTCCAGTTCTGGCCATGCTGCTGGTATGTTTTGCTCTTCTGGGCTGGTATTGTCCAGATAACTAAGGTCCTGGGGTCCCTGCCTGCCCGTCACAGTGGCAATTATAATGAAAAAAAGCCTGATTGGCCTCTAGTTCTGCAAAGCCACATCTAAGGTTTGATTCAGAACAGCTTTCGGGCTGAGGATGATGTTCTGTCCCAGGCTCTGGTGACTTTCTTAAAGGTTTTACAAATGGTAGAAACAGAGGCTTACAAGTGTCACAGTGGACAGGAATCCAGGACAACAAGATAAAATATGTTAACTGAAGAAATGGGATTGAAAAATGCATCTCCCACAGCCTCCTCCCTGTGAGTAAAGAAATAAATTCGTAATCCCCTGGGCTGGGCCAGTTGTTTTTGCACGTTTAGTTGGGCTACACTTTTGAGATAGCCAGAGAGGTTAGAATTTAGGAGGTGGTAGGTGCACATCATTTTGAATCACCATTCAGATGAGAAAAACCACCAGGCACAGTATACCCAAAGGTATTCAAAAGCCACATAATTCTTATACATCTTTCTAAATACCGGCAAACCAACGGGTCAAACAAGATGTCTTTTCTCAGGATCCTTCTCCTAGCCTGCCTGGGCCCAGAATAGAGCCACCCAGTCCAACCAGTAACAATGATACATAAGCCATGCCCGAGGCGAAAGCACGAATGCTGGCCACATTCCTACATCTGTCAAACGTTGAGCAGGAGGCTTGAATTTTAGAGCAGCAAGAAATGACCGAGAAGGGAAACAGGCATTAGGAAGTTTGGCCGCGGTTGAGTGTTAATGCACACCGTGTCCCTGGCAGGACATGAACGGGACCAGACCTTTCTCTGTGTCATTGATACGTTCAGTGGTGTGTGTGTGTGTGGGGGGGGTCAGTATGGTCTCTGGCATTTGACTGCATGGTTCAAACCCTGGTTCCTCCACCTACTAGCTGTGTCCTTTGCAAAGTCACTAAACCTCTCTGGGCCTCATGTTTTTGGCTTGTGTTTGTTTTTTTCATCTTAAAAACTGACTCCACAGGGATGTTGTGAGGATTAATATGAGTTGATGTAAGTGATCTGCTTTGAACAGTGCCTGACACATAAACACTGACAAACTGCGGGCATACTCAAGTGTTAGCTATTACTAACACTGTTATCTGTCAGTCAGGCTCCTACTGCCTTAGAGAATCTTCTTTACAAGAAGAATTGGCACAAGCCAGGGTGTTGCCTCCCTAAATCTTCTGATTCCTCTCCTTTCCTGTCCTCTGCCTTCTGCCCCAGGCGGAGCCTATACTGCTGCTTACCCCTTCCGAGAAAACCCCACCTCCACCCCTCCTAGCTTCTCCCGCGGTGCCCTCCTGCACCTGCTCTCTTCCTCTCTTCACCTGCCAGTTTTCTCTGCTCATCTTCCTCGTACTCCTTTCTTGGAGAATAGAATCTAATGCATTATAGGAACGCATTAAACGTTTGTTGAATGGATGGTTAACAGAGTGTGAACATAGGATTTAGTTCTAGAATACAATAATGATTTCAAAATATATAAAAAGGAAAAAAATTACCACTGGGCCTCCCTTATAAATTAGATTTCTAATTTTGAAGAAAGAGATCCCAGGGAAAGAGACAAATGATCAGTTGTAAAACAAATACCCAGAACCACAGAATAAAACAAACAAAAAGCGAGACTGTTCCTCAGTGGGGTAGGACACACCAATGACACACCAATTGCAGGTGGCAACACCTGACTCCAGTCACCACTATCTGTTTCACGAAGGGGATGCAAAGGGTCTGAGTATACAAGTCAAAGGTTACCAAAGGTTTTTCTCTGATTGCTCAGTAGCAACGTATGAAGACGAATGCTCTAGATTGTTATTACTGTAAATTACTAAAAAGGCAGAAGGAACAGGATAGTGGAAAAATTCTACCTCCCTTCTAAGCATCCTTCCCAGAAGGTAGTTATTAGCAAAGTCCATGGAACCAAATGCCTGAGCTGCCCCCTCAAAGAAATCAAGTTCTAAAATTAAGCAATTCTTATAACTAATTAATGAATAAATAGATGTCACTAAAAATATGCCATAGTTAGAACGCTGTGGAAAATCTAAACTTGTACCTCAAACCACAGATTGTTTGCACTGTAAGGGACCTTAAGGATTTAATGCAAACATCTTATTTTATAGACATGGACACTGAAGCCTGGGGACATTTTGTGACTTGCCCAAGGTCACCCAATAGATTGATGGCACAGCCAAGACATGATAAGCCAAGGGAAAGCAACTCACCTATTACTAGGACACTGGGACTCAGAAAAAGGAATCAATCACACCACATCAAGTGTAGACATCTTGCTTGAGTCACACGGCACTGAGGAGAGCCAGAGCAGGGCGAGAAGGCAGAGGAGGGGACTGGGGACATCTGTGTCAGATGACTGGCTGCAAGGATCCAGGGAAAGTTGAGACCAGAATTGAAAAAGTGAGGTGAAGAGGAAACGGAGCCAAACAAAATTCACCAGGAAAACCACTCACCACTGTCTTGGAGCGAGTGGTGACTAAATGGCATCCTGGGGAATTGGGGATGTTCCAAGAATCAGCTCTTAAGGGCCAAATAGCTTTTTCATGTTCCAAAGGCTGCTTGAGCTCTCCTTCAAGAAGAAGTACCCAGGTGCCCATCTATTATTAAACATGTTTAAAAAGGCATTTAGGGAGAGCACCAGGAGACATATTTGCAACTATAATGCCAGTCCCAGGAGGGCTTTGCTTGCTTGGAGAAGGAGCAGAGTTCAGGTTAGCAATGTGGGGACAGCCAGCACTGGCCGGTGTCCTGGCGCTCTCTGAGACACCTGTTGGTGTTTCAGGGGCAGGGATTGATGTCTCATCTGATAAGTACATAAATATAAAGAGATTAATGGAGAGATATTTGATATATTTTAATAATAGATAAATGGATAGTCTATATATTTTAATGATATATTTATGACACACTATTCAAACATACCGTTAAAGGAAAATGTAGATTATAAAACAGGATGTATAATACTATCCCAATTTTATAAAAATATGCCCATATAGTTTTATAAAACACATTTATAATATATAAGGACATAAAAGAAAAAAGATTGAAGTGATAGAAATCAAAACATAAACTATCTCCGGGTGGTAGAATTTAGGGTGAATTTTGTTTTCTTCTTCATCCTTTCTCTGTTTTATTAACTTTTCCTTAATAAGTGATTACTATAGTTTTGGCATCAGACACAAATAACAAATATTATTACATAAAAGAGAGGTTTATTATTCCAAATGGAACAGGAGTCCTCAGGCTCTGAGAAAGATCCTCATGACAGTACAGAATACATTTCAAACCACAGCTTAAGGTGTTTTACTCCTTTATGGTCTTACAATTACGCAGTCTTTTAAGTGGCCAATAATTCACCCAGAGAATAAAAATACAGATTTGCAGCACAGAGGTCCATTATGGAAGAAAAACAAGGACTCATATTTGGATAAAAATATCTCTGTGTCTACCCACTCCTCAAATTTTCAAGAAAAACCCTAATGCCTGAGTTTCAACCAAGGAGTGAAAGAACAAGACCACATTGCTCTGTGACTGCCTGGCTCTGTCTATTTCTGAGGGGGCGGGGCCTGGCAAGGCAATCCATCCGGATAACTGTGAATGAGAACCTTCATTAAGGCATATGTCATCCCCTCCTCTCCTCCTCAAAGTTGCCTGCCCTTCCCTTGCTGCGATGCTCTCCTGGCCCTCCTCTCACCTCCTGGGTGAGACTACTTCTCCCTTCCTTTGCTGATTCTCCTCCCTTCTCCACCCTGTACCCAGCTAGAGGGGTGTCCCCTAGCTCAAGTCCTTGGTCCTCTTCCCTCATCCTCTGCTCTCCTCAGAAACTCATCGTATCCCTGGCCTTCAGTTATCACCTCCATGGAGAACATCCCTCTGTCTTGCACTGTTAGTGGTATCTTCCCACCAGAACCACAGATTGACATTCCCACTCCCCTCCTGATCCAACAACTCAGAATTAACCCATGAAATCCCTTCCCCCATCACAAATTGGTTCCTCATTTTGATGTCGCAATGTCCTATAAACATCCCATTCCCTGCGGTTCAGCTCTCCGATGGTCTGTGTCTCGGCTCCCCGGTAGGTTGCAGATCATGCCAGCTCTGCCAGCATCCTTGTGCCCCCTCTGCTCCCTGTGCCCACCAGCACCATGTCTGTCCAGGTTCACGTGAGCATTAGGTGACTGTGGTCGTCCTGCCGGTACCTGAGTCTGCACAGCCCAGCACAGCGGCCAGATGGAATTTTCTGAAGAGTCATCACAATCACATCACTCTCCCTCTCACAAACGTTTCATGGTTTCCTATTATCTTTGCTTCTAATGGCCTTTAGGCCCAATCTTCCTTTAAAGATGTCTCTCTAGCTCCTTATTTGTACCTATCATCTAGACAAATTTAAAAACCTGTTATTCTATGAGCAGACATTATACTTCACTTGTTCCTCCCTCTTCTTGAAATAGCATTCTCAATTTCAGTATCCACCTCTAAAAATTTCCCGTTATCTAATGCCCATCAGTAAAATCATGTTCTCAAAACTCTTCCTGATTCCCTTAACCTAATATGTAATTTCCTTTTATAAGCCCTTTGCCCTATCATTTATTAGTTATTTACTGCTGTGTAAAAAGTTACCATAAGACTTAGTGGCCTAAAGCATAAATATTTATCATCCCACAGTTTCTGTGGGTTGGGGATCCAGACACACCGTAGCTGGGTCTCTGGTTCATGGTTTTATATGCAGCTACATGGCAGTTGGCAGGGCTCAGGAGGTTCTCGCTGGTTTTTGGTCGGAGACATTAGTTCCTTGCCACCTGGGCAAGGTTGCTCACAACAAGGCGTCTAGCTTCCTTTGGAGCAAGGGATCCGTGAGAAAGGGAGGGAGGGTCCCCATGCAGAAGCTGGGTTTTTTATATGCTCATTTCAAAAGTGACATCTCATCACTTCTGTCCTAGTCTATTCCTAATAATCGAGTTGCTAACTGCAGCCCACACTCGGAGGGAAGGGGATGACACACAGGCGTGGCCACCAGGAGGTGCAGATCTTTGGGGGTCACCTTAGTGGCTATATAGCACATCACGTTACTTCCTGCATCATACCTGTGCAATTTTCTTATCCCCTCTGTTAAGAGGGTATATTTCTTATTTACCTTGACTTCCCTCTTAGCACCTAGCCCAGGGCCCTTCCTAGCGAAGCCCTTCAGTTTGTTTGTTGAATTGAACTGAAGCTAACTGATAAAAGAAGTGATAACTCTGGATACAGCCTCCTCCTTACGTAATTTGAGATTCTCCTTTCACATGGGAAGCGGAAATGCCAATGGGGATCAAAGAAGAAGAGGTTTATCTGACCTTTGCAGAGCAGAAAAATGCTATACAGCCATTGTCGTTCTCTGATTAGGAAATTCCATTCTGAGATTGAGTGTTTCTAACTTCTGGGGTGGAGTGGGGGGAAATCTAAACTACCATGTGCCCAGGGCAGAAAGAGACTGAGCACTCCCCTTACTTCCTTATTTAGCACTTGCACAAATATAAAGACACATGTATAATTACCGCCATTATTAACTTTGCTTTCCTTCTACCCCGAATGCTCAAAGTCTCATCCGAGTTTAGCTCTTTTGCCTGGACAACGTCAACCTCTTTTCTTGACTCTGCCTTTCTTCTCTCTCTTAGCAAGAATAGCACGAGTGGAAATCATCTTGCTCTCTCTCTGCATTTAACCTATGTTGTTCTCTCTTTAATCCCTGTCAGTTTCCTGTTCTTCCATTCAAGACATTTTGCCCCTGTCTTCATTTCTAATTCCAGCTTCTCCTATTCCACGTCCGTTTCCTCTCATTTCCCCCTCCTTTCCTTCATCCTCCTGGTCCTCTGGCTGCGCTTTTCCCCTGCTGAACCCTTCCCGGTTCTTTGCTGGGTAAATGCCCTTGGATCACTCAAATTCCCCTTAAAGCTCACGACCAGGAAGCCTTTCCAGGCATTCCTCCCAGCAGGATTATTTGTTACTCTGCCAAGAAAAAAAAAAAAAAAATTCCCACTCTTCGTACGCCTAAAACTTTTTAAGGCATTAAAAGTTGATATTTGTGTATTTCATTGTTTGACAAATAGAAAACCCTTCAGACAAGTAGTGTCTTTTGCCTTCTGCAAGTGTAAGGTGAACGCGGGGATCCAGCACAACACAGGACCGCTCGGTGGATCGCGCCCCTCAAGGCCGTGCTCAAAATTCTCAGCTGCCCCCTAGAGACCCCAGGGTGAACTGCACCAAGCATTCAAAAGGCTGTGTCTGCCCCAGAAATATCCAATGCCTTAATCCTGAATCTACCTATTTCTAATACATTTTATATTTTAGGCAGGAACTAAATCTTTTCTGAGCTCATCCCTGTTGTGGGAGTTGCAAACTCCAATGCCTGAAGGTGTTAGGTACATAGTTAATGAAAGGGGAGGAACCCTTGGGGGGCTGTGTTGAACTTGAGAGCCTGTATTCCATCTAAAGCAGGCTGTTGCCCTCAGCCCCAGAGCAATGAGAGCCCAGTGTTGCTAATCTTCTGATTTTTTTTCAGGAAATCCACAAATCTGGAGTTCTATGGGAATCTGAATTTTTTTAAGTGCTTGAAACCAATTTAATCTTTAAATACCTCCTTTAGGCCATATAGGACATTTCCATGATCCAAAAGTAGTCTGTGGACTGTCATAAAAGCCTTATGATAGCCAGGCACAGTGGCTTACACCTGTAATCCTAGCACTCTGGGAGGCCAAGGCGGGAGGATCACTTGAGCTCAGGAGTTTGAGACCAGCCTGAGCAAGAGCGAGACCCTGTCTCTACTAAAAATAAAAAAATTAGCTGGGCGTGGTGGCATGCCCCTGTAGTCCCAGCTACTCAGGAGGCTGAGGCAGGAGGATCACTTGAGCCCAGGAATTTGAGGTTTCTATGAACTATGCTGACACCACGATGCTCTAGCCTGGACAACAGAACAAGACTCTGTCTCAAAAAAAAAAAAAAAATGTCTTATGACCTTTGCTATACATCCTTACCAGGTCCTTGTGTAGCATCACATTGTGATGCATTGTGATGCTACAGGGTCAAATGAACATAATTAAACAAATGACATCATTTCCACAATAGCTATGAAAGAAGGCTAAAAGATGTCATGCTCACATAGAACAGCAGGTTAGGGTAGGTAACTTATTAAATACAGTTCTTATTAAACAATGAGGGTTAATGCTTCCTGATTCTTTGGAAAAATCAAGCATAAATGTTGAAATGTTCATAGTCTGATGTGTCAGATGATAAAAATTCATACCCATTCTCTAAAACCTATCAGCAATGAAAAAAAAAAAAAGAAAGAAAGAAATAAAAAACAGAGGATCAAATACTATCCATATTCCCCCTGTGGCTTGGAAGTGGGTCTGTAGTCTTGACACAGTACCTGTATAAACTTTAAGCAGAGAATCTATGGGTACAATTTGGAAAGTTTTTCCCTTTAAGGAAGTTGCCAGTTAAATCTTACAACAGCCTTTGGACACACTCTGTAGAAATTTAACTAGCAACTTACTTAAAATAATAAATCCATTTCCAAAAGCCCCTTTAAGGCTGGCATCGAGTGGCTGAGAGCCACCACCCTGTCTTCCCACCTCAGTAGTACTTGGCACCATCTGAAAGGATATTTATTGATTTGTTTATGTGTTTGTTTTCTGACTCCACTTATCAAAACATAAGCTCTTGAGGAAGGGAACTTGTGGGTCCCATTCCATCCTGTTTCCCCAGTGCCTATAATGGTGGCTGGTACTTAGCAGGGGATGAGGAAATATTTGCCGAATGAATAAACCTAGACAATCAGCCTAATATCAGGGTGTTTCTTTGGCAGTAACAGGAAGGTGCCAGGCAAGTGAGAGTCTCCAGGAGGGAGCAGGACGAGCCTTGACTCTTTCTTACTGGGCTTCAGGCTCTGTCCTCCACTTTATGAAGGGATACAGATTCAGTTTTATTTTTAAGTTAATGACTGGAAAATAAAATGAGAACAGAGAACAATGATAGCGTGGACGTTTTAAATATCCGTTAAACAGATACTTCTCTTCTCCCTGTGAAAAGGAAATGTCCCCATGCTTTATAGGTCAAAACTCAGATAAGGGAGCCTCATCCCCAGAGCTTTGGAGCTGGGGCTGAGAATTTGCACTTCTGAGTTTCCAGGTGATGCCAGTGATCTTGATCCAGGGGCCATACTTTGAGAACCACTGATGTAAACTGCAAAACACTATTCAGGTGTCAAATGTTAAGGTCATTCACACACACACACACACACACACACACACACACACACACACACACAGAGTTTACCACCATCCCCTTTATAGTCAACCTTAACTATGGCCTCGTCTTTTGACATTAAACCATTTTCCCTCATGGGAGAATTTCTTTAATGGTTATGAGGCAATCTATCTGCTGCAGAATACAGGAGACATGAAGAGGAGACTGGCAATTCTTTATTATTAACCACAAAGTAGTGGCTTATTACAATGAAACCAAAACAAAGGAGTTAATATAATAGCACAAGGACATACTACAAGGTTTCATAAACTGTTATCACTATTTAATGTGTTTGGGTTGGCATTTAATAGTTACTAAGAACCCACAATGTGCAAAAACTAAGCTCGGGGAGGGGGTGTTAATCCCTTGATTTCTTGGTGAGGGACTGGTGTGCTGTGTTGTAGATTTTGTCAGTATTTTATTATAAATTAAGACTCAATATTTTAAAATCCCTGTGCAAAAAGTCATTTTAGAATAAAGAAAGCTTGCTCATTGTCAATTTATCATCACACTCATCAAGGAATCTATATGCTGTGTTCTAGTTTCTTCCTTTTAGTGACTGAGGCCAAAATCCAACCTAGTTTTTATGTGTGTGTTTGCGTGTATAAGTATGGTCATTTTCTCTATTTTCTTATTTTCTGGAATCTAATTTCGATTGTATCATCATCTGTTTAAAATATGTTCAAGTAAAAGAATAGTGAGTATGTTCATAGGACTAGCTACACGTCAGATATCGTGCTAAGAATTTTACATGAATTATAGATACCGGCCTTATAGACATTGGTCTAGGCAAAGAATTTATGAAGAAGACCCCAAAGGCAATGACATCAACAACTAAAATAAATAAATGAGACCTGATCAAGTTAAAAAGCTTCTGCACAGCCAAGGAAATAATCAATATAGAGAAAAGACAACCTACAGAATGGGAGAAAATATTTGCATGCTATACATCCAATAAAGGACTGATAACCAGAATCTACAAACAACTGAAGCAAATTAGCAAGAAAAAAAATCAAATAACCCCTTAAAAAGTGGGCAAAAGACATGAACAGAAGCTTTTCAAAAGAAGATAAACTAATGGCCAATAAACATATGAAAAAATGCTCAACATCTCTAATCATCAGGGAAATGCAAACCAAAACCACAATGAGATATCACCTAACTCCAGTTAGAATGCCTTTTATCAAAAAATCCCAAAACAACTGATGCTGGCATGGATGTGGAGAGAGGCGGAACACTTATACACTGTTGGTGGGACTGCAAACTAGTACAACCTCTATGGAAAGTAGTATGGAGATCTCAAAGAACTAAAAGTAGAATTACCATTTGATCCAGCAGTCCCACTACTGGGCATCTACCCAAAGGAAAAAGAGTCATTGTATCAAAAAGACACTTGCACTCAAATGTTCATAGCAGCACAATTCACAATCACAAAGATGTGGAATCTACCCAAGTGCTCATCAATACATGAGTGGATTAATAAAATGTGGTATATGTATACCATGCAGTACTACTGAGCCATAAAAACATGGTGAACTATACCTTTCATAACAACCTGGATGGAGCTGGAGACCATTCTTCTAAGTGAAGTATTGCAAGAATGGAAAAACAAATACCACATATACTCACTATTAAATTGGAACTAATCAATCAACACTCATGCACATATGGTAGTAAAACTCAACAGAAATCAAGCAGGTGGGAAGGGGAAGGAGCGGATGGGTAAATTCACACCTAGGGTACAATGCACACAAACTGGGTGATGGACACACTTATAACTTTGACTCAAACTGTATAAAAGCAATTCATGTAACCAAAACATTTGTACCCCTGTAATATTGTGAAATTAAAAAATAAAAATAATAATTTTACATGAATAAAACTTTGATTCTTATAGCAACAGTTTGAGGAGGATACTATCATTATCCCCATTTTATAGATGAAGAAACTGACGAATAGAAAGGTGGAGCAGCATCTATTTTCACTTCTTTGGATCAATCACTCTGCTAGGCAGAGGTGAGTAAGATATCGTGCCTCCTTCCTTTTAAACTATGCCTCAAGGGACAAACAAGTTCAAGAATCCAAGGTTAAGGGGAGAGCATGAGGCAAGGCATACAGACATAAAAGCGCAAGAGGTACTGGAGAATGGCTAGTCGTAGTTATGCCAGCGTGCAAGTTAAATGCAGAGAGGTAAGAGGAAAAGAAGAAGGGGAAGGTAGGTCAGCCCTGGATGCTATGACTTGGGGGCCAGGGTGGAGTGGGAAGCACACTTTGCCCTATGGAAATATCTCCTAAATTTCAGTCATTCAAGTACTACTGTAACAATTTTCGTCACATCAGTGTACCATCTACACTACTTTTAATTTAATATTTAAAATAACTTTCCTTTAAAAAATAAATGTATTAAAAATTCATATCATTACTACAAATATGAGACAAGTGTCCCTTGCCAAAAATAGAAGATAACTATAAAAATCAATACATGATTATTTAAATTAAAAACTGCTCCTCCCTCTTAACCTAACTCTTGTGCCAGAGCAGAAACCCACAGCCACACTTGGGGGAGCACTGAAGTGGCAATGATGAGGCAAAGGTCAATGTTCTTATTTGTTGAGTTTTGCTCCTACTTCTTTCACATGCATATATTTTTAACTTACTGAGCCTAGTTTAATTTGTCTTTTTCTATATGAGATCTCAAAACTCCTCTACCTTAGTTGAATTCATAAAATATTTGGTTGCTTGTGTTTTTTCATAAAAAGCAAAGTTAAATTTTCATGTCACTGTCCTACTAAGATTTAAAAGCTCTTTTGTAGGTCAGTTATTTTAAATTCCCCTTGGTGTTTCGACATTTCCCTGCACCTCCAGCAGATGTCTGATCAATGGGGCTGCAGGGCCACGGTGCCACTGCCATGGTGGCTGCCATTTAAAAGAGCTTTTAATGCAGAAAATGACTGTTTCCTAGAAAAAACCCCTCTATGCAATGAGGACCTAGACAGCTATTTCTGTAGGTAGCTGTGGCCTTTGTTATTCAAAGAAACATGTTTTAGCCTCATAGATTAGGGTGATAGGTTCTTTGTTCTCAATGGAAAAGAGAAGATGTGTGTGTGTGTGTGTGTGTGTGTGTGTGTGTGTGCGTGTGTTTCATGACAGGTAGTTAGGAAGTATAGCTATGTGGGGATACAAGAAAGTTTTCTCCCCTTATATTTCTTTCCCTTCCTCTCTCCTTTCCTTCCTTTCTTCCTTCCGTTTTTGTTAATCTCAGGAAAATGACCAGCCTCCACACCCCCACCTCCACCCCTAGTGCTGCACCATTTCTTAACACACAGTTTAAAAATTCTTAAGTGACAGGGCCTGCATGTTTCCACAGCATGAATTGCCCTCTAGTCTACAAAATGATCCGCACTGATATCTGATCCTATTAGTATAGTTTTACTCTTTTTTTTTTCTTTCTTTTTTGTAGAGATGAGGTCTCGCTATGTTGCCCAGACTGGTCTTGAACTTCTGGCCTCAAGTGATCCTCCTGCCTCAGCCTCCCAAAGTACTAGGATTTTTCTTTCCTTTCCTTTCCTTTCCTTACCTCCTTCCTTCTTCTCTCCCTTCCTTCCTTCCTCCCTCCTGTGCCTTTCTTTTCTTCCTTCCTTTGCTTCCTTCCAAGACAAGGTCTTGCTATCACCCAGACTGGAGTGCCATGGGATGATCATAGTTCACTGTAACCTCAAATTCCTGGCCTCAAGCCATCTTCCTGTCTCAGCTTCTGGAGTTGCTAGGACTACAGGTGCACACCACCATGGCTGGCTAATTTTTTGCATTGTATTTTTTTTTTTTTTTTTTGCAGAGATGGGGTCTTACTATGATGTTGCCTAGGCTGGTCTTGAGCTCCTGGCCTCAAGTGATCCTCCTACATTGGCCTCCCAAAGTGCTGGGATTGCAGGTGTGAGCCACCATGACTGGCCTAGTTTTACTCTTTTACTGTGTATGTTGAGGCAAAAAGTATACTGGACAGGAATGGAGCTGGAAGTAAACGTCTACATCCAGCTCTGCCACTCTTTAGCTGTGTGACTTTGGGTAAATCTTGTGACATCTGTGAGCCTCAATTTACTTACATGTGCAAGTATTTCTCAAAGTCTTAATAGGAATCAAAATGGGATCATATATGTTAAAGTTCTCCATGAACAGCATTGCTAATAAAGTGTTATATAAAAGCAAGACGTGTCAGTAGCCAAATCTTCCTAACATCCGTTACTCTCAGGCTAGACTGTTCTAACATTTATAAATCTTTCCAAGCTCCTATAGAAAAAATATAATTTTTTTTTGGAGAACACTGAGGTAGCTTAAATAGCCACCAGATATTCTACCTACGAGAGAATATTCTGTCCTTTTGCCAGCAAATTCTCTTTCCTGTGGGATGGATGAAGAAAAACTAGTACATATTGTTTTAGGAATAGCCAAAGACAATGACTTCAGAAGATACCCTACACCAAATCCTTGCACTAGAAAATGTGACAGGCCATCCAGGGAAGTCTGGTGTGATGGGGACAAGTTGTGCACCTGGAAACCAGGGCAGTGGAGAGTGGGCTTCTTTCCTCTTGAGGTCTCTCATTTTCTCTCCAATGAGTGCCTTCTATGTGCACTCCTTTTATCTTCCTTCAGGGTCACACTTTCCTTTTCACTGTTCCCCTGGAAGAGATTTAAGTTTAAAACTTCAGAACATTTATCTGTCAGAACCAAGACCTGCAATACCTGTAAAACCAGCAGTGCGCCACCTTTAGGAGCAGCGGACAACACCTAGACACAGGACAGAGAGGGAAGGATAAAGGAAAGTAGGAGTACTTCCAAGCAAGCCTCCTGAGATATCTCTCTTTATCACGATAAACTAAAATATTTGCCAAATTATGAACAGAAATAACTCTAATAGAAAACAATATAAAATCACCCCAAATGAGCTGAGTTCTATAGCTGTTGTAGGAGATTTATGTCCATGTTTTTAATTAATGGCTTTCATTCTTAAAGACAATGTGTTTTTTCTTTATTGGCCAATATTTCCTTTCAAATCTTTGTACTGTGGGCTGTTTAGCAGAGTTAATGTGCCTGGGTCAGAGCTTTTCTCCCCGTACACGTGTTACTTTTACCCTGTTCCTAGCCAGTCTCATAAACAGGCACTGAGGAAAGAGAGACTCTGAATGGACTAGTAAAAATTCATCATCACTGCAGAAAAAACTCAAAGCATAAGATATTCTGGTGCTGGATCAATAGAAGCATGTTTGTATATGAAGGACAATCAAGTATTATAGCTTTAACGTCAAACTTCATATCTCAGCTAAAGCCAATATGCTATTAATGTATGCATGAAGTAGCTTGCTTGGTGGAAAATACTTAAAGGTAGGAAAAGAATAACACAGAGCTATAATAGCCTGTAATAGCCCAGCAGTCTTGAGGTGCATCAGCCTGTGTGTGAGTCAGCCAGGTGCTGCCCCCACTGGTGGAAGAAGGGCATTGTTCTCTCCCTCCTGGGCTTACTTGTAGACCAGAGAATAGAAATAGCACAACAAAGGATAAGGATGCAATACCAAACGTGAGTCTTGCTAGTTCCCTGGAAACATGAGCCTGAATTTCATAAGCCTTCGACTCTCAAGAAAAGGAAACCAGGATGATGAAAAATGCAGATAGACCCAGAACACAGGGCCAACCCCATTCTCTGTGTGAACCTGCCAAAGATAAGAAATATATTTCTCAGCAAAGTTAGATGGCAGCACACTCGATCAGCAGATCAAAAAGAGAAAATACTCCGAGACTCCTAGCAGACCAGAAATAACAAAGGGATCCTTTCACACCAACTGCACACGTGTCCACTGGTTGTTCCTAAATTAATAAAAGCCAAGCAATTCCCAAATGAAGGGTTTTCATTTTGAACATTGAGGGACATTGGATAACAAAAAAAGTGGCTAAATTTTTTCACCTTGAAAAGCAATGGCATCAAAGTTGGACCAACAACTCTGAAATTATTTTCATGTGAGAACTAGAGTCTCTATTTAACACACATATGAATTTCTAATCCTAAGGGACCAGTCTGAAGAAGTTTGATACATCCTTACAATGGAATATTAGGCATTAAGTTTCATGATTTTGAATAATATTTAATAAAATAGTAACATGTCCACTATATCCTAGTAAGAGAAAAAGGTAGATTGTAAACTATTTGTGTATTAATGTTCCCAATTTTATTATATCACACGGTTATACACACATACACACAACATACACAGAAATAGCACTGGTAAGAAATAGAAAAAATGTAACTAATTCTTCTTAAGTGTGGATATGGGTGAACTTTATTTTATCCTACCCTCAAATGTCTTTAATAAATATTAATTACCTTTATATTAAGAAAGTCATAAACATTGTTTTTAACCTGTATATAAACAGAGTCTTCTAACTTCTCTACCATGCGTTCTTCTTCAATACCACTACTGGAAAAAACATTATAACCTATAAATTAGAAAAATAGTTCAGAGGATTCGGGGGCCAACCACAGATAACTGTCATGAAATAAAAATCTCAATAAAATTTAAACAAGATGGATGAAAACCATCTTTTGGCTTTGGGGACACTTTTCTTTTAACTGTATTTCCTTAAGCTAAAGTTAAGCCAGCACTTTAATCTATGAGCTCAGTTCTGCTTTTTTCTCCCCATCAGCATGCACAGGTTTCAAAAGTAAGTCAACCAAGGTTATCTTGTTCTTTTATCCTTTTCATTCAGTGGCTGACGACAAGCACCTGAGGACAACCAGCCTTTCTGAAATGATGTTTGGAAAGTCTAGTTTCCCAGTACATCTTGCTCTTTGAGTTATTTCACAACCGTGCATGTGGGTAGCAGCTTGACACTGTGGACTGAGCCTACAGCAGTGTTTAGACTTGAGGGGTTAATAGCACACCTCCCTCCAACCCTGGGGCTGCCCCCAATAGTATCTTTCCAGAACCCTGGAAAGGGGTGTAGGTAGGCAAACAGGGTGCCCAAGGCTCTCCGAGCTCAGGGAACAAGAGAACACTTTCTTGTGAGGGTCTGTGATAATCACAACTTGGGAAAACATCCCAAAATATGTAACTCAGTGGCCCTGTGTGTAAGACATTGGCATAAGTAAAACATATGTTAGTAGTGTCTTTACTTACCAAGGAACACAAAGTATCAACCCAATGTTAGACCATATCAAATAGTAAGATGGAAAAATCATCTTAGTTGATAGAAATGTTAAATGTCACAGTAAGCACCTTTCTTTTTGCAATGTACTTGGTGTTTTTTTTCCCTAGCCACTAGGAAAACTACAATACTAATTTGGTGGGGGCAGTCCTTGGCTCATGGTAGGTGCTTAATAATTATGTGTAGGAGAGAAGAAAGGAAGGAAAAAAAAGAAGGAGAAGAGGACGGAGGAAAGGGAGGGGAAGAGAGGGGAGAAAGTCATAGAGCTCACTCATTGTCATTTGGACAGGACTGCACATTACAGAGAGACAAGGACATGTTCAATTTTGAGGGCTTTCAATGTCATCCCCTGGTGTTGTTGACAGTTCTAGTACTCAACACTCCTCTCTATTAAGAAATTCTCCCTGTGGCTAATACAAACCCTCTCTGCTTCATCTTAAGCCCACTCACTCTGGCTCTGTCTCAGAGGAGAAAGTGAACAGCTGATTTCCACACTCGGTGCAATGATTCTTCATACATTTAAAGAGAGTAAGTCATCACCTCATTGCCTTTTTCTTCTTCCCCTTAACAACCCCAATTCCCACAGCTTTTCTCCATGGATCCTGTTTTCTAATCCCTTAATCCAACGGTGCATATTACTACTCAGTTCAAAGTCGGTAAAAATAGCATGTTGTCAGATGGTGGTATCAGGAGATCCTGCACAAACACCCCGACATGTGGAGCTTCTGTTTCACCCCCTGAGATCCCCCCTGCGGAGCCTGGAGAGAGCATGGATATTCCCTGGCCTCTCCCCTGAGGTTGGGAGGTGGAACACGGTTTGCACAGGTGTGTTCGGGCAGTCACCAGGTACTGTATTTACTGGGCTCCTCAGTGATGCCTCACACCATGCCGGGCACCGAGGCATCGTGGAGGGGCAGACAGGTGTGTTCCTGTCTTCATGAGCAGTCCGTCAGTTTGTTCGTGCGTGAATGTACGTGCAGGTGAGGGGATGGAGAGGCTGTTTTGTCAGTCGAAAAGGTTCAAGTGATATCTTCCATGACAGTGATCAACATCTATTATATCATTAATATCTCCAAATTGATCATTGTGGAATATGATCGTATAATCCTTAGGTGCTAGGATCGCAGAGCCTCCACATCCTGGAGTTGGTGCTACCCTGGACGAGAGGTCACCAGAGACATAGAGTGTCCCTTACTCTGTCCTACCGAGCCCAGGTTGCAGGTACTGGCAGAGCACTCTGTCTTACTATATTGTTGCTGCCACAGCTCTTGCGGGGGCCTCCACTGTCCCAGTTTGGTCACCCTCCTCCCCCTCCCACTGATCCACCCATTAATTCGTAAGTGGATCGTGGGTCCCGAACGGTGCACGGCAGCTCTCATTCGTAGCCTTTCACATCTGGGTGGATGTCGCTATGGTGTCTCAGTGTCGCAAGCCATAGACAGTACCAAGTTCAGGAAGCCCAGGGAACGACCCAGACAAATTAAAAATGTTTTAATCTACACGAGGAAGGACATTTTCTGGTAGGTGGAGGCAGGGAAGAGGGAGTGGGCTTATAAAACACACTTCTTATCTTTTGGGGGAAAAGACAAGCAGAGATGCAAATCTTATGTATTCTCCTTTAATTCTGACCCAGACAGTCCCTTTAAGGTCTGTTTACATCTTACAGCCTGAAAATGCGCCATCATCATTTCTTGAAGTCATTACTCAGAACACACCCCCACTGCATTTCATTTTTATTATCCCCATTTTAGAAACGATTAAATGGAAGCAGAGAGCAGTAGCAATGAAGCAAATCATGAGAGGCTCCGATAGAGACAGAAGCCTTAAAGCTTATTGGAACAGCATCTCTGTGCCAGACTATTTTTAATGCAAGTTTATGCAGCTGTCCTCCACTTAGAGAGTCTAGCAGATGAGCCCACTCCGCACTCTGTGGTTTTTTCACCATTCCTAACGCTTTCCAACTCACCATGCTATGCCTGCATGTGTGTGTGTGTGTATGTGTGTGCATGTGTACAGTATTCCTTCTTAAATGTCTTTCTCCACAGTCCTACACACCAGAGAGATGTTCTTGGCTTCCTGTGAATATAATTCCAGCCCAGAGATCTCTTTGCTCTTCCAGCTGCCTGTGCCTTCTAGAGGTTACTTTTGTAGGATCTCATTAAAGGTTCACAAGTGAAGGTACTATTTGTCTTTTTTTAAAAAAAAAAGATTGGGTAAATATACCAAATTTGTATATGCTTGCAGTCTTTTTAGAAGAATACGTAAGAAATTGGCAACAAGGATTGCTCTGGGGAGGGTTCCAGAAACTGGGAACAGCATTGCTGTGGAGAGGGGAGCTCAGGATCCCAGAGGAGGAGAGGACTCTCTTTTTCCTGGATACCCTTTTGTACCATTTGACTTTGTATCATGTGCAAATATTACCTTAAAAAATTACAAAAGAAGGGTGGTGGCTAGCAATTGACATTTGTTGAATACTGACTATGTTTCAGTCACTCCTAACTGGTGCTTGACTATAAAATCTCATGTAATCTTTACAGCAGCCTTATGTAAAAGCCCACTTTACAAAAGGGACATAGGGTCAGGTAATAACGGGTCACTAGCTCAGGTCTGTACAGCTGATCATTGGCAGCAGGGGAAGTGAACTCAGTTCTTCCTGATTCCCAGAACCATAGACTATGTTGTGTTGACTTCAGTTCTTTCCAAAGGAACCACGTGGATAAGACAGTAACTTTGGGACCACTTTTAAGAACCTGAAAGGACATTGTGAAATCCCATCACATGGTTTGCACCAACAACTTAATGACTCTTCCCCAACCCAAGGCTCCGTGTTAAAAGCTGTTCACGCGCGTAGGCCTCCACTGCATAGTGGAACTTCCCTCCAGTCTGTGCTGGCACTGGGGCTGTCACGCCAGAGCAGGGAGGGTACCTGCTTTCATGCTCTCTCCAGGAAACCTCTCTGCCTAAATGGGGAATTTTAGGGTAGAAGTGACTTTGCTGGTCAATATTCTGACTCTCCTAAGCACACGGGTTCATCATTTCTTTAACAATGATCTTCTGAGTGGTCCCTCTGAGCCAGGCACTCTCTGAAGGGTTAGAATTATGGAGGCGAACAAGGTCCTTGCTCCCAGGAAGCATCCATGCCGGTGTGAAGACTCAGGCAATGAATGAACAAGCACGCAAGTAAGACGGACACCAGATAATAAGTGTATGGGAGAAAATGAAAATAAACTGTTAGCTGGAGTGGCTGGGTGCCGACCTCAGTGTGGGTCATCAAGGAGGGCCTTTCCAGGGAGACGATATGTACCTAAATGACAAGAATGACAACTATGCCCTGGGAGCTACTGCCCTTCAAAACAAACTAAGCTTCCTCTGTACGCTTCAGCCCCCACCCCAATTTCCACTCCAAGCTTCTATTTATTTATAACGTGAATTTGCAATCCCAGATGTTAGCATTAGCAAGGGCACTAGAAGTCTTAGTCTCATGCCATCATTTTAGAAATGAGGACAGAAAGATGCAGAAAAGTGAAAAGAGCCAGTCCCATGGATAGACAGTGGGCCTGACTGGTAGCTGAGAGTCCTGCCTTTAGCCCAGGTTTTTCCCACAAATCCAGATTCCTTCCCTGCACATATTTCCAGTGTTCAACTCCTCTCTGTAGAATCTTCACCAGCCTCTCTGGAGTTCACAAACACTAAATCCTCCCTGGACCACAGGGACCCACTGGAGCAGCATTAATCACCTGGAGAATGTATCTGCGAGCCAAGGTGACAGTGGAAGGGAAGGCACACCTCTCCATGGGGCAATTTCACCACATCCCAGCCATGCACTAGAGCCATGCCTGCCCCCTGCCACTCCTTGCCCACAGGTGAGCCGGAAGAAGGGCTTCCAAGTTGGGGGTCGGGGTGTTGCATGGCTTTATGAACTCAACAAACACTAAACATCTGTCTTGCAATGTTCCCTGGTTTAACCAAGTCGACATGAAAATGTTCTACTCTATGATTTCAACCCCTCCCAAAATGCTTTACAAAAAGATTAACCACAGAATTCCTTTAAATAGCAAGTTTCTTTAGTACATTTGAAGTATGATCTATAAAAATTCAATCTACATAGATTTTATCCCCCCTCCCCCAGATAACAGCTATTACATCAAGAGCAATAGCATACACTTGGGCTCTTAATGATAGCTTTTGGACTCTTTTATTATGTAATGATTCTCATTCATGCCACAGATACTTATGGAACTGCTCTATGCAATACACTCTTCCAGGTTGGAAGAGGACACAGTGAGACAAAGCACAGCCTCTGCCCCTTGGAAGCATGCATATGCACGACTCTAACACGAGGCAGATGTGATGAGGGCTGCCATAGACACATGGACAAAAGCTACAGGAAACAAGGGAGTGAGAGATTGTATCTCTGTCAAAGATCAGGGAAGGAGGCAGCAACATTTTAACTAGGTTCCAGAGGATGGTTACGACTTTTACAATTGGACAGTTCATTCCAGGAAAATAGACATCATGACATGTACAAAGGTAGGACATACAAGGACACATCCTTGGAACAGAAAGGAGCCCAGTGTAGCCTGAGGGTGAGACAGGAAACCATGAGTTAGAGAAGACAAGTGTAGAAGGTAGGTGAGAGCCTTGAACGCAAGAACGGATTATGTCCAGACCCATCCATAAACCGTAGAAGACTTGAGTCAATTTGGGGCAGAAAAAGAACATTACAATGACAGTTGTGTATTAGGAAGCTCATTCTAGCAGCCTTATTTACGTAGGGATACTCTGAATGGATAAAGGCAGGCATCAGAGACGAGGAGGCCCATTTAAAAAATTATCACATGGTTCCTGAATCATATACAAAGTAAAGAATAAATTCAAGAGCTAGCGTACAAGCAGAATTGAGGAGGGAAGAGATCCAAACCCCAGGAGGAAGTGTCTAGCTCTGGAAAGGGGCGGGGGTCATAGACCTTAGATTCTGGCCGAAGCAAGAGAAGTCAGCATGAGGGCAAGTGGTGTCTCTTTAAGAAAGGACGGTGGTGAGACGCCTCCTGCTTGAGACAGTAATCACGAGTCTACGGCATAAAAGCTGCCCCAGCTTGATGTTTCCGAGCCACCTATGAAGCCTCAGTTATTAATAACTCCTCTTCTGGAGACAGAAAGAAGTACCTGTTCCACACGAGGGGCCCAGAACACATCCCAAATGATGATGTCTCCACCACCGCAGTGAAAGCCGCCTGATTAGGGTGGAGAGCAGGAGCCCAGGGAACAAGCGTTTCTGCACAAATGGTAGCTCAGTGGAGGGAGGGCCACTTGAATCAAGAACATCAGGCATAATTTAAGCCTCATGGTTGTGCCCTGATAAGAGGAAACACATGACAGATTGAGGTCTTCCAGTTCGAAGAATTAGGTCCTGGGTTGCACTGCCTGAGCCACACATGCCTAGTCTCCCAGGTGAGCATTCGCCTAACTAGCTGTCCGGGGCTCTCTGTGACAAGACTAAGAATTTCTGGCCTCTGGCATCTTTTCCTGGCTACTCTCCCCAGAAACATACAGCTTGGTTTCCATTATAGTCAGAACCACGCTGACGTCCTGAAGCCTGTTCTCAGCCACTGGGCCCGTGGAGTCTGTGGAACTTGTCTTAAACCAGTTTCCCAACATGTTTGCATAGAACAGAAATATTGCCATGAACAAAGAGGTGAAGTCTGTTGGGGAAATGCCATATTAAGTAAAATTAAAGATGTTTTTTGCTATGAGACATCTCTGAACTTTCAAATGTTAAAATGACCCGAGACTCCCCTAAAGTGAGAAACAGTATGTAGCATCTTCCAACAGTATTTATCTGCAGAACTACTTTCCAGCAGAGTGTCTCAGGGGACAAGTGTCCTGTAGAACATACTTACTGAAACAACGGTAATGACATTACTCTCAAGAACACTTGCATTTAACTAGGAATCTGGAATAATAATGAAAGCTAATACTTACTGAGTGCTAACTACATGCTAAGCACCTTTCTAAATACATATATTAATATATTATTCCCATTTTACAGATGACAAAACCGAGGCACAGAGTAATTAAGAGATTTGTCCTAGGTCCTAAATAGACAAGTTAGTGAGTAACAGAGCTGGAAATTTAACCTAGGCAGTCTGGCACCCACAGAAATTAATTTGTAGTGGTGGAACTTCAAACACTGTGACCAGCTGGCAGTGGGAGGGATTAGGAGCAAAACCTTGGATGGCAGCCCTTCAATCACAAGAAATCTAAACCTGCTTGCTCATAAATTAGTCTTTATAAGGCTCCCCAGATACTATGTAGAACATGACTTCTGAATTGTACCACGGATGTGGTTTCTTCATCAAATTATATTATAATGTACATACATACTCTTCCCCGAAAACAAAGTCATAATTCAGATAGCAATGCAATTAGCAATAATAAATAATCTGTACCTTATCAATACAAAAATCAATAATCAATAATAAATGGTAGTACATAAAGAAAACAACCTCTTGATTAACCAAATCAAGAAAATGCAAGAAAATGAAGAAGCAAGTTTGAGAAATGGCTTCTGTTGGGTTCTCAAAGTATTGATCTCTTGCCCCATAGGACTAGCGACAAAAACTAAAGAACTATTTTCCACTAAAACGTTGCAAAATTTTATATCCCTACGCTTCTACTTTACTCGAATATTGCCAAAGACATGTCTTACCCTCTCCCATTTCCTCTCCTTATTCAGAAGGATTATCACCAGTTTTGGGTGCATCTGGTAGCCATCTTCACTGAAGGACAGATTTCTCCCCTCAAAAGTGACGTTGATCAGATACCTACAAAGATAAAATAAAAGGAAGATTAAAAGTGTGGAGAAGGTACACCAAGAACAAGATAGTTAGGTAGATAGAAAGATGGCAGGAGTCTCTAGATATACAGATACCATTATCAAACTTGGTACTCCTTGAACTCCCATTTGATGATGCAATAGAGTCATCCAAGTTTTCACATAATAGGAATCATATGAAAAAATAATATAATAATTTAAAATAAGGGCACTTGGTTTGAGTTCAGTCTATAGCCATGACTTTGAGCAAATTACTTAGCCTGTTGAACCTCAGTGTTTTTCCCTATCTGCAAGTAGTGGAGTAATAAAGAGACCTACCTCATTAGGTTTGTAAGTGTTACATGAGATAACTTAGGTTAAGCACTTACCATGGAGCCTGGTGCACAGTAAACCCTTATTATGTGTTAACAGTTATTATTCAGAAAAAGAGGTAGATTAAAGGGTGGAGGTGGTAGAGACAAGAAAAGAAAGTGGGAGTGTGCCAAGACAACTTTCTGCTAAGAATGGCGGCATGTAGGAGCTTAGGGTCCCTCTCCATCTCAGAGATATGCACATACTCCTTAACTCTTGCTGAGGTCTTGCCCAGCCCATACTTCTAAGAGTTGTGCGAAGAGTTCAGTAGGTAGGAATCTAGTACTGCAAGATGTATCTGGAAACCAGAGCTATTGCACGGTATATAGGGAACAGAAATTACCAGGGAGTGGAAAAAGGAGGGAGAGGCATTTCACAGAGTGCTCTGGGTACCTGTGCATAAGTTAGCAGAAACTCTGGAGGTAACTAGAGTCAAACCAATGAAACTGCCTTCTTCCCGGACACCTGTACCCCAGCCCACCCCACTCCCCTGCTGGCAGCTATGATCTGGTGAGCAGTTCCTTCACTGGGAATTCCCACAGGTGTGCTTATTACAACTGCATTAGTGCAAATGTGCTGATGGTAATTAATGTCCCTTTACCTTAATGGCCCAAGAAATCAATAATGATTAGCTCTGTGTTCACACGACATGCTACTCTGGAGCCTTAGGCCTGATACTGGCTTGTGAGACATGTCCCTGCTAAGAAGCAAAAGGAATTCTTATAATTACAGTGAAGGTGTTAAAGGAAGCAGATGAAAGATGCCTCTTAACTCTTCTCATTCAGTGAAACTGGGAGACCCTTCTTTGATTCTTTCAGGTAGCATTAGAGTAAACAAGGGTGCTAGCAGGTAGATCCTTCCAGAAATTATAAAAATGCCTATGCAGCATGAACCAAACCCTCATGGAACACTTCTCACTGCTAGAACTGCCTGGGATGTTTGAGCCTGTCCTTCCCTGGTCTTGTGTAGCTGCAAGAGTAGAGATTCCTAGAATCTGAGAAATGAAAGAGACACCATAATCGACTAGCCCTCCACTTTCTGCAGTTTACGCTTCCCTTCTACAACATCATAGAATTGTTCTTCTCAGCTCTTCTTGAATTCTTCCACTGATGGGGGACTTACTACAGTACCGTCTACACCCCAAGGCAGCTGTCTCAGTGTTGGCTGGGCAGTTCTTTCTCACTTACAGCTGAATCTTCTCCCCTGTAGCCTTTCAATCCTTGTTCTCCCCTTGAGAGTCTACAATCTTAGTCTATTCCTTCTTCTACATGAGAGTTTTTCAAATCTTTGAAGACATTTATCATATATCCCTTATAAAATCAATTGCCATCTTTAAAGAAGGCTTAAGCTCATTTAGTTCTAAAATTAAACATGATGGATTAAGAAACAAGCACAGAGAGGTTAAGTTATTTGCCCAGTGTTACACAGCTAACTGGGAGGAGAGGTAACATTTTAAGCAACAATTCCAGTCCCACATCCTTCCCAGCACACCACCCTGATTCTCACATCAGCATCAGGCTCAAACATCCCCTGGTCCTTTACATGGTCATCATGTGCCATGGCTTCAAGTTCCTGCCATACCACCTTGGCCACTCTCTCTGGTCACCTCCAATCAGTGATGTGTAGCACCTCTAACCCAACTCTGGGCTCCCTGCAGCAGCTGCTCCTTTCTCTGCCCTGGCCCCCAGCAACCAGCACAAAACTGTTCACCCAAGCCCATCACTGATGTGAAGACAATATTCAGGCCTCCTGTAGTTTGCAATGACTCCAACACTCCCACCAAAGCCCTGTAGAAATCATCCTAGGGGATGTAATTACAAAACCATAAGACAGAGTATTTTAAACTAACAAACTAGAATTTAAGCACCAACATAATTAACTCAGAGAATGTGTTCTTACTACAACAACCCTGCATTACTTAGAATAATTTCTAGAGTCTTCAGAGGAAGTTCATGAGACACAAAAAGTAATTTGGTATCATCTCTTTGTTGGAAGGAAGGAAGGAAGAAAGGAAGAAGGAAACAGATGGAGAAAGGGAGAAAGAGAGGGCGAGAAAGAGAGACAGAGAAAAGGAAGAGAGAAAGAGAGGGAAGGAGGGAAGGAAAGAAGAGACAGAGGGACAATAAATTACCTTGCTTATGTATGCCCCTTTTCACCAGACATGGCTCTGAATAATTCTAACTTCATCTAAAACACCATTAAGAATATTTGAAAGAAAGTGTCTATTTCAGAAGGCAATTATAAAAGAGAAGGTTCCAAAAATAATTCAATTAATAAGCAGCATGAATGGAATAAGTATATAGCCTCTCAAGATGACTTCTTTGAAGGGGACAGCATTGAATTGGGTGTATAAGTTGAGAAAATTAAACTTTCAGAAAATAAATCATACTCATGGGCAATGTAATTGGTTGGTAAATTTCTCTCTGGTCCTTCCTGCTCCAGCCCCTTCTGATTTTCCTTAGGAATTGTTCTCTTTCTTGAGTGTTCACCGGCTTTGAGCTCTGCAAGTTTATTTTATCTACCTAAGCACTTTTCATATATCTTACACTTATCAAAAACATTAATAAAATTTTATGACAATATACAAAATATTCCTCTTCAAAGTATCCTCTAATCATTCATATCCATCAGTAGCAAGTAGATGAATCATTCACATTGTGTTTTTCTGAGTAATTCCCTGTGATGTGACAACACTCAGTTATTAGTGAGGAGCTTGCAAATATGTACCAGCCTTGAGCAGATGCCCTTTGAATAGTGGAACAAACCCATCCATTCGTTGGTAATGAAAAATGTGAAAAAATAATTGGGAGTGTGGTCACTCTTAGGCATGTGACCTTGGCACCTGAACCTCTCAGCTTTTCTGAAGGCCAGAAACTTGCTTAATTTTGAACCTCAGTGACTGAAGTGTGATCACTACATTTTAACAAGACTCAGTTATCAAAGAAACACATCTGAGGAATGGAGACTGGGTTCCACATATGTAGTATAAACTAGTTCAAATGGTCATATTAATCAATTTAACTTTCTATAAGACTCGAAAATATCCAACTACCCTCGGATCTGGCTGTAGTTTGTCAATTTTGAATATAATTAAAACCTCAAAGCTCCCTTGTGTAAATTCTAGGTAAAGGATTAAACTATAATTAAGATTAAGTGGTGCCACAGCTATTCTGTTTTTCTCTAAACGTGTCACCCTCAAGTATACAGTCAAAAAGCCTAGCTTCAAGTGGCAGCCAGACTCAGAAATTCTGCCATCAGACCCTAATCCTCTGGGATCTCCATTAAGGTTTGGTATATTTAAAAAATTGCTTGATTTGTCTCTGGGATATAGTTTGACCCCTAAGAACCTGGATGGCCTGTCTCCTAAAGTTCTAATATTACACAGAATCCCAGGTTGCTAGAACTAGGGGGAAACTTAGAAATTATCCATTGAGAACCCTCATTTTAGAGAGGAAAAAAACAGGTCCCAAGATGCTAAGTGACTTTCCCAAGGTGACACACCTGTTCAGGACTGGAGCTCAAGGCTTCTGATCCTCGGTCCACTGTCTTTTTATGACATCACCCACCGAAGTGAAGCCAGTTTCCCAGGGCTCCAGAGGTGCATTTCAGCATTCTCGCATCACACGCCACACCCTGGACTACATAGATCCCTAATACAGACTGCATAAAATAAAATCTATCTCATTTCCTGCTTGCCTCCTCGTTGAGAAAGAGCCTCAGAATCCTGATGGGCTCAGAGCCAATACATTTGCTCTGTATGGCCACAGTCACGCTCTGCTTGAGTTTAATGGGGTTGAGCTGAGGTTAAAAAGCCCTTGTGCCTCCTTGACTTTGGACATGCCACTCAGAGCTCATTCACTGCACCACATTGGTACCCAAAGCAGTGATTTAGCAGCATGCCCTGTGTGGGAGGCACCTCCCAGAGCTCTGCCAGAACTGTCCCAGCCCACCAAGAGCTCTGGCACTACAGTATGGGCTTTGCCCTCCATATTTTTATGAAGCACCAGATTTTTAAAAATTAATGTCTGCTACTGTGGTGATGAGAGAGAGAACATCCCATTGCACCCAATCCTTTCATTTTCAGATGATACAACGTCCAGAAGGATTTCTGTGATCAGATGATGGCGGGACGGGGTGGGTGGGGAATAGGATTCAGATGTCCCCACTGCCATCCCAGTGTCCTCTTCCGTCACCACCAGCCCTGAAAAGGTGGCAGTTTTTCACAGCTCTCATTTCCATTCTTCAGAAAAAAAGGAATACAGTTCCGGCAGGAGACTTGAATTCTTGGCCCCTTGTTTCTAATTTTCTGACTCTGAAAATCTATAGCTCTAACTTTGTGTCAGTGATGTGCCCCTTACCTTCTAGAGCCTTCGGATTCCTCATCTATGAACAGACAAGCCCATACCATCTTCCTCACCTCCTTTGACATGTTCTCTATCTTTGCATTTCTTTTTTAAAATAATTTTTATTGTGTGTATTGAAAGTATACAACATGACACCATGGGTACATATAGATAGTAAAAAAACAGTAGTGAAGCACATTATATGCATCACCTCACATTCCGTCTGATTAATACCATGGCGGTTATGTCACTGGACTTTGTCATCTGAATGGCAAAACCACAAATCTTTCAGAAAGTCTTTCAAAAGACTAGAGATTCTTTTTAGAAATTACTATAATTTATAGATATTTTCTCTAGAAATAGTACAAACAATTTCCCATAGGATTAGAAATAGTGGTCTTTAAAACTTTTAAAAGCTACCTAATTAAAGACCAGTCAGTGTTGGAGGAAAGAGGCAAAGATGTTAAAAAATTAGATTTTCAGTGTTACGATTTGGATGGACTAAACAGAAATTTCTGACTTTTCCCAACTAAGAAATTCATAATTATCAAAATGAATGCAAAATGATCAATCAGTATATTGTGGTCAATGTGGGAGGCAAGATTATTTTAGCCTTGTCTCCAATGTTCTCTTTTTAAATAAAGGGATTTGAAAAAGTTTTGAAAGTTTTCTTTGAAATATGCCATATATGAAAATATTAAACCATGCCATTGGACAAAGCAATTAGAAATACCGGTTTCCTAAGCTGTCCTTTTCTCTTGTTTAGGCAAAATGATACCTTGTAGAGAAACTCAGGAAAAACTAATTTAAAGAGCAGACTGTAATATTAATTTATAATTACTTGAGACAGGTTAAAAATAGTTTGTCTTCCAGTAGATTAAACATTTTCTCTGAAATTATATTTATACCATTAATTTATTTTGCAAACCATTCTTCACAAATCATATTACAAAAGGTTCAAGTTTGGGCTAGTCTGTATCTCAGTTATTTAAATTCTAAATTAGTGGGGTTAAGTTAATGAGATATTAAAGTATATTGAATTCTAAATTAGTATTGTTAAGTTAATGAGATATTACAGTATCTTGAAGACTGGCTGATATAAATTTAATATACTTCTCCTACTGGTGGTGAAAAATGTGCTTCAGTTCCTTAGTAGTTTGTGCTGAACTGAATTCACGTCGGGGTAAGTGGTGATGTGTCAACTCACCATTGATTACAAAGAAAAAGTCTTTTCAGCCCCCTTGGCCTAACAATGAAAAATTTCTGAGAGCTATTTCCTGGATTATGTTTCACAACTGAATACCATGAATTAGTTTAATCTGAAATGAAAGAAAATAGAAGAGGATTGTTGGGAGTCACCCAACAACCTCTCTTTGGCTATAGGAAGGTGAAAAACATTAACTTTCCTCCAGAAAGATGCTATTTCTGACCAACATCAAGTCAAGGAGAATTCTGAGGGGCTCTGTCACCAGCTGTGATGACCTCCTATTTACCCATCTGTACCCTTTCACCAAGTGGGGCCAAGGTGATGGGCCATGGCCAGGAAACAATTCTCTCTGGACTCACCCATGGGTCCATCTGGGATCAGACCCAGGAACTTGATCTCATTAGTAAGATTTCCTACACTCAAATGAATGAAAAAGCCTGGACAGCACCCCCAAATGCTTATGATGAGAGGTGAGTAGAAAGAAAATAAAAGGGAGAAACAGAGTAAGTAAAGAAGGAAAGAATATAGCATGTGTAACACACACACACACGCACACACACGCACACACACACACACACACACACACACATCCCCATACTGCAACAAGCAGTGTAGCAAGGTGTTTAAGAGCAAGGATGCTGTAGTCACATGCCCTCTGTTCAAATCCTGGACCTACCAGTTCTGAATTTGAGTGATCTCGCAAGTTATTTAACCTTTCTCTCAGTTTCTTCACCATGAAAATTGTGAATAATAACAGTACCTATCTTACAGGGTTGTTGTGAGGATTCAGTGTTTCAATATACATAAAGAACTTCAAACTGTCCCTAACACAGAGTGAGCATTGGGTGTCAGTGGCTGTTATTGTTGTGATGATTATTATTTTTATTACCTTTTTAAAAATATTGCCTGGGTGTCAGAGGACCTTAGGATTTGCAGGGACTTTTGGATCACAGGGTAACTTTTCACATTTAGGGCAGAACACAGCGAGGCCTGGGGAGGTGCTGCCACGCTTTGGCCTGATTCGCTGTATCTGGATCTCCTAATTCCTGTATCTCTGCTTTTCCATAATTCCACCATCCAGTACACTGCCTCTCATTCCTGCACTATCCCCAACTATTAAGGCTTGGGAACATTAGTTTTGTTCCTACCATGATTAGTTACCCCTGTGAGGTTTTTTGCTAGCGGACAATCACTTAATCATACTACTTCAATATAAAGTTCACTTTCCAAGAAAGGCGAAAGATGAGCTCTTATCTCTATGATTTTAATCTGGAATAAATGACTTCTCAAAAGGCCCCCATTCTGACCTCCCAGAGCCCTGCTGTGAACACTATGTAATTCTCTTTAAAATCCCTTCGGAGAGGGCATACTCCCGCTTGTGTGTGAAGGTGGCACACTTCCTCAGGGAACTGGCGAGGCTGCCTTTTGATGCCAATTAATCAAATGTGCAGAACACCGAAGCTGTTTCTCATTTAGTTCTGTGCACAGAGCTCAGCAGTGGAAAAGAAAATTCCTCCTTGTCCTCATGCTCACGACCCTTAGTCACCTTTGCTGTGGGCAAGACTGGTAAGGTGCTACGGGAAAGCCAGGCTTACCAGACACAGCTGGAAAGGTGGGAAGGAATTGAGTAACTCTTCTGGGTGATGTCACTGGATTTTTTTTTTCCCCTTTTAGTTCATATTTCCCTGAGGTACATATGTTAAAATCACTTTCTTTCTCAAAACACTGAATAAAATTCTTCCCTTCTTCCACAGATTAAGTGCTCAATATGTTGGAATGTAGCCCAGCGTAGGCTATTAAAACCAAACGGTGGGACCTGACCAGAGAAAATGCCAAGACAGGTCAAAGGCTGGCTGATCACAGAGTATACTGTTGCTACTTCTTTATGCCCACTAATGATTTTAAGGTAAAGGCCTGCCTTCCAGACATCCACTTTAGCTCACAGCTGGCAGTACTACTCAGGGGTTATGCCAACACTAACCGAACAATGACTGGCAAAGATTTCTCTAGAACATTCAACATCCAAGTTCCTTCCTGTGAACTTTCAGACATACTGAAAGAAACCCCAGGTGTATGTGCCCAATAAGCCCTGGTCAAGGACCCAAAGTGACCTGGGCATAACATCAAGGGGAAAGAACATGGAGGCTTTTCTCTTCCTTTTGACATTTCTCCACTTCCTCAATTTGTTCTTCATTCTTCTGCAACTTCTCTATGCTCTCTCTTATACCTTGGGTGATCAGCAAAATCAATGCATGGGAAATATCTTCATATACAGAGTTCCTGCCCTCTCTATAGCTACCATATGCTTAACTTCACAATTGCCACTAACATCTCTACTGAAGGGGGTAAAAGAGGGGGATAAATATGTGCTGAATTAGTGATGGCTTCAGTTATGGAGACTGGGAGTGAAGGTTTTGAGAACTGTCACCCATGGAAAAACAGGGTTATAATTTAATTTTCCAGTGATAGTTGGCAGAGTTCTTTAAGCAGAGATTTCTAGAAGCCATTATGTTGAATGGGGAGGTGAGGAGGGTCAAAGGGGGGAGGATATTCCAGGGGCAGGGGGAAGTTTTCCAACAGACAGAGATCTCAAGATTCCTGGGTAAAGATTGAGTCTTTAGAGGAGATGGGCAGTTATGATATGGATACAAGGCAGAGAGAGTGCTGGAGGCTGTAGACTCGTTCAAGAACGCATCTCTGACTTCAGAAAACCCAGGCATGAACCACACTTGCCATGCAGATAAAGCCCTTTCACATAGGGAACAAAATGATTTCTCCCAAGGGAAGACCAGGGTAAGGAAAGAGGTGCAAAGCGGGACATAATATGGGAGTGGAGAAAGTGAACTCTCAGAAAGGTGAGTTAGCAACAAGGAATTTGTTCATGTGGTCCCTGAAGCAAAGTCTGGAGAACAGCTTTGTGGGCTACAATTC
This sequence comes from Lemur catta, assembly GCF_020740605.2. Lineage (NCBI taxonomy): Eukaryota > Metazoa > Chordata > Mammalia > Primates > Lemuridae > Lemur > Lemur catta. The sequence continues at coordinate 87,036,253 of NC_059133.1, read as the reverse complement.
AGTGACAGGACCAATCCCTAAGAGTAGCGCTGGTTTTAAGGGTGCAGGAAATTTATATCAGTTGGCAGTGAAGGGGATATCATGCATCTGAAAACTATGTGCCAAATGTGTGTATTCAAGGAGAATACACCAAGATGAAAACCATCATGCAATGGTGCTGGTCAAAGGTGACCAGACAAACTCACATCTTAAGTTCTAAAGTTTTTGTAAGTTTGGCTCTAACTCACAGTGCAGTACAGCACTCTTTCTAGATCAGGTTGGAATAGAGAGGTCAGAGAAAAATCAAACTTATTTATTTATTTTGGTAAAGACACCCACTGATCGTTCCCAATATTCTAAGATGGGATTGATCCTGCGGTCATAGTTTCAAGCAAGGTGAGGTCAAGAGTTTGTTTAAGCCAAAATCTTGTTTCCCTCTTTCCTTATCCTCAGGAGGACAGCACCATGAACCCCAAATGCATCTTCATGGGGAAGCTGAAAGAAACATGTAATCATCTCTCCCTGCTGTACTGTGTGGGGGCTAGAACTCGGCTGTTCCTTCTTTGTCAGGGGATCCTAGCTCTTTCTCTCCCTCTGTAGGTTGATGTTTCCATGGAAACATGCTCTTTAATGCTTCTGAAATTACTGTGCATTTATACCATTAACTCTTTGTTGACCAGGGCAGATAACAAAGAGATTTTCCAACCCCTCTGAGAAGTAATTATATTTTCTATCTCTTCTTACTGCAAACTTTATAAAAAAAAAGTAATTGATACCAGATGGTCCTATTTCCTCACTAGGCATCACTCCTTAACCCTGGTAATATTGGCTTTTGCCTCTATCTTCTGCTGCAATGGCTCTTCCCAAGTCATCAGTAACCAAAGTGAAGTTGCTATGGTTTGGATGTTTGTGCCCTCCAAATCTCATGTTAAAATTTGATCCTCAATATTGAAGGTAGGGCCTAATGGGAGGTGTTTGGGTCATGAAAGATTAATGCCCTCCCTTAGGGGTGAGTGAGTTCCCACTCTATTAGTTTCCATAAGGGCTGATTGTTAAGAAGATTCTAGCACCTCCCCCTCTCCTGCTTCCTCTCTCCACATGTGATCTCTGCTCTTCTTCACCTTCCGCCATGAGCAGATGCTCCTGGGGCCCTCAGCAGATGCAGATGCCCAATCTTGAACTTCCCAGACATCAGAATCATAAGCCAAATAAACCTTTTTTCTTTATAAATTACCCAGCCTCAGGTATTCCTTTAGAACAACACAAAATGGACTAAGCCAAAAGTCAATGAAAATACAATCAGTAGTGTTTTCTCCATCCTCACCCCCCAGACATTACAGGGCTTCTAACAGTTGACACTCCCAAATTTTTGGCAAGTCCCTTTTCCTTTGTTTATCTGTTGTTTAAAGTAGGATAACATATCAGTCCTCCATATACATCTCAGGCCAGTCCTCTCTCCTTTTCTGTCCAGTTTCACTTGAAACTCCCTAATTTGGGGTACTCCAAGACTCAGCTGTGAGCCCAGGCTCTCTCCCTCTGAGACGCTTTCACAGCTATAGCATCGACAATCATGCCACAGCCCCCCAAATCTCCAACACAGGTCCCACCTCTTGTCTGACATTCAGTTCAGTATTTCTGACTGGACTGTTTACCTGAATGCTCTGATATCTGGCAAGATTTAACATGACCAAGTCCCAGCCAGGTTTCCTATGTCTTTAAACAAAGAGACCAACCACCACCCTTATAGCTTTAAAATTCTGACACAGATTTGACTTCTCTCTTTCTGTTATAATTTCCTCTTTACCACATGAATAAAAAGGAGAATGTGCTGGCAAAATGCATGGCCTTCCCAGAACCAATCAAACGAGTTAACAAGTCAACTGTAGTTTAGAATTTTGTGTAAAAATATGCTGATTAACATTTTTTCCCCTTTTCAACACACAGTTTTAGAGTTTTATCTCCCCAAGGTAAATGAATCTCACAGCTTTATAATCTTTAAGTGAAAGTGCTTGGAAGTCATACTTTTGCTCTGGCTACTCAATAAAGAAAAAATCCAACAATGCTACCATTTATAGAGCATATGCCAGGCACTGGTCTGGATGCTTTATGTTATTTTAAATTCTCACATCCATGCTATAAAATAATGGTCAAATATTATAACCAGAGCCCAGGGTTGGTGGCCCTGGGAGTTGCATCCACCTGCTTTTTAGTGATTCTAAAGCCTGTGTTCCTTCCACTGCCTCACAGTAAGAATAAAGTTGCCAAGAGAAGCAATCGTCAGAAGAGAAGGAAACAAAGAAGCCACAAACTTCTAGCATGGTAGTGTTAAAATCCAAATCCAGATGCGAATGGTTCCAAGGCTGGGCTCTCAGTGCCATTGTTTACCCCCCTGACCAGCTGCCCATCAGTGGCTTTCGATTGTCCCTGGTGCCAGCGTCATAAACACAGACTACAGGGAAGAGGATGGAACACACAGGTTCTCCATAGTCTCCCTAAGAAAGACTAGAGGCACATTGCTGGTCAGGGGAGATGTTCACAGGATAATAAGAGAACTCTGGTCTCCAGAGGCTGCCAATCTGTCATATTTCACAAGCACTAACCCCCCAAAAAGGTGAAGAAATGGAATTAATTTACCTCATAAGAAAACAGGAGACAAACCACAAAGCAGTAAGCTTGACTCGACTTAGAGAGGAATTAATTCTCAGATCACGCTCTGGGAGGAAGTCAGTTATGAAAGTCTAGGGCTATATTCGTGGAGCTCTTGTCAGAGGCTGACGACAAGAGCTAGAATATTTATTTTGCTCAGTTAAGACTGGAAAAAGTTTATCCTGGTTTGGCACAGAATATCCAAGTTCTCTCTGGACTTAAAAATACAATATTAAAGTATTTCTTTGGAGCTATAATCAACCCTCAATAAGAGGGGCGTAACTACACTCACGACCTGGGCGATCAAATACATAGATTACTCTCAGCATTTAACCTCGCGGGATAATACTCCCTTCCCTTGTGAAGGCTCTCTTTCTAGGTCCCATCATGCTGTGTTATCTTGGTTCTTCTTCGTTTCTGATTGTTTCTTCTGTAGCTTCTTTGATGGCTACTTTTATTTATCTTTTCCTTTATTTGGCTTTTTTTTTTTTTTTTAAGGAACTTCAGGACAGGCTCTCTGTTCATTTCCCTTTTCATGCAGGTGTCAGCCATTCCCATGGCCTCAGTTCTTCTAACTGCATCAGCTCCCACTCTACAACTGCAGTCCTGACCTCTTCTCATCCCCCACTTCCACTCCTTGCTGGCCATTTCCACCTGCATCCCCCTGTTACGAACTCTCAGTGCCTGAAATGGATTCGCTTTATCTTCTCCCTCGAAATAGCTGACTTTGTAACTCCTCCTTGCCAAGGTGCCTGGCATATAGCAGGCACCCAATAAATATATATTAGCCTTATTCCTGTAGTCTTGAAACCTCTCTGGTGTCTCTGACATCTTAATTTCCCAGGCCCAATCAGTCGCCCCAAACTTTCCTCTCTTTACAAAATAGTTCTTGCATTTGTCCCTTCCTTTCTGCTCCTACAGCTTTTATTCTAGACCAGTCCTGTACCAGCTCATAACCAGATTCCTGCAACAGCCCCCTCCTGGGACCTTATATCACTGCCCCCCCATACCTTTCCAACTTAATTTTACTATAAGACTTCACAGTTCTGTCTCATTACTTGCTCACAAATCTCCAGTGGCTCCCTACTCCCTGGAATCAAAGTCTGACCTCAGTCAAGGCCCTCTACCTCCTGTCCCCACCTACCTGTTTGGAATTCTCTCATTTTCTCTACATGAGTCTTTGCTGAAGCCAAATGGTGTCTCCACTGTACCCTGAACAAACGTTACTTATGCTTCCCTATATAATCCAAGTCTTGTTCATGCTTCTGAACTCTGATCAAATCTTACTTTCTCTCTAGACTTTCCTAACTATCCAAGGCCCTTCTCTCCTCCTGTGTCCTCTAGATCCAGCCCACATTTCAGCATTCCGCTTATCGATCACCTGATCTACTTTGTTCCTTTTTGTTAACTTTTTGTTTGTCAGTGTCTTGTCTTCCACGACACACAATACACTGTTCAAAGGTAAAAATCAAATCTTGTCCTTTTGTCATTCCTTGCAGGATCCATATTAGTTCTTTGCTTGCAGTAACTATTCAATAGATGCTTAGTGATTTGTTTTTAGCTAGTCTTGAAATCCTCCCTTGCTGCTTTCTCATTGCCCCACCTCTATGTCTTACATACAACACATTATCTATCTATCTATCCACCCATCTATGTATCTATCTGTCTCACAGTCTCTTCTGTCTCATACACACACACACACACACACACACAAACACACACACACACACACACGCATGGTATTAGGTACTGATTCCCTGTGGAAGTGACTCCTCCAATTATTGATTTTATAAAAGAATAGATTCTAAAGAATATATACTTGCAAGCTTCCTTTTCTAAACTCAATGTGATGAAAAGTGGGACTTCATTCTTACACAGGCCCTTTTGAAACTTCTCCCTTTTAGTGTTTTCCTCATTAAATTGTCCATAAAAACATAGATCTGTGTGTGAGACTCATGTCACCTAACCAAAGCCTGATCCTTTCCTCACGGTTTGGGACCCGAAGAGAAAGCTGACATAGAAATGAACATAATTAATGATCACTGGATACATCAAAAGTGATTTCTGTTTGTTTCTGAAATATCATATTCCACACAAGAAAGGAAAAGAAATAGGCCGGGCGCGGTGGCTCACGCCTGTAATCCTAGCCCTTTGGGAGGCCGAGGCGGGTGGATCGCTCGAGGTCAGGAGTTCGAGACCAGCCTGAGTGAGACCCCGTCTCTACTAAAAAAAAAAAAAAAAAAAAAAATAGAAATAAATTATCTGGACAACTAAAAATATATATAGCAAAAATTAGCTGGGCATGGTGGTGCATGCCTGTAGTCCCAGCTACTCAGGAGGCTGAGGCAGTAGGATCGCTTAAGCCCAGGAGTTTGAGGTTGCTGTGAGCTAGGCTGACGCCACAGCACTCACTCTAGCCTGGGGAACAAAGTGAGACTCTGTCTCAAAAAAAAAACCAAAAAAAACTTCTTAATATTGGGGTTGCTGGCAATACTTTTATTTTTTTAGTGTAGAAGATCAAAGCAATGAGGGAAACCTGAAACCTATGTAAAAATTAATATTTGAATGTTCTTTATCAATGTAAGTTCACTTTGTTAGTTTGAGAAGAGGAAGAAATAGAATTCATTTTACTTATAACATTGAGAAGGTCTTTAAAATGAATTCAGAGAAACAGAAGGGAAATTTATTTGTTATTTGTTTCCTAGTATTTTTCAATTTTTGAGAAAAATTTAAAATATCCTTGGGGAGAGGGCAGATAGCTTTTTCCAAATCTTCACATGGTTGGGTGCACATAACTACAAAGTCCCTCTTCCACTCCCCAGCCTCTACACGCACTGCAGCAATACCAGAGCAAATTGTTGCTATTTACATGATCTTCGCTACATTTGGCCCAACTCTTTTTTTTTTTTTTGAGACAAAGTCTCTGTTGCCCAGGCTAGAGTGCCATGGCGTCACAGCAGCCTCAGACTCCTGGGTTCAAGCAATCCTTCTGCCTCAGCCTCCCGAGTAGCTGGGCACCACCATGGGCACGCACCACCTTGCCCGGCTAATTTTCTCTATGTATTTTTAGTTGTCCATCTAATTTCTTTCTATTTTTAGTAGAGATGGGGTCTCACTGTTGCTCAGGCTGATCTCAAACTCCTGAGCTCAAAAGATCCGCCCACCTCTGCCTTCCAGAGTGCTAGGATTACAGGCATGAGCCACCGCACCTGGCCTGGCCCAACTCTTGATAACCCAGGATGTCAATATCTTCAGGGAGGCCCATGGGTCAATGCAAATAATGCACAGAGTAAATATTTCACAGATGGGAATTAAGAGTTGAGGATAGTTCAGACCTTCTCCTTTGCAGATAACACCAGGACCTGAAGCAGTAGTCCATGTGGAAATCAGAAAGGTACTGTTAATAAGTCTCTCTGAACCTCAGTAAAGATTTAATCCCTGTGAAAGCAGAGGGAAGTTAATTTGATTAACATTTGCCTGAATTCCCTTGAATTCTTGGGCATCCTAGCATAACCTGGAGGAATCGAGCATTTAAGTCCATGTTTTTTTTCCTCTCTTTCCCAGTCACTATCAGGTTGCTGTGATTATATAAAGTTAAAAACACACTCAATATGATTGGGGGAAAGGTAGTAAAACAGCTGGAAGAAATGCAGCGTGTGGTGTCTTCAATTGCAAAGAGGGTGGGGGTGGGGGTGCAAGAGATAGAAATGTGAGAGAACAAGCACACGCCAGAGAGAAATGAAGAGATGGGGAGAAGATGAAACAGCGTGCAGCATGCCGGATAACATCTCCATGGCAACCACATTACATGTACAGAGAACTGCCAAAATAAGTCAAGATCCAAGTAAGTAGGTGTTGGTGGAGAGAGAAGATAAGAGCTTAGCGATGGACAAAAACCACCTAGAGGAGATGAATTATTTTTGTGAATTTAACTCTTCTTCCCATTTCTTTTTCTAACCACAACCAAAGCTCCAGTTTAAGTGAGAATGCATCTAAAGTGCTGCTGCTGCCAATTCCAAATCTCATCAAGGAAGGTCTCAGGACTGTATGAATGGGGCTTAAAGAGCCCCTGATTGAAGTCAAAAGAGAAAAATTGAGTGAGGCACATAATTTCCCTGCACCCATTAGCTTGCTTTCCCAAATTTTTTCAGCAATTTGTATAGAAGGAATATACTTGTTTTCATTTTCCAGGTGGTTTCAGTGGGGAAGCAACATTGATGAAAACGCCATTGGGCGTGCAAAGAAGGGTACAGTAATGACAGGTGCAAAGTTCATGCATTAGTGGCCTAGGGGGCTCATTGGTGACATCTATCCCTGAAACACGGGGAGAATCCTATTAAAAATACAGTCCAGATGTCCTTGGAGAATGTAGGTGCTCAGAAAGACAGCAGGTCCTCGAATAATGTCATTTTGTTTAACTCATTTTCTTACACTGACAAGCAAAAAAATGGATTTCCAGCCAGGTGGGGCCCCTGACCGTGTGGCGTCTGCGTGTTCTCCCCACGTCTGTGTGGGTTTCCTCTGGTTACTCTGGTTTCCTCCCACATCGTAAAGCTGCGCACATTAGGGGAACTGGCGTGTCTACATGGTCCCCGTGTGAGCGAGCGTGGGGGGGTGTGAGTGTGACCTGAGACGGGCTGGCGTCCTGCCCAGGGCTGGTTCCCAGCTTGGCCCTGAGCTGCCGGCACAGGCTCCAGCCACCCAAGACCCTGAACTGGAATAAGCCGATAAATAATCATCTTACTTGCATTTATGAATCTTTCTTAAATGCCTGTATAACTCACATTTATGTCAATATTTAATATTAGAAATTTCTTGGCTTTTATTTATAAGTTTGGTGATGTTTTTGTGATCAGAAATACTCCTTAGGAACTTCACTCTTTCTTTTTTTTTTTTTTTTTGAGACAGAGTCTCACTTTGTTGCCTGGGCTAGAGTGAGTGCCGTGGCGTCAGCCTAGCTCACAGCAACCTCAAACTCCTGGGCTCAAGTGATCCTCCTGCCTCAGCCTCCCAAGTAGCTGGGACTACAGGCATGTGCCACCATGCCCGGCTTATTTTTTCTATATATATTTTTAGTTGTCCAGATAATTTCTATTTTTAGTAGAGACGGGGTCTCGCTCTTGCTCAGGCTGGTCTCAAACTCCTGAGCTCAGACGATCCGCCAGCCTCAGCCTCCCAGAGTGTTAGGATTACAGGTGTGAGCCACCACGCCCGGCCCAGAACTTTACTCTTGTTTATATCAGTTAGTCCATGGTCAAAGCAGTTTCCTTCTGTATTGTGTCACTTAAAGTCACAGTTTCCAACAACCTATCGATGATGCTAAATGAGGACTTACTGTATGTTTCCTGGGACATTTCATATCACCCAGCAAATATAAACTAAAGAAAATGTAAGTAAATATAAATCTTAAATATATATATAAAGAAAAAACCATAAAGCATGGTATACACTTTGTAGTCATTCTTTTACATGTGATTTTTAGATTATCACATATAAGAATCACAAGATCTCCAGGATTTCTGTGCCGTCAGCAGCAGTCACAGAGAGCCCGTGACAGCAGGCTACATGGGCTTCTCCTCGCAGGTTGACATCCAGAGGCTGAGTGTCACTGACACTCACCTGGGGAGCCTGTTAAAAATATGGGTTCCTGGGCCACACCCCAGAGACAGGGATTCAATCTGCCCAGCATAGAGCCCAAGAATATGCATTTACAGCTCCCTGGGTGGTCTGTTGTGTAGACAGCATGTGCCCCTCTTTCCCCTCCTCTCCTGAACCCCCTGCTCTCTGCCTTGCAGTGTGGGGAGGAGACGCTTTCTTCACCCTCAGACCCATCACAGGGTTGTCCCTATGGCACTCACCAGGCCAGAAAAATGTCATTCTGCACTGAAAACTGAGTCTGAGACCAGCTAAGGTCACCAACTCCTCCCGCCAGGAGAGACTGCTGCTCTCAGAGCTGTTCTCCTGTAAATGCTGGGGGGGAGGGCAGAGAGGCGAACCCGGGGCAAAGAACGTAGTTTCCACCAGAGGCCTAGACAGCAAGTGAGAGTAGTCAGGTCTCAAGGTGAAATAAACAGCCACATGTTGAATGAGAAATAAACACTCTCTGTTCTCCTATCCCCCCACAGGGGTATCCCCTGCATCATACCTTTGCCATAAAAATCACAGAAAAGCCAAAGGAGTCCTTGGTATCACATATCTCAAAACTCAGTTCTCTTACCATTCAAGAGCACCATCTTCCTTCTGATTTAGATTTATACAGCTGAACATTTGGAGATGCTCTTCCCAAACTAACTAATGTCTATAAGAAGCGGAATTCACTGGGTGAAGCATCTGACAGAAGCAGTGTCAAGCCTACATAACAGGTGCCCATTGTGCCTGGTGTTGTGCCAGGCACCGTGAACACAGAGATACGTAAGAAAAGCTATTGAGTCGCCCAAGCACTGACTCTGTCACGGGTGTTCTGTGTATGTGACCTTATGTAAGCCCATGTTACAGATGAGGAAGCTGAGGCTCAGAAAGGTGACTCACTTTGGCAAAGTCATGCCACTAATAAATGACAGTTTGGAATTAAAATTGAGGTTTAATCTGACCCCCAAATCATACTTTTTTAACCCTACTTCATTGGCTCCTCCCCACAGTCTGGTGGGCAAACAGAAATGTACTGTACATGCAAAAATTAATAATTCTGACCACATGTCCACTTCCCCTCTCTATTTCAGTCCCCAAACGGGTACAAAGAACATATGGAATTATTATGGGAAAAAAAAACTGAATGCCTTCTGCTGAGAAGAGATGAGAAACTTCTCATATTTCTTTTTCCAGGGCTGGGGAAAGGGAAGAAAGTATTTCCATGAGTGGAGAAAAGGACTGCAATTTTTTTTTTTTTTGGTCTCTCTTTGCCTTTTCTTTCATTCTTACCCTTTCGTAGGACTTGAGGCTCTGTGTGCCTCCTACTTCAGAAGTGACTGACCCTGGAGAATGAAGAGGATTGAAAGTGGTGTCAATGACAAGGAACTTGCTGTTTTATGGAAAGCTGCAAAGGAATCCCCAGGGTGTCCATAATACACTGACCCACTCAATTCACCAAGGAGGGAAAACAAATGTGAAAAAAACCTTTATCAAGGAAATAAAAGAATCTGTATTTTCTGGGTGTATCCCAGCAGTTACATAGGGAACAGTCAGGACAGGAAACCACTGCATGAAGCCTGCATCATTTTGACTCACCTGTCCCCTTCCCTCCTTTCTGCCTTTCCAAATACTGGCCTGCCACTGTCACATCTCTCAGGAACACAGCCTAGCAATAAATGACCCAAGGTGGCACAGCTGGGGAAAAGGAAACCCCATCAGTGCAATGGTTTAGGGACCACAGCAGTGTCATAAGGAAGTGGGGACACAGAGAACACAGGAAGCTGGTGAGGAAGGACCTTCAGGCTTCCCAGGGGGAGCTATTTTAGCTGGGTCTTAAAGAACGAGCAGTTTAGCTGGCAAAGAAGAGAGGGATGGAGAGTCTGCAGAATGTAGCAGGTGCAAGAGCAAGTGTGCGTGGGAATGACAAGATGCAGCTGCAGGACACGACAGAGGAAAGGGAAGGAGGGCGCCGGGGTAGGGAGAGGCAGTGGCAGGTGTAAGGCTGAAAAGAGAGACGCCGCCGATTGTGAAGGTCTTGGACAGGATGCTGTATTCCTATAAATAAATACCCAAGAAAAGTTTTCAAACAGGGCAGATAAGTGATCCAATTAACTTTCCTAATTAATTTTTTTTGTTGCTAAGAAAAATAATATTTGGCATAAAGACAAGTTAAGGAGCTCGTAGTTGAGATAAGAGAAACAATTCAAATCTGAACTGCAGTCTTGGGAGTGGTGATTGAATGCTGGAGGATAATCTAAGAAACTATTGTGAAGAGTGGATGGCTGTGGACTGTGAAATGTGGATTTAAACACACCCACTGCTCCCTGTCATTGCAGGGAGAAGTATAGCTCTGGCCTCCGCGGGCCACTGTCAAGATGCACCACCTTGCAGCTCTGACCTTTCGTATTATTAATATAACTACAACCTCCTTAGGACTTCAAGGTCAGTGGTAAACTGATGGTTCTTATTAAAATAAGAAGAGGAAGGAGAAGGGAGTCTGAGGTGTCAAGAAGGAAAGGGAGCTTGGAGCATTGACAAAGTCCGAGTAGGGTACAGCATGCTCATTCTGCATGTCGGAAGATCACGCTGGCAGGAGTGTGGAGAACGATCTGAGGAAACCAGCATCCCACAAGTAACCTTTTATACATGTAACAAAAATTATTTAAGCACTTGGGGAGCCCTCTGCTCTTCAGGCCTGTGAATACTGGTTTGGAGTCAGTCCCTCTAACTATTTTCATTGTCCTTGCTCAGCCTTCTGGAAACCACTGACATCTCTTTCTCACAGTGGGATATAAGATGATTACCTTAGTCATGTTTCCAAAGTTCCCCCCACCCCGTCCTCCTCTCAAATCTCAGAGATGTTAGTGCATATTATTGCAAAAAGTTGCCCAGGGTAATTCTAGAATCTACTGCCACCACACAGTCTCACCGCCACCGAAAACTTCTAATGTGTGCCTGCCCAGTGCTGAATGAGAAGAGAGGTTGCACACCAATTTGATACTTCAGTGGACTCATATGGACTCTGACTCCTTCTCATTACAGCGTCATATTACGGGACCATGTTTAAGTCATGGCTCACTGCGAATCTTGGCTATATTTTGCAACCCCCTTCCATCCTGTTTTCCTGCAAGTGAGCCCTTCATTATCAGTACTAAAGGGGGACAGGGAGGGCATACGCAACCAAAATCAACAGATAGCTCCAAACCTTACCGTAGGCAAATGGTTCAAATTCTCCCCCACCGAGCCCTTTGCAGAACTCCTATCATGAAGCAAAAATTAATAATGCTCTAGCTGCTCCCTGTGCTCCTCCACATCTGCCAGTGGAAGCCCTAACAAGCAGCAAAATGACCAAAACCCAGCAGGAGGGGAAAGGGTGAAAAGCGAAAGGCCTAGAAACTTCACAAAGTAGACAATAAGTGCCTGAATGATGGGCTCTTGGAAAACCAGGCCCTGGCTGATGAGGTTTATTTTTCCCCCAAATGCAATGAAGACAAATCGTCAAGCAAGTTTGCTCTGAGATATAAATTCTGAGTTGCCATGAATTACTCCCACAACTCAGGAGAGAGGCAAAGAATGGGAAAAGCCTCAATTTTCACTTTTTAAATGTGCAACCATAACCTTAAAATTCATCCAATTCAGGAAGCAGCTTGTCTCTAAATGTGATTTTTTAAAAAAAATAGAACAGTCTATTGAGTCTATCAGGGCTTCTGACACACTCACAGATGGTGCAATTAGCATCTAGCTGAGCCCATATTCCCAGCCCATTTTCCCCTCATCACCCTACCAGCTTTGGGCAACACCCGATTTCATCTCCCCTTGTGTTCCTATCCCTTGTTCTCTCTTTGGTAGGTGCTGTAGTCACTAGAAAGGTTCTTCATCTCATTTGACAATGACTTTCTGACAGCAGGAACTAGAGAAAACAGGCTGGAAAGATGGCCCGGCCTCCGCAGAGGGAGGCCCTACCCCATCCTGCCTACCCCAAAACCTTTTCCCCAGATCCCATGAAATACAGTAGTTTAAGGAACTCAGAAGCCCAGTGTTAACATCTGTTAAATCCGTGCAGTGGAAACATTACCATGAGTTAGTATTTTCTGTAATTTCCTGTGCATTCAAAGAAATTTTACATGTTAAAAATGTTTCACTGTATGGAACAAAAAAGACAGTTGACCTGCTCCAAATCCACCATTTCATCATTTAAGCAGAGAATGCTGATCCTAAGAATGCACTTTGCTATAATCTATAGCATTGAATTCTACTGAAAACTAAGCTTTCACACCCGATTCAACATATGACTCTGCAAGACGCACCAAAGGAACAGACGAGATCTGCTTTTGCATCTCACATGTGGGAGGATAAATAGACCCTACCCACTCTTCCCCATTAGGTAGGTTGCATTCCTAAATGAGAAGCGGGGACGTTATTCAGATGTAACCACTGTTGCACAGAACAGCACTATTTCTTCCAGCTTAATGTTCAGCTGGAGGTCACCTCCCCGCATCATTATCAGGCCTTGTTCCGTGGTTTATGAGGCAATGAGAGCGTGACACACGCCGCTGAGGGATGCACGTGCATGTTGTTCTGTGCTGAGGCAACGCCATGGGGCTGGGGAGTCATTTTACATTCAGGAATATTTCCAAATCCCAACAAATCCCTGCCCTGTCGAAACAATGAAACCCTCCAAAAGGACAGTCCCTGCAGAAAAGCAAGACAACATGGAATTTCTCAAAATTTTCCTTTTGTTGAGATAAGCAAATATTATTTGAAGCTGTTTCAACGGTGTGATCTCTATTTTGTATTCAATAAAACCACCCATGTGTCTGTATAAGCAAAATATATTTATATTTTTAAAGCCTGGGAGGAAACAGTCCAAAATATACCAGTATAATATCTCTGTATATGATAAAAATCTGTATATTCTTCTTATATAATTTTCCAAATATTTCTACAATGTATATGTGTTACTTTTATATGCAGAAAAACATTTTGAAAGCCAAAGCAGATCTACTTTGATCATCTGCATAGAGTATTACATAGTATTATAAATAAGAATCATTATTACAGTATGTAAAAACTTGGGAAAATGTCCATCCATCAAAACACATTGTCTAAACAGGCAGAATGAAAAATTGGGTGCATCTCATGATAGCAACTGTATATAAATAAGTATGCATAAGGTCAAAAGCCACAATAAAATTAAAATACTTGTGTTAGGGCAGTGGGAATGTAAGTGAATTTTCTTATGTTCCAGTTTTCCCACTGCTGCTGTCTGTGTATCAGAGGTCTTGGGAAAGTTGGCCTCTCTGAATTCCCATCTTCCCAGATACCCATGGTGCAGTGTTATGCTACCAACAAAGTAACACACATCCACTGCCTGGCACTGATCGGTAACTAATGAATGGTTGCTGTCAGGGTCTCCTAGACGGAAGTAGAGTGAGCAGAGCCTGGAACTCTCTCTTAATGAAGGTAGCTCTAATGGTATAAGAAATATGCAAAATAATCATAAGAATTAACATACACAACTTATTTAACAGATACCTCTGAAGAAAGATTGGGTCGACAAAGGAAACTTTTTTGTTTAAAAGCTATGAAAGAAGAACCGATAATTTTTTTTCCTCTTTAATTGTAGAGACGGGTTCTCGCTACGTTGCTCAGGCTGGTCTTGAACTCCTGGCCTCAAGTGATCCTCCCACCTGAGCCTCCCAAATTACTGGGATTACCGGTGTGAACGACCACAGCTAGCCCCAGAACCAATGTATTAAAAAGTGACTTTTCTAGCACTATGGAGAGGAGAAATTCATCTGGAAGGACAGAGAAAACAATTGTTTTACCAAATACATACATTTGGCAGATAACACTATAGTTGAGATGGATACATCATAACTTTAGTGACACCAGCCCCTCAGACCACGTAATTCACTCCTTTTTCTGTTTCTAAACTTGCCAGGGGATCTTCTTACGAATGAGAAGTGGCAGCGCCAGCATTTCGACAGAAGAGGAGCAAAGGGCAGCAACGTGCTATCCGTGTGCTGGGAGGACAGGGGGGGAGATGCCAGCACACTGGGACTTTTCTTAAAACCTATCTGCATAGCTGGTGTACTGGTTTTACCGATTTTATGCCGGTTCGCAATGATCTGGAAGGGGAGCTGACAGAAATATTAAGGAGGCCAAATGCCACCCCTTTCCTCTTGGTCTATGTAATGTAGCTAATTGTGGAATTTTTCTACCCGAATGAAAATATAACGAACAATCAATTTGAGTTGATTGATAAACCTTTTTAATAGATATTTTTCAGTGAACATTTAGAGTTCATTAAAAATGACTGCAGTGACTGAGGAGAGAGGATTGCTTGAGGCCAGGAGTTCAAGACCAGCCTAGGCAACATAGCAAGACCATGTTTTAAAACAACAACAACAAAAAATTACCCAGTTCTGGTGACCCAGGCTTGTAGCCCCAGCTACTCAGGAGGCTGAGGCAGGAGGATGCCTTGAGCCCAGGCTGCAGTAAGCTATGATTGTGCCACTGCACTCCAGCCTGGGTGACAGAGCGAAACTTCATCTCTAAAACAACAAAAATAAATAAATAAATAATTTTTCTGGTTTTTTTTTTTTTACAAAAAGGCTGCAAATTCTTTATCACTTTCTCCACCAAGAGGTAGTCTATTTTCATCTGCCCCCATACTTCCCGCCACCATTAAATCTGGGCTGGGCTGTGGCTGCTTTGACCAAGAGAACAAATATAGCAGAATGACACTGTGCCAGGTAGAACCAGCCACCATGTCTGAGGAAGCCCAAGTAGCCAAGTGAAGAGACCCCCGTGGATGAGAATGGAGTCCCACTTCCTCCCAGCTGCCCGCCAGCACCGGTTTGCCAGTCATGCCAGCTCAGAAGTGGACCCTTCAGCTTTGGTCAAACACTCGGTTGCCAGTTGGAGTTAAAATGAGCTGTCCCTGAGAAGTCCTTCCCTAACTACAAAGCTCTTGGCAAATAAATAGTTGTTGTTATTTTAAACCAGTAAGTTTGGAGGTGATTTTTATGGAACAATTAATAACAGAAACTAGGTTACTAACTGGCATCTGGTTTAGATTTCAGCCTCTAATGAGTGTGGTTAGGATAGTTATTGCCTTGATTCTGACCAACTCTGAGGGAACTAATGAAATTGAGATTGGGAGCCTAAAAATTCACAGAGATATCACCAACCTATCAAAGTCATCATTTTTGCTCAATTTCTGCCTTAAGTAGCCCACTGGCCTCCCTCTGTAACATTTTTTAAAAAATTGTGGGAACTCAGTGGCAAACAAAATACAGTTTCTGCCATCGCAGAGCTCTTGGTCTAATAGATGTTACGCTCATATCTCCAACTGCAGGAGCAGTGTCTGTTCTAACTGAGTTAACTACAGTGGCACTTCCAGGTCGGCTCGGCTCACAATGGAAGGTTCTATTTTGATGGTGAAGGCTGCACTGGCACAAGAAGTCCAGGACTACACAGCTGGAATGAGTGTTGAACGGCTGTCAGTTCAGCGTGGTTTGCCTCAAGCTCACAGCACTCAAAGATCCAGGCACGTACTCTGCCCTTACCCTGAACATAACCCTAGTTCAGTGTCCTCTGGATGAAAGACAAATGCGAGGGAAACCAGAGGTACAGAGGAGCTGTAAGACAAATCCATCAAGGCCTGCTGGAAAATTCATTTGCCACTCCTCTCCCAAATAACTTGAGCCTTTGCTACGCAAATCAGTACTGGTCAATTCAAACTCCAAGAAGACATTTTTGTTTATAATTTGAATAATCTCAGCAATAAGAAACTTCAGCAATTTGCCAACAAATAATCACATTAATTAAGATTTGTATAATGAATGTTTTATAATTCATGGGTCTCTTTCATGTCCATAATTGTTCTTCATTATCATTCTCAGGAAGTATTTCCCAGAGGACCTTAGCTTGATCCCTTCTCAGCTACTACCATTGCACCCACAGTAACAGTATTAGAACTGTCAAAATATCTGTCATTTTACTAGTTTAAAATGGGTTCACCAGGATCTCTCCCTTGAAGAGGGAATCTCAAGGCATTCAAGTTTTATTGGATAACTTTATGTACTGCCTAGATGCACGGAGCACTTTATAACAGAACAAAACAGCCAGAGCTTGCACATGGCATCTGTCAGCTCAGAGATCTATTGGTTTCCCGCTCTGCCCTTATGCTCTTGACTTCAGTAGATCAGCAAATGTCTCTGTATCAATGATAGAGGATCAGATCTAGGATTGAAACTGTCATAAGTGGCTCTAAACTAAATCAACAAACACAGCTGTCAAATAAGCATTAGGATATGAACACAGGAATAGATCCCATAATATGCCCTCCATGGGGGCTCATACATGATTAGCACAAGCCCATCCGTCCCTGGGAGGCAGCTCCATTGTAAACAGGATTCAGCTCACTTCCAAAGGCCCCACGGGGAGGGGCCCCACAAGAATTAAAGGATGGCTTCCCAGGGTTCTCACGCATACAGCATACGGGAGACCACAGGCCCGCATTAAGAATTTGAAGTACTCCTTTTGGAGCTCTTTCCCTTCTATCCTGTCACACCCTGGCCTCTTCTGTCTCTCTTTTTCCTCAGTTTGATGCCCTCATATTGTTTCAGGCTGTCCAAAGCTTCCAGATTCAGAGCTCTAGCAGACATCTTCTGCATGGTGTTCCAAATTTATCGTTTGCTCTCCCTTCCTGGCATACCATGTGTTTATGTGCTCATCAAAACTCCCATTCCTTAGAGCTAAAGTCTCAGCCAGACTAGGAGAAAAGAAATCTATGCATTCCTAATTCACTCATTGCTTGCAAGTGTGCAGGAGGGGCACTACACAAATTTAAAAGTCATCACAACATGGGTATTGTCCACAGCGTTTTTATTATGTCAATTTCCCAGCACATGGCAGTAAAGCGTTTTGAGAAATGGTCACTTTTTCTAATTCGTGCAAAGATGCTAAAATATTTTGTGAATCGCTGATAAATGTTTGTGCTCCCCGGAATATTTGTTTATAACTTCAAATACATTCCTAATTGGGCAGAACTTTTGGGAAGAGATTTTGTGCAAGGGGTGGACTTTTAAGTGATCCCACTTCTCTAAAACCAGTTGGAGAAGGAGGGAAAGAAGGGATAATGGGCCTTTAGCCCCTCCCTTATCTGGTTACAATGGGAAACTTCTCCTTGCATGCCTACTCCACATATTTGTGTTCTCCTGAAATACTGTTGTCATGTCACAACTTTATACTTTTTATTATTCACATACTACATGTTCATTGTGGCAAATCAGAAAATGTAGTTAGGAAATATAATTTCACTTTCCAGACATAATCACATGATTATTTTAGCAACTTCCCAGATATTTTCCAATCATCAATATGTAAATGCAACAAAAATATATATCACATTATACACAACTGCCCTGAGGTTCTCTTTTCACTTAACACTTTAATCTCTGTCTCTACACACACACACACACACACACACACACACACACACGCACACACACACACACTCATATGAATTTGTAATGCATTTTTAAAAACTCATAATATTTCATTGAGTGATTAACCAAAATTTAATCAATCCCCCTTTTCGTGGAAATTTAGTATGTTTTCAATTTACAAAAACTGGATAATTACCCTCATGTGCACATCTTTGTGCAGTTAATTTTTTCTTTATTTTAAGTAAGGTTGGCCACTACGGGATCCTTTTAATCTCAATCCATTTACTCCCAACTGTCTCTTTCCACCGAGGGAACATAAATATACATATACAAATGTGATCTCACATAGTCACTTTCACTCACAACACACTCAGGTTCAAACTCAAAGCCATACAGAAATCCACCCAGTACACAGATCCTGCGTCTGTCCACTTGTGCCTGTCACCAAAGGAGAGAGAGGGGCTGAGATGAGGCGAGGGGTGAGTGCAGATGGGGCAGGGTGGGAGAGGGGTTCTGGAGGAGGGATGAAATGAAACTCAGGGATTTGTCAGAAAAGTAAGAAAGTAGTAATGGGGCCATGCAGGTGGCATCTCCAGCTGTGGGAAGAGAAGAAGGTACCGGAGCCATCAGGTTGGAAAAGTCTGATGCAGAGCCTGGGGGGTTGACAGTGATGTTGACACGGCAAGGGTGGGATGCATGGGGGTCTGAGCCAGGGAGGGGCCCACACCACAGCCCCTCAGAGCTAATGGTAGGGCAGGAGAAATGCCTCAGAGGGGTCTTGGAGGAGAACAGAGCCCTAGGTGAGAAAGAGAAAGGATGACAGAGAAGGGTACAGGCTGATGAGAGGAAGGAGGACTTGACCCTTGTGAAATATGTTGCTTGAAAGGCCAATCCTTGCGTGCAGTTTACCCAGCATCTTTCAACAACTCAAACCAAATCCTGACATACCTAGATTTTTCTAACTCTGCATTCATCTGTTTTGAGAATACACTGCAATGACACCTGCAGCATTGCAGCCCGCCTTGCTCATCAAGCCATCCCCAGTGCCACCCCAATGCCTGGGAGGCACCCACATACCTTGGGCTCCCACCCAATCCAGTGCCTTCCTTCTAAACCCTATTGGCACCATTGCCAAGTGAATTCCTTCCCTGCCACTCAGGCTGACCACTCCACGTATTCCCATGAGATTTCTTCTCCCTCGTCATTTCCATGGCTGTGTCTCCATTAAATGGAGATAAAACAGTATGTGCCTCACAGCATTGTTGTGAGGTTAAAGGAATTAATACATGCAAAAGGACTTGTAAGTCCTTTTCCTGGGAGATTGTGAAAGCTCAAAAAATTTAACCATTATTAAAATAATTTTCTCATTTATAAATAAAATGCATGTCATGAACACTTTCATTCCTCATCTCATACTTAGACCCTAATTCATTTGGAGGAGCCAGTTTTCTTCTGCCTGAAACATCAGTGCCAAATGCCTGATGTTAATGGAATGCTGCATACCTGATACCTCCTCGAGCAGCCCCTTCTCCAATTCCCAGGTTCCGTATGGTGTCATCACACGAGCATCCTTGATTTGACAGTCCTGTCCATTATTTTTCCTTTTCCTTGACAGTAATTTGCGGTGTCTACTCATCTTTGTATATCCACAGTACCTAGCATGTGCTTTACACACAAAAGGTAGTTAATGAATGCTGAATGTTATTTCCCTGCTCTCTCACCTTAGCTTATGTTCATTACCTGTTAATCTCCTCAACCTCTCCATGAACCACAGAGCCATGTGACAAGGACATAAATGCCATACATTCTTAAAGTTATTTGTAGTAATCATCATGTCTACGATCTCAGATTCTTTGGACAAGGTACTCTAAAAGGCATCGGAGGAAATAATCCCAAATTGATCAGACAAGAATGGAATAGACAATATCGTGTCTTGTCTTCTTTAAAATTTAAAAGTAATTTCATGTCAGGAAGGCACATGACTATGTCTATAAGGATTCCCAAGATATGTAGGTCTAACACAGTGAGATTATGTCTGTTAACATATTAATAAACAATAAAAATGCATCATATCACCAATGGCCCTATCTAATAACTTACTCCTAACACCAATCATTTTTATTTTCACCAAAAATGATCCATGAGCTTTTTCACATTGAAAATCACCAACGAAAGCTCCAAAACAGTTACTTTTCACTTAGTCTAAATTTCTGTACACTATAATAATGTTAAAATAATGTAGAGAGCCTCAAGAATTCAGCGAACTTGAATAAAGATGGCTAAAGACATGGAAATAAACCCTTTGATGAACAGTGCAAGAAACTGGAGTTGCTATGTCTAGATAGGAGGGGCAGAAAGGTGATGAGAGTTGTCTTTAAATTCACAAAGCACTGTTATTAATGATGTAGTAATCATTTGCTATTCATGCTCACAGTAGATAACACAGGAACAAATAAATTAAATTACATCAGGAAAGATTTCAATTAGACTCAAGGAAGAACCTCCCAGCTGATTAATTACTAGGAGAAACTCCTTGAGGGAGGCTGTCTTTCTCCATCTCTGGAGTGTTTCAAGGAGACAATAAACAACTCTCTACCTTGGTGGGCTTTGGTCATCACCTAGCTACAGGCACAATGATCTCTAGAGGTCACTTCCAACTATTTGATTTGAAGACTCTCTCACAGTGTTTACTGGTATCTCATTGATCACAGAAATACATTGGAACTGGCAAAAGGCTGAGGATCAATAGGGCTGAGGAGGGCAGGGGATTAGTGGTAGAATTAAGTACTAAAGAGACATTAGAGGTGCTACTCTTCAATCCGATCATATTCTATCTCTGTTGAGATCAAAAGAAAATGCATAAACTCATACTTTCCCAGTGGGAGACTAAATGGTTAGAAATGAGATAAAGTATCTTCCAGCAACCTAAGCAGAACTTAATCAGCACAGAAAATAAAAAGGTCAAAGTAGACTCACTATTTAATCATATTTTGCAGTACACCAACTTGCCTCTCACAGATGTGAGGCCCTGGCTTTGTGCTATATTGCTCTGTGGACAGCACCAGTGCCCACGGAAGTCTCACATATTTCCTCCTCTGGCCCGAGCTTGCAATTCCCAGCCTCCCCATGTCTTGCCATCAAAGTCCTTACCACCTTCAAAGCCCTAGCTCAGGTGCCACTTTCTCTATGAAGATTCCCCAAATCTACTAGGCTGGACTGTCATAACGCCATGATGCCTGCTTGCCTCAGCTCCATGGCTATGGAGACAAAAGACTAGCAAAGTCAACTTCCCTAGGGGACATTGTGGCCTGCCTTGTCCCAGGGCCTCTTCCAGGCCCAGAGTGTTCCCTGGGCTCCCTTCTCTCCATTTGATGCAATCTCCCAGACACACCCTCCTTTCCCTCCAGCCCCCTCAGGAACTGCCACCCCATCTATTATCTCCTGTAAAACCTCTTCCCCCACCCTGGCTATGGAGTGGAAATCAGTCCCTCCAACCCTTCACTTCCTGCTTCCTGTGGAGGGCCGGCATACAGATTCCTTTGTGTTTGAAGGTCTTACATTAATCTCTTAATCTATGGGCATACAGGTAAGTGAGAATGAATTTTAAAAACACAAGATTATCATAAAAATGAAAATGTTTTTACAGCTTTGGGTTGGCTCCTCAGCCTTAATTCCCTTCTGAGATGGTAAATAAAAGTGTTACTTTGCTTTCATTCCTGAAGGGAGAACCTACTAAATGTCAATTTTGTCACCTCTCCCCCCATTAAGAAGGCTGTGTAGTCCCTTTTCATCCCAGGGATTCATTCGGGGGAGAACAGCAGATCTACCCTAGCATATCTCACAGAGGATAACACCCAAGTCAGTAGGTCTCCCACACTTCCTAAAGGATATATGGTGGAAGATAGCCTGCAACTGTGGCTCTAATCCCCTTTCCATATTTCATCACTACGTCTTCTCCCTGAATTCAACAGCTAACTGCCAACACAGAGCTGAAGATACACATAGAGATTTGCCCATTGGCTATACATTTATATAGTTTCTGACACATTATTTTCCCACAGTCTATGGAATGCTGTGGATAGCTAAAGAAAAGTCAAATGGTGTTGTATCAATGAGCAATTAAATCAAGGGCGTCCAGGCATATTTTTGGAACACTTACCAAATCTCTCGCATCCGTGCACAGCAGTCACAAAGTCTGAAATTTTCTTCTAGCACCTATTCAGTGTAGGACTTGAGATGAGTGGGGAAGGTGAGGATGTATAGAACATGCATTGTGGACAAGATTGAAAAAAATGTAACCTGTTTAGATTTTTGGAAATGCTACTGGGATATTTCTGTTCAATGCCTGAAAAGAAGACACAAAAGGGATAAAGCCCTCTGGTTGAGAGGAGATGCGCTGAGAGCCTGTAACAGGTAAATTATTCAGCAAGGTCACTGGGCAACAGTGGGTGAGAGAAACGGGCTTCTAGGTCTCCCACCAAGCTCTGGTAGGGAGTTGCTGTGATGTGTGGACCAAAACCGAAGTTCCAAGCCGGGCCGGAAGCCTGATGGGCGTGGTGTTTTGGTCTTCAGGGCCCACGGGAGTCCCAAGCAGTGAGGCAAAGGAGGCTGTGACTCAGCAGGCATGGAGCGTGTCGAGCTCAGCCCAGCTGTACTGGACCAAAAGGTCAACAGCAGTAAAACTCATGACGTTGGCAATTCACCACTGCCCATCAGCACTGGTTTTGGAATTGAGCTGGCAATTATAAGATTCTTTTTGACAGGCTGGGGAATGAGAAGAGTCTATGTCCTCCCCTTCACCCAGAATAAAGCCCTCCCATAGTTTGCATTCTGTCACACTTAAAACAGCTCTGTGGGAACAGGCACTATTATTTCCATTTTACAGGGAGAACTGGGTTTCACCTGAGAGAGATTAAGGAAAGTCAGCTAGAAAGCCCACCTCACTTCAAAGCCTATGATCTTCTCCCTTTTCCATTTGAAGATCATTTTCCTTAATAGAGAAGATGGAATGAAAATAGGAGTGGACTATTTCTGCTTTCGTTTGTCATCTGTTTACATAAAACCAACTGCCCATGAAATAAGCCTGTCCTTTGGTTATTCTTCTTGCTCCCCATTTTAAAAGTTATCTTTATTATGTCTGCATTTGAAGAGAAGTGGGGAGGAAATACTGAATTTGTGTTTGAGAGCTTACTATGTGCTAAATACTTTACATATTTTATTTCTCCCAATAAAACATTAATAAATATTATTTTCCTATTACATAAAAGAAAACAACTGATAAAAATACAGAGAGATATGCTCAGTGTACAGTAATGTATTTCTCTTTGTTTATTGGCTTCTTTTTCATTCATTCAAAAATATTTATTGACTGCTTCTAATACTCTTTTAGTTTCAGACTCTGAGTACTTTGGATGCACAGAACAAAGACTCTTACCCCTGTGAAGCTTAACTTCTAATAATGGTAACCAGACAATGAATGATAAACCCAAGTACATAAATAAATAAGTAGGTTTTCTTTCATCTTGTGAATGTGTGCCATCAAAATCCAAACTTACTGGTTCTGGTTCTAGATAAGATGCAGTGAACATATGCCAACTTTTCTCTCACACTGAATGCAACTCTAAAACCCTGACAGAATGCATGACACACCTATTTGAGGTATCTGAAAATCAAATATCAATAGACAGATTGGGAAGAACACCAGAATTCAAAGTAGCAACAAACTAGTAGCTTTAAACAAGGATCAGGATCTCATAATATTTAAAATATCCAGAATACAATCAAAAATTACTCAGCACACAAAGCACCATGAAAATCTCAACTTATAGGAGAAAAAACAATCAACAGACACCAACAATGAAATGACACAGATGCTAGAATTATCTGACAAAGATTTTAAAGCAGCTATTATAAAAATACTCAAGAAATCATGGGCATGCTTAAAACAAAAGTTAAAAAAATCAAACAACCCCATTAAAAAGCGGGCAAAGGACATGAACAGAAACTTTCCAAAAGAAGACAGACTAATGGCCAATAAACATATGAAAAATGTTCAACATCTCTAATCAGCAGGGAAATGCAAATCAAAACCACAATCATGTATCACTTAACTCCAGTGAGATTGGCTTTTATCAGAAAGTCCAAAAACAACAAATGTTGACTTCTGGTGGGATGGCAAACTAGTACAACCTCTGTGGAAAGTAATATGGAAAGACCTCAAAGAGCTACAAGTAGAACTACCATTTGATCCAGCAATCCCACTACTGGGTTTCTACCCAAAGGAAAAAAAAGAGATTCTATAAAAAAGACATCTTCACTCGAATATTTATAGCAGCACAATTCACAATTGCAAAGATGTGGAAACAACCTAGGTGCTCATCAATACATGAGCGGATTAATAAAATGTGGTATATGTATACCACAGAATACTACTCAGCCACAAAAACAGTGGTGATCTAGCACCTCTTGTATTATCCTGGATGGAGCTGGAACCCATTCTACTAAGTGAAGTATCGTAAGAATAGAAAAACAAGCACCACACGTACTCACCATCAGACTGGTATTAATTGGTCAACACTTAAGTGCACATATGGTAGTAGCATTCATCGGGTGTCAGGCAGGTGAGGGAGGAGGAGGGGATGGGTATATTCACATCTAATGGGTGTGGTGCGCACTGTCTGGGGGATGGATACACTTGTAGCTCTGATTCAGGTGGGGCAAAGGCAATATACATAACCTAAACATTGATACCCCCATAATATTCTGAAATAAAAAAATAAATAAATAAAAAAGAAAGCATCAGCAAAAACATAGAAGACATAAAGAAGGACAAAATGGAAATTTTAGAACTGAAAATATATAATAGTCAAAATAAAAAACACCTACTGGATAGACTCAGTGAGCAGAATGTTGATGACAGAGGACAGAGTCAGTGACCTTACGGCAGCAGTTGAACAGTACTTCCCTTTGGAGCACTAAGTACCACCCCAGATTCATGGGGCACCACCTCTCATCTTCTAAGTTCTGACAATCACAACCCTCGCTCTAGAAATATTAGCTGTTCCTGCAGGCACTATTTCTCAATAGTCCCTTTTTTGTTCTTTCAATTTTCTAATTTCCTATATTATACTCCCTCTGTTGACAAATATTCATACATTTCTGGTGGGAATGTAAAATGCTATCACCACTTTGAAAAATGGTTTGGCCATATATTATAAGGTTAAACATATACTAGCCTATAACCAACAATTTTACTCTTGGGTATTTACCCAACGGAAATAAAAACATGTCCACAAAAGGATATAAACAAAAATGTTCAGACCATTTTTATTCATAATAGCTAAAAACTGGAAACAACCCAAATGTCCATCAAAGGAAAAAAAATCCTGAGTGGTATATTACTCAGTTTAAAAAAGGAACATACTATTGGCAAATTTAACAACATGAATGAGTCTCAAAATATTATGTTGAATGAAGGAAGCCAGACACACAAGAATTCATATTTTATAGTTGCATTTATATGAAGTTCAAAAACAGGCGAATTTAATCTATAGTGAAAGAAATTAGAGTAGCAGTTGCCTTTTTGTGTATGTGTGTGTTGGGTGTGTGTGTGCATGAAAGGGATTGACTGGGAACTGGCACAGGACACATTTGGTGATGAAAATGCTCTATCTATCGATAGGGGCGTGGATTACACCCATGAAGGCATTTGTCAAAACTCACTGAACAGGCACCTAAGATAGATTTTGAAATACCTAGGCCGGGCGCGGTGGCTCACGCCTGTAATCCTAGCCCTCTGGGAGGCCGAGGGGGGTGGATCGCTCGAGGTCAGGAGTTCGCGACCAGCCTGAGCAAGAGCGAGACCCCTTCTCTACTAAAAATAGAAAGAAATTATCTGGCCAACTAAAAAAAAATATATATACACAAAAAAAAAAAATTAGCCGGGCATGGTGGCGCATGTCTGTAGTCCCAGCTACTCGGGAGGCTGAGGCAGGAGGATCGCTTAAGCCCAGGAGTTTGAGGTTGCTGTGAGCTAGGCTGACGCCACGGCACTCACTCTAGCCCGGGCAACAGAGCCGAGACTCTGTCTCAATTAAAAAAAAAAAAAAAAAGAAATACCTAGTGTGATTTGTTTTCATTAGAATTTTATCTTTAGAGAATATTTTAGAGTCTCTGACCATCAGGGTAAGCCAATCTTTTCTATCAACTTTTGAAATATCTTAGCATAAATTTTAGGGCATATGTTTTCTAACTTCAAAATTTTAAGCCCTAAGTTAATATGGTCAATATCTACTAAATTTACAGTCACGTCCACATCTTCAAATAGTTCTTGGAGATAGCTTCTCTTGGTGTTTAATTCATATTCAGAATAGATTATAGTGAAAATATTTCTTCATTTAAATTTAGTTCACTTCAATAAATATTACTGAGCATAACTGTGTACAAGGCAAGGTGCTACAGAAAATCCAAGATAGATAGTATATAGTTCCTCCCTTCAATGTGCTTACCACTGAGCATAAGATGAGATTCCAAACAATTAAAACACAGGAAAAATGTACCTAATTTTTTAAAGAGTATAACAGAGTCAACAAGATGGGAAATATTTACAATAAATTTAAGAAATGTTGGGTATTTGTGTCTTTTAACATCCTTGGTCAAAGTCATTCTAGGTTAATAACATGACTTTTTTTCCTCCCACTTCCAGTCCATTCCATGTGCTACTTTTGTAGTCCTGGCAAACATAATTAGCAGACACTGATGATTTCATTCCACTAACTCTGCATTCCCACTAGTCCTAATAATTTTAGCAAGTAGTCTTGAAAGAACGTCATAGTGGCTTCAACCTCCCATATCCAAGAGAACCCCATCTTACATAAGATAGGCAGTGTGTCTCCCTCTAACAAGGCAACAACTTCTTTCCAAAAGAATCATAAAATCTAATTATCCTGAAAATTATCTAAGCAGAAATCAGAATCTACATTCAACCAACAAAAGAGCAGCCATGAAATATTTATTTCCTAGGAATGAGCGATGCATCAGTGTTTGTAAGACATTCTTAACAGAACAAGAAGTCACAAGGATCATTACTTCATTCCACATGTAAACAAAAATTCTTTAAATGAGCAACTCAGAATCTGGTTGTAGTTTTTGCTTTTCTTTTTCTATCAGTGTCACAAATGCCTTAAAAAAGAAGCAGGGAAGATGGGGCAAAAGTTGGGACAATAAAGCTTACATATTTGGAAATCTAGGTTTATAAAATATTTTATTCTCCAAACAAAAGCTTGCCATTATTACCAATCACAATGAGCTGTTAGGCTGCCTGGCTGGAAAACGACGCATAGTGTTTGAAATGATCTATCACCAGGGTTTTGTAAGGATTTTTTTTTTCCTTCCTAAGGACTCATTCTTTTGCTCCTTTGTGACCTTAAGAGTAGGTAATTTTCAGTTTCTGTTTAGCATTGGCAAGCTGGGTATCGTGTCTAGCCCTGTATCCCAAAAGCGAAATCCCTAAAACTCCAACTGGGAAATTAAATCGATTTCTAAAAATGGACCCTATGTCACTCCACCAAAGTCTGTCTCTCAGGAAGTGGGCGGGAATAAGATTCTTTCCTTCCTGTCCTCCTCCCCGACCCACCACTGCTGATGGATTGGAGATGTCAGCCTGTCAAGTCTTATTGGGTGCTACCTGATGTAAGTCCACACTGAGGCAGTAAAAATCTGTTTGCAGTCAGCTCTTTTAATAAGTCTCAGCAAACAGGAGGAAAGCAGATCTATTCAGTAAGATACTTCCTCTGATGCAGTGGGGAAAAAATAGTCCATGACAGAGACTTGATATGGAGGAGATTTTTAAACAAAGAACAGTTCTTTCTTTAGAGAAACTGGAGAGAAATAGTTTCCTTAGGGACTCGGGGATTCTAGGAAATATTATATTTCTATGCTTATGATTTAAAGTTGACCCAGACTCTAAGCTCTTTTAAAAGGAGATCATATCTCCTTTGTAAAATGCCCCCATCCCACAGAGTCATGCTGTGTCCTAAGCATTTTGTGGGTTCTGAACTCTGATGAATAATATTGATGCTGCCTCTTAATCTCAAGTCCAAAGGGGAAGGTCTGGGAGGTTCCTCAGCCTTCCACCTACCCCAAAAAGGATAAGAAAGACTGAGAAGATCAAATATTCTGAGAATATATTTTATAACACAAAGCACCTAATTCTCCAGAGAACCAAAGTAAAGAGTTTCCCAAGGGATTTCAGAATTCTCAGAAATATGTTTTTATGCACGATCACATTATTAAAATCAAATTACTTGCCAATCTCCTGAAGACAGTAGTCCACCTTCTCAGTAAAATATTCCTGGGTGCATTGCTGGAGTACTATGCATGTTATGGTGCTAAATATTGATGGATGATGGTGGTGATGGTAGTTATGATGATGAAGTAATGAAGAAGACAATAATGTTCATAACAAGATGAAGCCAAATTTTTAAAAAATGATCTGACAGGGTGAATTATGCTGGGAATAATTCTTATGTATGTATTCACTCATTCACTTTTCTGAAGCCTCTCACTTGTCATCCTCCATGTCATACTCACTTCTCCTAGCACAATGCAGACATGGCAGAAAGTAAATTCTAGGGGTCTGGCTAGCAACACTCAAGTTAAACTTATTGCACCATTAGACTGAGAAATATTTTTTTTCTGTTGGGAATTACTAAAATAATAAGTACCAAAGTTCTTAATAATATAAGGCTTTCCAGAAATAGTCTTGCATAGCAGGTTAAACATTTGTCTTTTTCCTAACTCTTAAGACAAGTAACATTCACTAAACACTTAGTAAATGTTTTGAATGAATGCATGATTGTACAAATGAATGAATATAAGAATGAATGAGCAAGTGAATGAATGGCTCCTTGAACTATATTTCTCTGCTCGTTAGAATAGTTACTGATTGTGCAAGTAAAAATTATATCTTAAGAAATCTGGGGCTTATGCTCAGAAAGAATCATCTCAGGGAATCTGGACCCTGATCTTTCAAACGAACAATTTAAGATTACTGTACACTAGCTGCAGAAGCATATTGCAAAAATATGGTCCCTGGTGATAAAACAAAATAAAACTACTCATGGTGACATCATAAGAGCAAGTCCTTTTCTAGGTCATTATAATTCATCATGTCAATTTCCACAGAATTTTAACCAGAAGATCTGTGGAAGCAGAATTTATACAATGTGGTGATGGAGGTATGTTTGTCCCAGCATTTGCTTACTTCTCCCACAATATATATTTAAAAATCATTACCTGTCCCTAATGATCTGAGTCCAAGATCACTGAGTTAACAGCCACAAAATCCTTTCTGTAGGTTTTTTTTTTCAATCTACAACTAAAGTCTCCGCAGATAATTGTGACCTAAACCATCACCAAGTTGAAAACTCCTGAGTTATAAAAATATATCTAATTTACCTCTTTATCTACAAACTTAATGCAAAGCTCTGCATGAAACAGCCTCTTAATTAATGTCCATTGATTAAATGCAGGGATTGGACTAGGGTGATGCAACAGGAAATAAATACTGTGCAAGTTTAGAGACATGAGAGCACAGTGTAGGGAGGTGAAGTCAGAATAGACTTCATGGAGGACAAGAGACTTGAATAATGTATTGAAATAAATGGCTGTGCAACGAGCCAGTACTAATCTAAGCAGCTAATATGGAAAAGCACTAAGCTCTCAGGGTCCACAGCAATCGGGCAGTGGCACCTTATGTAAGATTTTTCTAAATATCTTTCTCTTTGGGAAGGATCCTGGCTGAATGGGCCACACATTTCATTGTCACAATGGACCACGGCAGGTGAAATATGAAATTGATGCTGAATTTTTCAAGACAGATGAAAGATAAGGGTATGGGATGAAGGTAAAAAGGAAAAGTAGAAGGAAATAAATGCTTTCAATGAAAGAAATTCTCCTTTCTCACATTTCTGTTCTCCAAAAGTGAATGTCATATGATGTTCTTTAGGAAAACACAAAATAGAAGGGACTTGAAATGGCCAAATGGTCCTATTTTTCTATTCCTGCCTGTTCACACATGGTGGTGTCAGTTCTACAATCTTTGGTCTTTGTGACTGAGAAAGTCCTTCCCATTCATCACCTCTGCATACTGTGCCTACCCTCATATGACTAAATATGCCAGGGCTTGATTCTTCAACCACAGGAATAAGAGTTAGAGATATCTGCTAAATTTTGTGCAACCACAGAAAATGAGAAGAGTAAGTTCTCATCA
Organism: Lemur catta; assembly: GCF_020740605.2. Taxonomy (NCBI): domain Eukaryota; kingdom Metazoa; phylum Chordata; class Mammalia; order Primates; family Lemuridae; genus Lemur; species Lemur catta. Next base: position 87,006,271 of record NC_059133.1, on the reverse strand, counting down.
GAAGGGGAAATGAGGGAAAGGACACTAGCATTTGCTATGTAATAAGTATGTTTGCATTATATTAGGCTATGTGTGTGTATGCACTCAATCATTGCAGAAATCCTTAAATTTAGGAATGAATATCTCCTTTTTATAAATGGTAAATCTGAATCTGAGGCATGGACAGTTTTATACAAGTTAAATAAAGTACATGGTTATGAATCCCAGTAGACTTGGGATTCATAACCAGGTCTGGCTGATTCTAAAATATACTGCAGCTTGGAAAACAGGCAGAGCATGGCAATTCCAGGTAATAAAAAATTTCTGACTCGAAATAAAAGCAAGGCAGTGCAGAATAATGAAAAGATCACTAGAATTAAACTTAGCCCTGCTTGGAATACCATCTCCATCACCAACTCTTAGGGAAATTATTCTCCATTAGCCTCAGTTTCCTCCTCTGTAAAATGGCTCTTCAAGAACTACCTGACAGTATAGCAATACGAACCAAACAGGATAATCTTTGTGAAAGTGCCCAACTCTGCAGCTGGTACAGTAGGGCTCCTGGCATAGGATCTGTACCCAGCAGACCTTTAGTAAATATGTGCTGAATGATAATGCAGTAGAAGTGACAGAACCCATAAGAACCAGCTTCTTTGTTCCAAACCACATAGATGGTCACCTCCTTTTTAAGGATTTCCTATCCTTCCACCACCTCTGAAAGCCACCCGACCTTTGCCTTGGCCGTCATAAATCAAAAGTGGAAAATACACAAACCCTGCAGGAGGAGGTGGAGGCACAGCCTGGGGGTGGAGGTGGGGGTGGGGGAAGAGGAAAACAGACTCATTCTCTTGCTTCAAATCACAGTCTCTTTTTCTCTCTGTCTCCTGAAGTTACTTCTTTTGTGGCCACCCTTAGAAGAAGAAAAGGAAAACAAATCCCAAAGGGAACATGGGAGCTTGGGGTCAGGCACCATGTGCAGCCCTCAACCAGGAAGGATGATGTTTCTTTGGGCACTTTCTCTCTTTTCCTCTTTGACATCTCTCATCTTCTCTCTCCTCCATGACCTCCTTTGTCTCTTGAATCTACAGTGATGACTCATTCCTCTTTCTCCTTATGAAAGGAAAGCCTTTGCCTCTCATGGACAACCATTATGCTTTGACATGGTGACCCCGGCCTCCTATTCTGGGACACCCTGTCCCCGACCCCAGTCCCCATGCCACACACCCCCACTTCCCTCTAGCGCGGAGCTGGGCTTCAGCTGCTATGGCTCCCGTGGAGTTCTTCAGGAGAACATGTGAGATTCAGTTCCCAGAGCAGCACCTCAGCTACCTGCATGTCGCATCCACACAGCTCTTCTTCCTCCTCCGCCCTCTTCTAAGGGGAGGAGCAAGGCCTCTCAGGCAGGTCACTCAAGAAACTTAATGAACAGTATTTAAGGAGAGAACCATAGCTGTGAAAGTCCACACAGGCTCTCAAGTACTAGGACCCGGGCAGCTCCACAGCTGCATGGGGGGTGGGGAGAAGCCAGGAGGGAGTTGTCACTGGCTTATCCCCAAGTGTGAAGTGCTTGCTTTGCCCTACAGCGTTTTATGGTGTTGAGAAGCTTCTCTAGGAAACTCCTGTGGGACTGGAGATGATAAAAATGTAAATAAGAGACACTATAACTCCGCCTTGCACAGCAGCTTCTGAGGAGATCCTGGAAGCCTCTCTAGTCAATCACGTGACATTCCTGGTAGGCAAACTGTGTCAGAGGAGGTTAAGCTTAGTAGCAATGACAAAGTTCACACACCATGGGGCTCTCACTGGTTCTGTGGCTTTGGTGTTTCAGTTTAAACAGGGCTACAATCGCTGGCCCCCTTCATGCCGTAAGTGGAAACACAGAAGACTTGTGCCAATGAGCACCTCTTTCCACTTCAGCCACGTGCGTAAGGACTAAAGATGCCCTTGTGTCCCAACACTCCCTCTCTAAAATAGACAAAAGCCACCTACTTGGCTCAAACACATGCTAAGTCTCAAACACTCACAGTACAGGTCAGAGGCCACCACCCGCCCACCTGCCTGCTCTCCCGGGAATTCTCCCGTACAGCCCCTCGTATGCGGGAACCACTTACACACACTCCCTCTCACCCATCACTCTCACACCTTCCGTTTCCAGGGCCTGGGAGCTGACCTACAGCAGCGTCCCCCAGAGCTGTCTGCCGCTCCTGCATGCAGCCCACCACTGCCGCTCTCCCTCCGCCATGCTGACCCACCAGCACGTTCCTGAATCAATCCCCTCCATCAGTACATGTGCAGCGCCTTCGGTCACTCAGTTTTGTTGAATGAACATTCAAGAATAAACCTACTCCTTAATTCACTCATCCACAGTAATCAGATAGATATTAATAAATCACCTCTTGTACTCTGTTATAAATTCCCAAGCATAAACATACCTCCTTTTCAGAAACTGCTTAAAATCTCCAATACATTTAAATATATGTTTGTTTTGGTATGGAACTCCAACCAAGAAAAGCCCTTCCTAACAACTGAAATGGTGACAAGGTTTACCACCACATCACCAAGCGCCACACAGTGGCACATGAGCAGGCGACCAACACAGTAAGATGTGCTGTGACTCTAGCAAAGCCATGCCAACATTTCTGTTCATTGACTGAAGGGCTATTCTCCATGCATACCACTTAGGATAAGCCCCAAACAGAGATATCAATTCACATAGCCACTTTTTGCATCTTTACATTGTATCTGTTTCAGAAATCCATTCTTAGGCTCACTTGTCCCTTTAGAAGTAGAGCTGCCTTAGAGCCACAAGGTCAGGAGACAATTGTTTTGTTATTTCACAGAAATGGAAGGCAATTTTCTAAGGTAATAGCTTTCATTAATTAATTAAGGTTCTGTAGCCTCTGCTTGCAAGTACCAAACTGGTTAATTACAACGCTACTGCACGATTGTGGAAGATTTCCAGTTCAACAACCTCGTGCACCTCTAAACAGAGAGAAATGACAACTTACCCAAACCATGGGTTCCCGGGTGAGGCTGGGGAAGAGCTGGCCCCGGGGAAGGCAGGGCTCACTTACAGCACAGGGGAAGCACGGACAAAGACACAAAGGCAAACCTGAGTCTCAACACCTCTAATGGAGACATAGGTAATGTTGAGTCAGCCTGTTTTTGTCTAATTAAAAAATAACTTTCTCATGTGGATAATCCCCTGGCTTGTGTCATTTCCCAGGCACCTGTGGGCTGGCATCTGTCACAGGGCGTCTGGCTCCTCAGTTCTGGCATATTCAACCAAGCAATCTCTCTTTTCTTACATCCCCAATAAAAAGTGACATGCCCTTTCTAGCGCTGTGTCAGACTGTCTACACCAGTGAGCAGGACTTACCGTGATGGAAAGGGAACGGCACTGGCGTACTTGAGAAGCAAAATTGGCTAGGGTCAAAAGTCATTTTGAAGGTTTTTAAGGAAAGCATTAAATTCCGTGGCAGATTTATGTCCTTGCGACTATTCACCAACAGTGCATTAAGGTGAAATTGACACTGTTGTTAGAAAGCAAATCTAGTCTATTAAAAAAGCATAAACTAAAATCCCTGATTAGCTTCCTTCCACCAGCAGGTTTCTGAAAGGTTAGAAAAGCCCTGGACAAGCCTCAGGCTTATGGCAATTCTATCATTGCTCTTCAAATTGCCCCCAAACCCTGAAGTTTAGTAAAGTACTAAACAAACAAACACCTTATTTGTAGAAGGAGCTTCCAGAATTTCCACATAGGAAGAGCCTGGGGTAGAAGTGAAAGGCAGAAATCTGGTTGTAAGGAAAGAGCAAGACCAAAAGTATTGTCTTAAAGCTGCTCTTGCAGAGTAAGTGCACAATATTTACTGACTTGTTCCTTTAACACATAGTGTCTGTGCTATGCTGGGATAAGTGCTTCAGACACAGATAGGAACAAGCTAGACACAGCCCTTGGACTCGTGACTCTGAAGTCTAAAGGGAGAGGGAGATACTAAGCAAACCATAACCACAACATGGAGATAATAAAAATATTAACTAATGGTAGCAGCCATTCGAGAATTAAATAAGGCTATAAAATAGATAGTGACCAGGCAGCTACTTGGTACTGCACAGGCACGAAAGGTCGCTCTGAGCAAATAATAGTTAAGCTGGGATCTAAATGGCAAGAGTGAGCTGGCTGTATGAAGAACATGCCAAGAAGAGGGGGCAGCACGTTCCAGAATCCCAAGGCAGGAAGGAGCTTGGCACATTTGAGGAAAGGAAAGGAAGCGATGGATCTGGAACACAACAACCAAGGAAAGAGGGTAATAGGGAAAGGAAGGCGGGGAAGGTGTTGGATTCGATCCTAAATGTAACAGGAGGCCATTTGAAGATTTTGAAGTGATATCATCTGATTTCCTTTTTTAAAAAAAAAATGTATTCTGTTTGCTGGGTGGGGAGGACAACTAGGAGACTTTTGCGGGAGTCCTGGAAAGGGATGCTGGCACCTCGGATGGGGGTGATTGCTGGAAAGGAGACTAGATGACATGACACAAAGACAGGCTCACTAGCCTCAGCTTACACTTTGCCTATGGCAGTGAGAAAAAGAGATAATTTAAGGGAAACTTGAGCAACTAGGTGATTTTGGTTTACCATTTACTGAGCTGGGGAAAACTAAAACAGGAACAATTTGAAAAGGGAGAGAAATTACTATGGGGGGCATGTTACATTTTAGGTGCCTGGCAACACTGTATGGAAATGTTTAGGAGGTAACTAGATAGTCCACTCTAGAGTTCTGAGGGCTGGCCCGAGTTGGAGGTGTACGTTTGAGAGTCACTGCACATAAAGGATACGTAAAGCCACATCTTCACTAGATGAAGTCACCTAGGAAACTTATGTAAATTAAGCAAATAAATAAATAAATAAAAGAGCTCAAGACAGAGCCCTTTGGGCAGCCAACATTTAGAAGTGGGGAGAAAAAAACGGAGCCAGCAAAAAAGACTGAAAGAAACCAGCCAATAAGAGGGGAGTAAAATCGTAAGAGTATGGCTTCACAAAAACCAAGAAAAGAAAGTACTTCAATGAGGGAGTTGTCAACTGAATCAAATGCTGCAGAGAGGACAAGAGACAAGATGACAATGGACTGCATATTGGATTTGGCAGCATCATGATCATTGGTGACTTTGGCGACAGCCACAAGAGCCATTCCATTAATATGATCTGAATAGAAATCCAAATGGAATGGACTGGGGAGAGCGTGAGAGGTAAGGAAGTAGAGAAAGCAATTATAGACAACTCTTTCAAGAAATTTTTCTATTAAAGGGAAGAGAAAAATAAGGAGGTAGGCAAAGGCAGATAGATGTGTGGTCAAGGGTTTTTGTTTTTGTTTTTAATATAGGAGATACTAGAATTTATTGGTGGCTGCTGGAAATAGTATAGTGGAGAGGGAGAAATAGCAAAGTCCTTGAAAAGGAAGAAGGCTAGGATCCAAAATGTAAGAGTTCAGAAGAGCTAGATACAAGACCTTTTGCTTTGTCAAGGACTTTGCTATTTGTAAAGAGCTGGTCTCTAATGGAAGCAGGAGCCCTGGGAGTGAAGGCGGAAGGCATGAGCACTGCTGCAGGGAGATTTGGTACTATGAAAATGAGGAAGTTCCTGGCAGAAAAACTCCATTTACTCAATGAATTATAAGGCAGATTTACCAGAAGAGAGTGCAAGTTAGAGAGAGAGGAGATGTAAAAGGCTCAAAGTGACAAGAGAGAGTGCAGTTATTCTGGAGTGGGAGAAAGTTAACACAGTAGGAAATGTAGCAGAAGTGCTGGGCAGGGCAGAGTGGCAATTTGAGATCCATGGCTTCATCATCATGGTTGTGTTTCTCCAACTTGGAGGAGAAACTGGATTTATCCAGTTGCTTTGAGGCAGGCATGAAATGGGCAGTTTGTTTAACTAGGGCTCTGCATGAGACACCACTGTGCACCACTTCGAACCCTCTTGCCACACCTGTTCTTCCAGGTATGGACTTGGTGACCATTGCTGCTTGGCTTCAGCCGACTCACATAGCACCTCATCCCACGTGCAGACTGTAGCTTCTTGCCCTTGGGGCTTCTCTGCCACAGGACATGCGACGCTAGTGAAGGCAGGTGCACATGTGCAACCTGGAAGTGCAGGAGAGTAATTGGGAGTCTATGAATGAGTATTCCCCCTTCCACCTTTCACTATGCAGTCTTAAGACACATATCTTTTTTTCAATTTTTTTACGTTTAAATTTCAGAATATTATGAGAGTATAAACATTTTGGTTACATATATTGCCTTTGCTAAGACACATTTCTTAAGAGTCCTTAGAGCATTCTGGCAAAATGAATGACCACTTGCCATCAGCAATGCTCAACCAGATAATGTATCCTCCTATCAACTTTCTCGCCTCCGGGTCTCACTTTTCTGGCCCCAAACTCCTGCTCTCTAGAATGGCTTTCAAAGAAATAAAAATCACACACAAGCCTTTGCCTCACTCTCTGCCTTCATGGGAACTCAGGTAAGATAGTGTCAGGAGCGGCTCTAGAAATCAGCCCCTCAAGATGGGATTATGGAGTTCAGGGGAGACCCCACTGCTGGGGGTAAGTGGGGTGGTAACTCCTGGCAGGTGCTAGAATCACAAATTGGAAGGCACTCACCCTTGGTGGATCGGGAGGAGGAGGAGGTAGAGGGTGACGTATTGGGTTACGTGGTAGATCTGGTATTTGAACAACAGGTGGCCAGTTGGCTGGCTTTGTCTCAATACATTTGATAGTCTTAAAGAAAGACACTGGAGGGGTCAAGTCCACTAACTCAGCGAAGACTGCTGGAAAGCAGACCCAGGAACGTGCTATAATAGTGACAACACTACCAAAGAGACTAAATGTACAACTCTGGCACATTTCCTATGTGAACCTCCTAATAGGAAAAGAATGGGACCCTGAGACCCACATGGGAACATGTAAGTGGACAGTGAGGAAAGATTCTCCTGAAACCTCCTAGGAGACAAGAGAAGCTCCTCTCCTCTTGCCAGAGGAAAGAAACCTGCCCTCACTTACAGGCACTGCCAAGAACTCATCTGAGGCAGGTCCCTCTCAATCAGACTTCTGTCCTCCTCAGTAAGTTCCCTGTCTCCCTGTAGTCCCCCCAGGCCAATAACTAGAGTCAGGTCATAGCACAACTACAGTTGCAAAATATGGTCCCTAGAAGGGCATGGATAGCCGGGAGGAAATGTTTCCATACTGAAGGAATTGCAATGGAAAGACCTGGCTAATTACAGATCCACAGAAATCAGGGAGCACATGCAGGAGAGAATTTTGAGGGAATTAGACTTGGGGTAGAGTGTGACATAGGATTTATTGGCATGGGAGCACTTTCTTGTGAATTGAGGTTCAAGCTCCTTGCAAAGACTCCCAGAGGCACTTCTAATGTGCCCCTGAGTTGACGGCCTAGTGATTGAGGTGACAAACAATGGAATGACTTTGGCAAAATATTGCAAATGGTATCAGAATATTAGAGATGGGAATGTTAGACTGGAAGTATTATGTAAGATCGAGAGTCGATTACACGACTATTCTGACATGCACTTCACAAGGCTCTCCCTAGAAAGTCCTGGTGGCATCAAACCCCGTCACCCACAGTGGTTACCAGCTCGGTAAAGCTCCTGTCACTGGCTTTCCCCCCTCACCAGTCTCACTCTCCTAGTCCCTACTTTCTGCTTCCTAACCTAATATTGCTTCCCACATAAACTCCTTGCACAAAGGCTAAGACAGGCTGCTTCTGAGAAGCAGACATTACAGGCAAGCTAAAGAATCCAGAGACTTCTCAGAGCCCTACCACTAACTTCAAAAATTACTGCCTGACGCATTCTAGTGTAGGACACAGTGAGTCCTCAAGAGATGATAATTTCCTCCTTCTCTTCTTCCTCCTTCACCTAAATCAGTCAATTCAGGCAGCAGTGAAAGGCAAACAACCCCTTGAGACAGAACAATAATGCACAGAGTTGCACACGCTCTTTTGCTCTGTGCCAACCCGAAGCCCATTCTGAACACTCTTCCTTGGGCAACGCTTTGCTCCTATGTCCCAGTACACTCTGTTTTCCTCCATGTCGCTATCTAGCCTCAGGACAACAGTGTCCCCTGGAGGGATCAGATCCTCTTCTAGGGAAATCAAAGAGCAGATCAGGAATTAGTCACCAGATTGTGTCATTCTGAATGCAAGGAAGGAGGGAAGAGTGAGAGGAGAGAAGGAAGGAGGGGAGGGGTGCAGGAGGACGTGCAGGTGAGAGGAAGAGGAGCAGTCAGGTGGTGGGGTGGCAGGACTGTATTTGATGAGTTCATGAGCTTTATTGTATTTAAACATCACAACACATTTGCAAGGTGTTCTCCTAGTCATATAGAAGGGGAAACCAACGCTGATGGCCCCTACTTTAAACAACTGATTCTTCAGCTAAACTGGCAGTGTTGGACCACAGCATGAGTAAGGCGCAGGACTTGATCCAGAATGAGGGAAACCAAGCAGATCCGATACACAGACCTCTTTAGGCTTCTGGCTTCTTACAGCTTAAATGTATTTGTTTATACCAATTTATGGGATGATGTCACAGAACTACAAGGCAGACAACCAGAATATTCGCACTTTCCCTCTGCTTCACAAGTGATGGTAACCGGATAAGTATTACATGGAGCAATTTCCAGGGAAAAGGGCCCAAAGTTTTGTGAGGAGAAGCACCAACTTCACTGGCAGAGGAAACAGCTGGGTTCGCTACAAAATGCACGTAGCAATGACTCCTCAGGGAATTTTACCAGACTGGAGTTTGAGTATCTTCAACTGCTGTGCTTTGTTTCTGGAAGGTCCAGAGCATTACACCACCTCCCTCTGCTTCCCTACTAAGATTCTTGCCCATGAATTTCCACCTATACCCATGAAATTGTTAATGTCTTATTATACTATATCCCTCCTTAGGTTTCCTGCTGAAGTTGTCACACCTCTTTGCCATTTCAGCATTCTTCTTTTAAACCAGTTCCTTTGTAAATTTTACATTCTTTCTCCACTTCCAATAATAACAAAGCTTCAAAGACTCACGATACCCTAGAGCTGAGGGGGCCAAATATTTTTTTTTTTAATTTAAGAAACAATTATATAGCATTTAGTCAAGCCTCATACTATTTAATCACTTTAAACTATTAACTTATTTTAGTTAGTTCCCATAGCAATCCTATAAGGTAGGTCCAGTTATTATCCTCATTTTGATGAGGAAACTGAGGCTCAAAGAGATTAAATAATTAGTGATTTAATCTAGCTGTGTAAAAAGTAAAAGGAAGAAGAACAACCAAAAAGTGCAGAGCCCGGATTTCAGTACAGGCAATCAGACTCCAAAGTCTGTGCTCCTAACCTTAGAGATTGTCTAATTCATTCCCTTCATTTTACAGATATGGACAGTAAGGCACAAAGAAGCTAAATGACTTGATGCAAGGCCAAGGTAGTGTATAGACTGCCATGCAAGTCTTCAGGTTTCAATGTTTTTCTTGCTATATCACATGGCCTTGGTTCCAGACAGCCATCCTCACCTCTAATCTATGTCTCAATGGTGGTTCCCCATAAGTTCTTCAATTGATCCACAGATTTACAATGTCACAGTGCATCTTCACTTTATCGAGGTTGTGTAGACAAAGCAAGATTTGCACCTGGTCATTTGGGCTTCAACATCAGCAATCCAGGTTCTAGCTCTTCCCTTACTGGCTGCACAACTGCAGCTTGTCCCTTTAACTCTCTAGAAAGTCCAGTTGTTATGTCTGAGGGTGACAAACTGTGAGAAGTATATAAATCCTGTTATTACAACAATGATGATGATTAGTCCTGTTAAAAGCAAAACGTTTTAGCCATGATTTCTGCAGAGTTTGTGAAATGATGACAAGGATAGAGACTCCGATGGTCATTGTTTCTTACGTTCGGAGGACCTGGTGCTGTGGTCACTGCTGGGGATGGGGAGGCTGTGAGTAAAAGGCCAGGAAATGCAACCCACGTCCCTGTTTATTAACAGCTCTGGATGATAGTTGTGCTGGGCAAAATATAAAGATGTCAATAACAGAGAAGCTGGATGTCAATAACACCTCTGCAAGCTCCCCTTCTCCTGGGCACGAGCAGCACACCCTCCTCAACCCTTTCGTATCAGCTCTTCCTGCAGCACTGTGAGCAAACCCTCATGTAAAACTGATCACACTGGGTATTTGGGCTGTCTTCTCAGCCTCCATTATTGGAAGTTCTGAGTCTCTCGAGGGCAGGAACCCTTATTTTTTATCTCTGTATTTACAAAGCCAGTAGCATGGTTGGCACACAGGAAATGGTGGCTAAATAGTGAATGAATGAACGATTTTTTTGCCTCCTTGAATTGCAATCACGTTGCTTCCATTCAGCAGCCCATGACTCAGGTTGTCTAAGGACGATACTCCAAGTAGCCCTCCCAGGATTGTGTGTCGGCTAGCACTAATTATTGGGGTGTGGAAGTCAATGAATTTTCAAGATGAATGGAAAAGGATGTTGAATGCCAGATTGTTTTTTACAATCAGGTTTTTGAGAACCACTGTTTAGTAGTTCTCCAATTTTCATCACCCAACCACCAATGGGTACCCACAACTCCCTACACAACAGAATATTTTCCATATACATATTAAAAACTAAAAACCAAATTAAATTTTTAGAAATTCCAAGCTAGCATTTTGTCTTGTAGGCACTTCAATTCCTAAGGAGATACTCAGAGACCTGTAGTTTTGGCTTCAAAGATGATTTTCAGGCCTGGAAGGGAGGAAGTATGGAAAAAAGGCCCAGAGAGGGGCGATGTCAATTTGTACATTCTTTGCGCTTCAATGTTGAGAATTCTTTAATGGCAGGAACCAGGTGTAAGTTTGGTTGATCTCCCACAGCACTTAGCACTGGCTATGCATGTAGACAATCCTCAATAAAAATTAGATGGATGGATGGATGGACAGATGGACTACAATTTGCTATTGCCAGTATAACCAACAGTCACCTGTAAGCTTATGTAACTTTGGTCAGAATGCCCAAATAACCTGCCAATTTGAGAATCATTTTCTTACGCATTAATTTCCTCTCCTAACTTTGCTTTACACAGAACTGATATCCACTTATTTTCTGTTCCTTATTCAATCATTCAAAAGAAACCCCTGCCTCCCTCATCACCCAACAGTAAAACCCTCTACATAGACAAGCATCTTCCCACACAAATACATACAACATAACACAATGGTACTCTCATTCAGGGCATTGTGTCTCCATTTGAGTAAGAGATGAAGTCAAAGACAGAGTTAAAGTCTAAGACAGATGTTTTGTTTTTTCCATTTTTTTATTTGGCACTAGCTACCCTGTAGTTTAAAACAAAACAAAACAAAAAAGCCAAAACATGCTGACAATAATGATATTCATCTCCTGCTTGGGGGGAGGGGAGGGAGAGGGCGAGTATAGACTAGTCCTATGTGTTGCACTACCTATCATAACTCCTTATCCCAAATAATCCACTGCCATTCCCACAGCTGTGCCTGGCTGTGCTTTAGCCATGTCCAACTCATTCTCGGAGTCCTTTCTTACTTTTGTCCCTCCCATTTTTGTGTAGTTCTCTGTCTGTCCTAGCTTTTGTATGATGAAGATTTCCAAGGCCAGGTAATCCTTGGGCTGAGAGTGGCCTACTCACGGAGATGGTCTTGAAGGAGGAGGGAAGAGCCATTAAGGAGGAAGCTTGGGGAAGACGGCGGGAGAGATCGGGGCCAGATGAATTACCAGAGGGAAGAGAAACCCAGAGACATTCAATGGAATATGTACAAAAGATTATTTCCCAGATCTCCTGCTCATTCAAGAACTTCCACTTAAGAAGAGATGGAGAATGGGTTTGAGGAAAGCAATACTGCGTTCTGTGAAAAGATTCATTTTGCTGCTAAAGGGAAATAACCACGAGAGAAGAGAGAGACAGAAAGGAACCAGGAGCAGGGTGGGCGAGACAAAGAGGAAGCCATATGGGGAGGGGGGTGGGAAGAGAGAACATGGCATGCAGTGGGAACACTGTTGGAAACATAAGAACCGCCCCCGGAAACAAAATGCCAGCCTCTCTGGGCAGAAATCTAAATTGTCAGCACATGCATCTTTGCTCTGAGAAACAGACACCTTTTTTTTCTTTCTTTCAGGATGAGTCCCCATCACAGCATCAGCGAAACACTTCAAACTGAGACAGACAGAGTTTCATTCCTCCTGTCGTGCGGCAACCCAGGGCCCTTTGCTCAGGGTTCCTCGTAAATGTGCCACCCCCAGGCTGGAGTCCCAGGGCAGGGGAAATTCAGGAACAAGTCATTGCCTAGATTTCATATAGATTTACGCCCTACAAAACTATAACGAAAGAAACCCATCCGTTCTTGGTAAAAAATGAGAACAAGTAAATACAATCTTTAATTATTACACTTTTGAAATACAATTTTCCATTCCATGTTCAGTTATTAATGTCAATGTGAGCAGGGACAGTTCCAATAAAATAGGTAATATTAAATAATAATAACCAAAAAAAATGATTACATGTTTTTGAGCTCTCCTCTCTTCGTACCAAGCTTCCTGCTAAGCACTTTGTGTACGTTCTCATTTAACTGGCACAGAAACAGTAAGAAGCCGTTAGTGATAGGTGCAGAGGTAAACTCAGAGAGGTTAGGTAACTGGCCATGGCCACTTGGCTGACAAGTACAGGAGCCGTGATGCTGAGAGACTCCTCTGGCTCCTAATCATCTGCAAAGGCCCCCAATCTCATTTGAGCCAACAGTGTTAAGTCCCTTCACCACCAATTTTCTCCTACACCTGGTAATAGGGGGAAAATGGTTTGAATCCTTCACTTCCCTTTAATTTCTTTCTTAATGCTGTTTGGAAAATAACACAATGATCAAACATTAGACAACCAACCTGAATAATCAAAAAAAAATTCAATAATCACCCCCTGATTAAGGGTAGTTAACTAGATAAAAGAGAAGAAATAAAAACATGGATGGCCCACAAATGCCTGCCCTCTCTCCCACATTTGACACTACTGACCTTTTTCCTTTCTTAAAATAGTCATTTCTTTTGGCTTTGACGACACGCACCCCTGTGTGGCTGATCACCGCAATCCTCCCTCTGTCTCCATGAGGCCTGTGACCTTTGGTGAGTACTGTGCCTCCCCCCCTCCCACTATAGCGGATGGGCACGGCTCAGTCCAAACCACATTTTTCTTTTCTCTATATACTCTTCTCCTGAGAGAACTCAACTTGTCTCAACTAGGCCACTGACAGCCGAATCAACTCTATGCTGGTGCATTTCAAATCTGCAATTCCACCTTGCAGACTGTGGCTCTAGGCACTACAAGACATCCTCACTGACATGTCCAGCCCTCAGCTCAGAATTTGATGCATCTTCTGTAAAAAACAGGTTCTCACTTCAAGTTCTCCATTTCCCTTGATCCATTGTCTCTTCAATCTTAAAATCTAAAAGCCAGCTTTGACTATTTTCTCCCATGTGTTATTTCTATATAGGATATTACCGGATCCTAAAGAAGTGTCCTTCAAAATTCTCTTGCAATCCTTGTGGCCACCAAAATTCTAGCTCTTGTCATCTCACATTTGGAATATTTACAAATGGGCTGACTTCTCTCCCCACCTTGGTTCACTCTTGTCCCATTCTCTCATACAGTGGTAACAAGATTAATCTTACAATAACCATTTCATAAAGTCTTTCCTATGATTACCTCCTAGAATAAAGTTAAATGACATTGATCTAGTATTCAGTGTTCTCTATGACACTCATTCGCCCAAGCCAGGAAATCAAAAACTAAACAGGCTTTTTCATAGACTAAACTCAACTGCTGAGGTGAATCGGATCATGCCTTTTCTATCGTGTTATGAGATGCACTCATGTTCCAACTGAGTGCAGCTCTGTGCAGAGTGGGTGCTGCACTATTTGTTGAAAATATACAGAAGACTAGAACCTGAAACAGAGTCTCAATAGATAATCCAAAAGCCCAAAGGAAATCAAGGCCACAGATATTTCAAAGCTTAATTTCACAATTAGCTTAAGTCAATTCACTCATTCAACACGTACATAGTGAGGGCCTGCTCTGAGCAAATTCGAGTGCTAAGCATTCAAATGAAACGGTGAGTGGAACAGACCCATCCCTGCCCACATGGAGCTCACGGTCTAGTCAGAGGAAGGTGCACATAAAAAACACGGAATGAGGACTGCAGGGAAAGTGGGAAGAAGCGAACAGATTTGAGATATATTTTGCTACAGAACCAGTAAGATTAGAAAATTGGTTAAATGAAAAGAGTGAGGGAGAGGAAAGAATAAAAGATGACTTGTGTATTCATGACACATGCAACAGAAAGGATGACCATGCTGTTCCCCTGAGATGGAGAAAAGTAAGGGAGACCAGGTTTATGGGGGTTTATCATAACAATCCACCCTTGGGCATGCTCAGCAATTCCATTAGCAGAACCCTATCAGATAAAAGAGGTCGATCTGAAATGGTTTGAAGTTCATTTCCTGACCTTTACCCTATTTATCTTCTCACATACCCTATACCCCTGAGAAAGGAAGAGCCCTACCAGAAAGTAGGCCTGTGACGAGGACAGCAGCATCAAGGACTCAGACAGCCTAGAACTGGGTACCTAGACTGTGAATAACTGCAGGTTAGTGTTCGCTGAGGCAGGGAGAATATAAAATAAATCTTTTCAATCCAAGAAAATCAGATTTGGCCTATTTATTTTTCTTTATCAAGTGACTCAAAAGCTTGGCTAAATGAAAAACTAAAGCCAATCCAAAAAGGGATTGCTCCTGGTGTTGTATATATCCATGCAAGAGGCAGGTTTACCCAGGACCCTTCCTCTCCCTTCCCCTTCTGGGACATTGTCGGCTGCTGTATAATATAGCGTGTGATACATGAGGCCAAGGTTCCGAGTTCAAACCTATTCACTTATCATAGGGTTAGTAGAGAACATGGAAGTTCAATCCTTCATATAATCAAAGAACCAAAACCCTTTAGAATCAGGAGAAACACAGGGCTCACCGCTTCTAAATTCTTTCTTTCCAAGTAAGCATCTCTCCTAAGACATTATTTTACAGGTGAAAAAACTAAAGTCTGAAAAGGTGAAATGCCGTGCCTGCCCATGGCAACACAACTAACAAGGAACAGAGCTGGAAACAGAACCACGCTCTCCTGCCTCTTCCCACAATCCCACATGGTCAGGATGGAAATGAGAGGGTTGTGCCTAGAAAACAGTCCCATTTGGAAAGCAATTTGAGATCGGGTTGATGATATCTAAGTTTCAATTTGCTAAATGAAGCCCTCAGGGGTACTGAGTCACATGAGTAAAATGATCCAAATGATACTTGAAAAATATAAAATTGATAATGGGTAAGATGATTTCTGTGATTGTAAAGATAGGGGAAACAGAGCCACTTGCTGTAGCAATCTAGGCACAAGCTAATGAAGATAGTGACTATGGAACTGGAGGGAAAGGATGATTTAACTTAGGGGCCCTTAACTTAGGGAAATGTGGGCGGCTGACCCACTGCATGTGTGAAAGGGACGACAGACAATTACATGTTTCTGATTGTAAGGCATAAGACCATGGGAACACTCTGTGCACACAAAGTCAATGCTGAAAACCAGTTCTACCAATGAGTCCGAAAAGTCATCTTCACACATGAAGGATTGCACATTTAATTTTTAAAAAGAATAATCAGTTTTTTACTCTGCATGCACAAACTCCACCTTTCATTTCTTTAGTGATTCATTCACATCTGTATTCCATAAAAAATGCTATGTCTACTGTGCTACGAATCCTAGGGTGGCTACCAAAATGAGTGTGATGTCCCCAGCCCTAGACACTCCCAGATATATTTTTAATTTGAGCTGCTTGCACATCTAAGTGCTATGATAGAGGTATGAACAAAGGGCTATGGGAGCACAAAAAGAGGAATGACTAATTCTGCCTGGAATTGTCCAAGAAAGCTTCACAGAGAAGGTGACACCTTAGTCACCTTAAAGGGCTTAAAGGATATCCATGTCCTTCCAGGGAAACTGAAAGGCAGGTACACTAGGTCGGTCACCCCTTTGATTCAAGATGTGAGCACAGCAGCCAGTGCAGCAAGGTGCTCTGGGTAGATTCACTATTGCGCCTCTTCTCTTTCCTGCCTGATTCCAAGACAACACCAAACAGCCAGGATGAAACGAGGTTGATCTTGTTTCAGGCAAGATGAAAGCAAGAGAAGAGCCTGTGCAAATGCATGAAATAGTCATGAAGTAGTAAAAGACTGTCATATTTAGAGAATGGTCGGCCATGTCATTCGATGTTGCTAGATCACAAACTGTGTACATTGGGGTAAGGTGGGAAGTTGGAAGAGAGGGCAGTTAAATAAGATAAGCCCAATCATGAAGGTTGGGCCCAGATACTCAAGGGTCTTTTCCAGCTTGCTAAGGAGTGTGGACTTCATCCACCAGATAAAAGGAGCCATCAGAGATTTGTGGGAAAATTAGACGTCCACTCTAAGTATATAATGCTTCATTATTTACAACATGCTTAAATCTTACTTGATTCAATAAAGCATGGGTTACCACTTCTTCCTCATCTCCAGCTTGATTTGGGAAAGACTACTTTAGCCACTTTGAGGTCTTCAATGACAAAGTCTCTGTCTAAAAAAGTACAGATGCCAAAGCAGTGGGTTTTTCATCATCCAATTCAACTACTAGACATAAGCTTCCTGGGAGATACTTGTTGAGGTCATGGTCATACTTTTGGAATTGATATCTGATTAGGCCTTTGTTCTTATTCCTTTGTGAAGGAAAGCAGAATATATTGGAGGAATTTTGAACATACACCCCTTTTAGGGAGATAACCTCCTTACCCCTGAATTCATAAAAGCAGGGTTCAAAAATTCATAGAAGCAGGGTTTTCGCTTTCTCATGGCCTAATGCCACTATGCTAAGGCAGACTGCTCTCCTGCCCTCATGCTGCTCCTTCCCTCAGCAGAATCTCAGTTGTATCAGGACGGGCAGTGCAATGGGCCGAATCTAATACAGCAGATCTCAGTTGTATCAGGACGGGCAATGCAACGCAGGCTGGACCAATGACATGTTCTGGGACTCTGTTCATAGGGGCTCAGCGCCTAATGCTGATCTTCTTTATCTCTGAAATGTCTCTTTCTCCTCAGATATGTCCTGTTCCTTTATGTCTCCTGTCAATTTCTTTTTTTATAGACATATTTTCCTGCTGCTTACTAATAACCAGAATGACTGATTTGACAGCTGGTACAACCAAATGTAGAGAAGTAGGATCTTTTCCCAAGGCTCGGAAGCAATAGAAGACACAGGATTTTTTTTTTTTTCCAAAAAAAAATAATAACCTCAGTCTGAAGCATGTGTCCCTGCCAGGGCTGACAGACTTAGCGTGTGTGTCCTTTACACGGGACCCAAATGATTTCAAAAGCTGAATCAAATGCTGTACTTGCTCTCTTTTCCCACTTCTCAATTTTACCTTTGCAATAGAAATAGAGAAACAAACATTTCTCAGTTTTCCTAACACTGAGACAGAGGAACTATCATCTTTCACAGAAAAGGAGAAAATGAAATACCAGATGACCATTCAACTTGTGGATGTACCCCTGTTTCTCCAGGACAGCACGTGGAGCCCCTAGGTCACCCCTTTGATTCAATACCTAAGTATGGTGGTCAGTGCAGTGAGACACTCTGGGCAGAGTAACTATAATATTGTGCCTTTTCTCCTCCCTGCCTGGTTCTCAAGATACCAAACAGGCAGGATGAAATAAGGTTGACCTCACTTCAGGCAAGATGAAAACAATGACAGCAAAGGAAAGGAAACTTCTGTAAAATTCAGAGAACATTAATCACAGCCACAGGCTCTTGGCCACTGAAGTTCACAGGTCCATAACAATGTAGTAGCTACACCATACACCCTTTCATCCATCCTTAACCTCAAATGCAGAACTCGATATTGCCTTGTCTATTCCTGATATGAAACCCAGACGAACCTCTCTATGCTTAAAAACAAACAACTAAACACATAACCCTACTTATGACCAATCATTGGTCATATGGAAAAGAAGGATTTGATAGCCTGCATAAGATATTTGCAATCAAACCTTGAGAAGCCAGCTCAGTCTTAAAACATGCTATACGATAAATGCCTTGTCGAGCCCAAAAGAGGATCATGCATTGTGTAGCAATCAATAATGCTTCTGAATGGTGATCAGTTCCTCCCTCGTGTTATGCTTTTGGTGAAGAGATTCTGGAAGGCTTACAAAACAGCCCAGATGTGAAATCTGGAGTCTGGGGAAGAACAAGCATTCTAGATTCCTTCCTTCCTCCTCTTTCAGCAAAGCCCAAATCTGATGGCCTTCAGCGGCCTGATAAGCTGGGCACCTTTGTGAGAAACGTGAAGGAGATGGCTGGGTGAGGGGAAGACAGAGGATGAAGCCAACGATTAACGTCACCTAATAACCACCTACTTGGTAAGTGTGCCTGGAGGTTCTGCCACGGTTCTATCTTACAGATCACAAAGAGCTTTACCAACAACAATGTAGCATTTCTTTCTCTTCATCTTTTTATGCCTTTGGACATACATAAAGTTTCCTAAGTCTTTAATTATTTAATAGACAGATGGCAATGCCCTGTTCTGAAAAATTATGTCATTCCTTAATACAAATTCCAAAGCTATGCCTTGGCCTCGCTTGCCCACAGCAGACATTTGCCAGGACTGGGCCCAGTCAAAACCAGAAAATCACTACACATGATGAAACCACCTACAAACTCCTGCCAGAACATTATCAGGCCCAACTCAACTGGTTTGCCTGGAGGAGGAGTCTCTCAGCCTCCAGGGGAAGAGAGATAGGAGACAGACACCCCACCATTCCTTCTCTTACCTGGCCCTCACCCTGTGTCTTCCTCATTCTAAACACTGTTTTCCCTTTTATCCTGCAGTACTTTAGAAAGCAGTGCCATTAGGTATAATAACAGTGTAGTAATACAAAGAACAGCATTTTCTAGTGCTAATAACTTTCATTTTAAAACCATTTGTGTGCTCCAGAATTCAGCAAAGCATCAATTTCTCACCAAGGCCAGCAGACACATCAAATTTGAAACTTGTAAAATTCTGTTTCTTTTGGATTTACAATCCATGTACAGGGGAATTGAAATATCGTTTAAAGTCAAATTTGTTTTGATGCTCATGCTGCCAGCTTCACTGATGGAAACTCATCTGTCTGCATAAAATAGACACATGGAGCATCAGCAAAAAGAGCAGAAACCTTATTAGGAAATCACGACCACCTGCAAGGGGATCACCACTGCTGACGTGTTCGTGTCCTATACCCTTTCCAGGATTTTACGTTCACAGCATTAATAGGGATTGCAAGTTTTAGACTGTTCAGGAGAGAATCAAAGGATGGAATTCTTTCCTGAGCACCAAGTTCAAATTTATGTGAATGCCTTCAGTGCCTTTGACCCTATTCTGGTTATTGGGGCCAAAAAAAAAAAAAAATGACAGCAGAGTTGATAACAATGATTCACAACCCCTGGCTGCTCTTTAGAATAGACGTGGGCACTTTAATCCACATCAGTTCCCAGACCTTTCCCCTTTCCAGTCCAACTAGACCAGAATTTGTGTTGGGGGGGACCTTGGAATCTGTATATAGTTTCTTAAAGCTGCCCAGGAAATTCTAACATGTAGCGGGACTGAGAAGCACTGCCACAAGGGACTCAAATCAGGGAGAACTAAAAACACGACCAAGACAGCACGGGAGAAGTCAGACGTCAACATGCCTGGGGCTGTCGAATCAGTATCAGGTGCTCAATTTTAGAAGACTCCTGAATCTGAAGAAGAAAAATGCTAACTTTTGATGATCCGAACAAGCCTATTTTACTGGGATTACTCCGTTCGCCGTCACCACCTCTACCCCCCAGCTTCCCTGTCACTGCTGTACACTGTTCTCCAAATGCTTGGGGGGACGGGGTGCAAGCACCGTCTGGGCAGTGAGATGGTGAGCACGTGGGCTGTTTCCATAGTTTCGAGCACACAGTAGGTACCAGTCAGTTGGTCACTCGTGGCTGATGAGAAAGGCAGATTCTGCAAAAAGCTGATCACACGGAGGATGGTTCAGAACACACAAGTGCCTGACTTGGCTGAGAAGGTTAATTTTGGAACTGGGCTGAACGTTCAGGGAAGGAAGCGCTTCCCTAAGGATTGAGCCGCTAGAGGCCGCTCTGAGCCAGATTCTCGCTAAATCGTGTTCCGAAGTGAAATCACATCCAAGGGGAAAGGAAGGCTTCTGAGTAGCACGGGGAGTCATGGCAACACCACGGTTCCTATTTTTAAACTTGTTGGTGAGTGAGCACAAAGTGCGGGTGTGTGCACGTGGGGGAGGGGATTCTGATATGTTTCAAAAGAATATTCTTTCATGAAGTGTTGAGTTGACAGGAGGCTAATAATCTGTGACAGTGAGATCAAAGGATTGAACGAGAATCAGCGATATTAGAATGGTTCTTTTCTCCTCCCTAACTCCACTGTCTTAGTCTCTATCAGAAAGGATCCTCCATGGCCTGGTGTCAGAGGTACCAGGAAATTCCCGAGTTAGCTAACATATTCTGAAATTCTGATCTTTGTTCCTTAAGCTCATTCTGCTAGCCTCTCAGATACTTCACTTTGTGAATTATCTGTGAAGTCCAAACAGCAAATTAAAAGAACCTCTCTGTGGACACTTCACTTTTTGTGAGGCCAACCACGTGGATGCCTCTGTACCCCCAGGATCTAGCACAGGGCTCAGTACGGAATAGGGAGTCCATATACCTACAGAGTATGTCACCTACCTGTCCCTTACATGTCCCGTTTCTTTCCCAGAAACATGTCCCATTTCTTTCCCAGTAGCTTTTTTGTAAAAAAAAAAAAAAAAAAAAAAAAAAAACAACTTTCCTCCAATCTTTGGCTGAGTATAATCCTTAAATAAATCCAAACTTATCTGACCTGGCAAAATGAATAGTGGCCCTGGAGGATTTGTAAATAATGATTTGTAAATCATGACAAAGGCCAAGGTCTTGTTTTGTTTTATTACATGCCCCTGATGATATTTTCAATGTGCCTATAACCTCCCTTGGCCTTGGCATGTTTTAGAACAGAAAGTCTGCAACCACTTCAGTTCCAAGGACTCTCAGGTAGATTTCAAAAGGTATGCAAAGATTACAAGTTGTTGTTTTGTTTTTGTATATATGGGTTAAAACACTTTGGAATATACAGGAATAGGATAAGAAAAATAATTATCCTTCCCAATCAGAAAAGGAAGGTATCAGCAAGACGAGAGCAGGCTGGGAAACAGAGGTGGATACACTTCGGGAAGGAGAGTGAGCAGGCTCACTGAGCAGGCTCAGTGTGGGACATCCTTACCACGTGTGCACTGGACACTGCTCCGGGCTGATTCTGGATCTGTCATGGTCTATCCATCATGGTTCTCCAAGGATGAGGAACCTATGGCCTCAAGGCCACATGTGGCCCTCCAGATCCCCAAGTGTGGCCCCTCAACCGAATCCAAACTTTACAGAACAAACCCCTTTATTAAAAGGACTCAGTCGTTAGGGCAAGAATTCAGCAGAGAATTCAAGAAAGGAAATTCTTTATTACCAAACCACCCTGTCCTGCAGGTTAATGATATGTTCATATACATCAGAGTCATGCCTAAGTGACTCAGCCTCTTCAGCAAAGGAGAGAGTCCTCGGAAGGACAGACAACGTGGGGCAAAGTGCAACTGGAATTCATAAAAATTTAAGTTTGAAACCCAAAGTAGGCAAGTGACTTAATATTCTGGATCTGAGTTTATCTGAAAAATGGAGGGAATATCACCCTGTACAGTACTTTTAAGATTAAATGATGCTACGTAAAGCACTTGGCACATAGTATTCCCTCAATAATCTTTTTTAAAAGTAAATTTTCTAAATTGCTGAAGCTTAGTTTTCTTAAGTACAAGCTTTTTCTTGATTATAGGAAGCATTTTAATGGAAAATTTCAGAAAGATATTATAGAGTTCTCTGACTTCTTATACCAAGGATAATCAATATAATTTAAGCTCTTATTGATGACTTAACAGTGACTATGCTATTTTGCTGTATGGGGATCCTTTATACATGCTTTCTGGCGAGTGTATGACAGCTTTCCCCAAATTGTCTTAGACAACTGTGCTTTCCACGGTCTTCTACGGGATTTTTCTAATATCTTCCCCCTCGTTCCATTTTGTTTGCTTTTTATTAACGCTGTCAGCTTGTCTACCTCATCCCCATCATCATGCTTGTTATTTCTAAGCTGTTGCTACCTGGGAAATCATATAAACAAGTATCTCAGACTACTAGCTGTCTACTAAAGACATGGCCTGGATTCTTCCTCTAGTTAACAGAACTTTGATTTTTTTTCTCTGGGCATATTACTTCCCAGGTTAAAACTAAACTAAATTTGCAAGTTGTCCTTGCTGCTAGTTGTGGCCATGAGCTGATTTCTGGCCAATGGGCTATAACCAAAGTGTTGGGGCGTGGGGATCTCCTTAAAGGAGAAAGGACCTGCGCTTTTTCCTTTCTAACTTCAACTTGCTGCTTGGAACTGGAGCTCTAGCAGCATCTCAGGCATGGGGATGATGGCCAAACCCAAGGAATAAAAGAGTCGAGGCAAGCAGGACTCTGGGTCCCAGCATCATGCAGCCACCATACCAGCTCTAGACAGACCACCTAACTATGCTCATGTCTCTTATTTCAACTGGATTACTGGGACTCTACCAGAGCTAACCCAACTGCCCCACATGCTTCTTAGAAGCATGGATTACATATGTTTTTGAGAAGTCCATAAATAGTAAATATAGTAAATGGGAAACCACATTCATTTTAGGGCAAAAATTTTGTGTCAGTGATTGCAGCTCAGAGCCCTTTTCTGCTTTCTCCATGGTTGTTGGTTATGTTCTAGACACATCAGGTTGTTGAACATGTGACCTCCTCTCCTTCAGGTAAAAGAGCTAAGTGTCCTTGTGAGCACATGTGGGATGTGGTAACAAAGTGGTGAGGACAATGACCCTCGGGAACCTGTGGAATCACTATTTGAAGTCATAGTCTCTAATACACACACACACACACACACACACATACACTCTCACCCCTAACTTTTTCTCTAGTTGATAATGAGGAAGATTTGACATATTATTAAAATCTGTGTAATAATGAGTTATAATATAATAATGTTCTATTCTGTTGTTTTTGCCTAAACAAAAGTTCACGGCAGATTTTTCAAGCAGGGCAAAATAAGGTGAGTGGGAGTGTCTGGAAATGCCACTGGGAAAATACAAAGAATGCAAGCCTGTGAGTTCGCTCTGTTATACCCACAGTCAATCCAGGCAGGGAAGAAAAGAAGCCCGCACAGGTTTGTTGTAATGACTTAGTGATAATATATATGAAGATTATCTGTATGAAAATCCTCACTTTTATTATTATTAGCCATAATGATGAACAACTACAAGTTTTTGGGCATCAAGTTTTATGTCCAACACTAAATGTATTTCAATACATCTCCCCATCTGGACCCCATCTATAATCTCTCTCAGGGAACTGTGAAAAAGACCACTTAGAATGAATATGATATCATCACAGGGTGGTTTCCATGGCTATTTCTGTTGCTTTGTCAGGAAAGAACTTTCCTTTAGAAAAAGAAGATATTTATGGATATCTCAAAATATATATAACCACTTGACTACAAAGTCCTTTGCCCAAACAATAAATGTGCTAGGGTTATTTAGCAACCATCCTTATAGCCATCAAGACTTTAAAAATGGAATCAGATCGGAAGGAAATACCCCAGTGATATTTATCAGAGCTAATTCCAGGCAAGGCATTTTTAAAGAATTCCTCCCAACTTCTATCGCACACTCACCCCTTCTCATGTAATCCCCTAAATAGTCTCAGAGTAGGAAGAATTAGGGAAATGTAACATGCAAGTGTTTTATCCAGTTCTCTGAAGAATGCTCCGCGTTGTTTGACATGAGCACCCATAAACAGGTGCTGCCTGGATGTGTAATACCTGCTCAGTGAGTGTGAGTGTGAGTGTGAGTGTGAGTGTGTGCATGCAAGAATTCCAGACGGTCACTTAGGAACACAGAGAGCTAAAGGCGAGAAAGGCTTTAAAGCCTTTAAATGAAAGCTAAAGAAGAGAGGGACGGCAAAAGATCAATGAATCCCCTCAGAGCAAGGGATGGGAAAGAATGAAGGAAGGAAGAAGGTGGGGTGTGGAGCGGCCGTGAATGAGGGAAAGAAAAGGCCTGAGCAGCGAGGCTGTAGCAGACCCCGGCCGGCTGCTGCTGCTGGAAGCCGGACAAGAGGGAACAGATTTCAGCAGCAGGGGACTCTAATCTGTCAGCGGCAGTTCCTTCATGTGTGACCAGCCGGCCCAGCTTGGGGACTGGTGCCAGTCTGGGCGAGCTAACCCCGCCAGGCCATCCATAAAGCCTTGAAAGCCCAGGGAAGGCCTTCCTTCCCATCTCCTGCCTCGCGCCTGCCTTGGCCTCTCCCACGCCCCCTCTGCAGTGCTGCTTCAGACGCCTCAGCAGTCACCCTGAACGCCCCGCTTCTTCTAAATCCTTACCAGCCACATCGGGTCCTGGAGAATTTTTTTCCAGGATGTGACCACTTATGCATCCCCAGTAGGGCTATCAGAGAAGAAACAAAAAGAAAGCCTCAAACCATCATCTGTTTAAAACGTGCGAGATCTCATGTAGATGCAAAAGCCACGCAAGTATCTCTGTGCTCAGGGAGATCATGTTAGCTAAGCTGACCTTGACCAGCTGTGGTTCAGCTTTCACTCAGGCGTCCAGCCTGTATCTGTAACCAGAAATGACAGCACTCCAGCTTTCTGGCAACTCGCCCCCATCCTTCCCCCCACCCAGCCAGCCAGCCTTCATCCTCTGGTGGGAAGAGAAAGCAGATGGAGAAAGGACTCCCACTCGATTCCTAAATAATACCAGCTTCAATTCCCATTAACTGTGAATTTGCACCCTTGTCTGGGTAAGAACCGAGGAAGCAGGAGTTGTGGGGACATTTCCAGCCCAGGGCAAAGGCCAGCAGCAAAGCCCTGGCTGCCTGTGGCCCTTCTGAGGACATGGCCAAGCAGTCAGGGGCAGCGTGCTCCGGTGTGGAGTGCGACTCCTGCAACAGGACCTCCTGGGTTCTGCACCTGCCTGGCCTCTCCCGGAGGAGGGGCCACGCTGAGATTGCGTTTTCACATTTGTAAAATCCATTCTATGCAATACCGTGTATTCACTGAGAGGATATGCATTGAAAGGGTTGAATCAGGTGAGCACTGAAGACTCTCCCAGCTCTAATGTTCTGATTCTAAGGGAAGCCGAGCTTTCTTTAAAGCTTCCTGAATGTGCTGCATTACGAGGGGCTGAAATGCAGGTCCCCGAGGCAGACCAGGCTAGACCCTGGCATCACACAGTCTAAGTTGGGGATCCCCGGGCCTAGGGTTCCTTAAAAACACATAAAATGAGAATCGGGAGTCTTGTCTTTTCATTCATGCTTTTCTATCTGATAGATATTTATCAAGTGCCTACTTATCAGGCATGGTGCTGGGAATACAATTAAAACACAAAACCTGCTCTTGCAGAGCTTAAATTCAACTGGGAGGAGGGAGGTCACAACATATTTAAACATATAATATATAAAGTATGTCAGCTAAGTGCCACAGATAAACACAAAGCAGGATAAAGAGACAGAGAGTGCTTAGGAGGGTGGGGAATACAAGTTGCCCTTTTAAGTAGGGTGATCAGAGAATGTCTCTCGAGGACATTTGCCTCAGGATTTTTGCAAGGTGCTGGGGATGCAATAAGGAAACTTTTGCAGCCTGGCTGACAACAGGGGCTGACTTAAATATATACCTCCTGACCCTCTTTTTAACCCATGCCATTGTCACCAGCCCACATCCCTTCTGAGGCAGAATCTGTTCTTCAGAACGAGGCTTGTCTGCTTTCTCCATCGAGAGCTGTTGCCCCTCTCTGAGACCATCCTAGTCCTTCCTGTAGACGACGCACCACCTGTGTCACCCTTGCCAGCACAGATGTGTAGTCTCCACCCCCTAATTGTCCTGGGTGAGACGTGACTCTTCCCCACTCACTCATCCACTTTTATCCCCTACCTTCTCCTCCAAATCTTAACGAGTGTTTGAAAGGAGGAGGAAGGAGAAGAGGAAGATAAAAGAGTGGGGAGAAAGAGGAAGAAGAGGAAAAACAAAGAAAAGAAGAAAAAGAAAAAAACGCCCCTGACGTCGTGGGTAAGTTTTAAATCTTACAAGTCAGCCACAAAATTAAATAGTGATTAAGGAAGGAATCGTGTGGGGGTCTAGTGTTAAACACTTGAGAATACCCTCCCCCGGTTTGCGTTTAAGGGAAACCAGCAAAGATCACTTACTGAAATGACCCGTCAATTTATCCGACAGGAAGAATGTGAAGGACTAGAGGAAAACAGAAGATGAATGATCCTCATATTCCATTCTTCTTCCATAAACAGGTAAGGCCTCCTTTGTTATGCCTGAATTACAGTAAGCATTGGATATGCCTTTAAGGACAGTTATTAGGTTCAGTTCTTTTTCCCAATTTATATGTCCTTGTAACTACTGAGAAGATAAAGTCTCTCCCTCCCTCTGTATACAGACATATCTCAGTTTACTAAATATTTTCTATGAAAATGTAGCTTTCCTTAGATTCCAGTATATTTCTTTAGCAAGATGAAGACCCACTATGCCAGCTATTCCACTTATAACTGTGCATCCATATAAACTTTTCACTGGTTGGTTCACGTGCAAATTAGATTAATTTAAGTGAACCTATAACACATATTTGCCTTACCATAAATTTGCCTATGCCTGGCACTCAGTGAACATTTAATAACAGCTAAGAAATGGGTAATGACCAAGCAGCTCTTGCCCATAAAGTCTAAAAACTAACTCACTCAATTTCTCATTTATTCCTTAACCTCTCATCACCTTCCAGGTCAAGAAAGCCAACTAGGCATCCCAGGGGAACAGTCCAGCTAATACAGTGGTTCCAAAGATGGGGACCCTGCCTCAAGGTTGCAGGAAGACTATGATCATCCCAGCTCTTCCATCAAGTACCTAACAAAGCACCTTTCTTCACATCAGTTATTCAAAGCCATTGTTCACCATCCCTCAAGTGCTGGACCAGGAGGATCCAGCCTTTTGAGATGGTAACTTTCCTGGGAAGGAAGAATTTGAGGAAGGAGGGAACAAATGTTGAGTCAAAAAACCGAGGACACTAGGGAAAAATAATTAGGCAAGATTCATAAGAGTTTTGCTACATTAAGATCCAGGTATCTCAAATAGCATCTGCTCTTTCTCTAGGTTCCCCAAGTAGCTTTGTATGAAGGGAAGCAGCAGTGGGTTGTCAGGACAGAGAGTGCAGAGGTACGTACATGGCAGGTGTATAAGCACGTGCGTGACAGAAACAGACTATCAGAGTACAGAGAGCACGTTGAGAAGAAAAATAACCATTAACTGCTCCTTGGGGGAGTGAGGAATGAAAAATGCAGACATGTGCCAACTAATGGCTAACAATTCCTCCCTAGCTCAGGGGGATAAAGATGGGTTGGGACAGCAGACCTAATCACTTCCTCGATATTTTCAGATCATCTGGTATCAAAGGTTTTCAGACTTTTCTCAGGAACTAAGAAAATCCTTCACTTCGAGAAAATATGGCGTAAGAAATTCTCCAGCTCTGTCAGTTGAATAAAGTTTCTAACTGGAATCAAACTCTCTCAGCATGTCTTGGGCTATGGTGTAGGCAGGGCATTGCTCTGTGTTTACTAATAAGGCATAAATGAATGCTACAAAGTTTCAAGAGAAAATTAACTTTTATCAGCGTACAAAGAAGGGTTGCCAGATTTAGCAATTAAAAATACAGGAGCCCTGTTAAATTTGAATTTCAGATCAACAAAAACTATTCTTTTGATATAAGTATGTCCCATGTAATATTTAGGATGGACTTACAGTACAAAAATATTCATTGTTTATCTGAAATTCAAATTTAAATGAGCTTATATATTTTCTTGCAACCCTGGTAAAATGCCTCTCTAGGCAACCCAGAGCCTAGGAGTAATCATCAAGTCTGTAGCAGCCCACGCTTCAAGGAATTAAGTAGTTATCAGAAAGGAATTTGGATTAACACCTGATAAATAATGTTTATTTGATAGTGAACAGAAATAGTGCATTTTAAGGATTATATGTCATTTTAAAAATTCTTCCTTTGGCAACAGCAAGTGAATCACTTCAAATATGTGTCTGTCTTTGGGATTCAGGGATATCATATAACCCCTTGTCTCTGTTCCCTAAATCTGGATTTAGAAACTTCCCCCACATGGAGAGAAAGCGACAATCTCGACAGCCAGAAAGGAGAGCTTTGCCTCCTCCTGCAAGGGCCTGCTAATGCTACTTACCGAGTGTTCAGAAGGTGAGAGGAGAAGCCACTTTCCTAACTACATCCCCAGTGTGGCCCTGGGGCTGGGGCTCTCCCAGAAGTCTCCCCAGGAGCCTTCTTCCTCCCTACTGCTCTTGCTGAGAAGTGAGCCAGTGGCCAAAGGAAAAGTCATCCTCATAAAACCACCAGCCATTTGCAGCAATTTTATTTGCAAAGATTTCCTGCTGTGGCTAAATGGTGCGGCTGCTTGGTTCCTTATTTAAAAGAGTGACCCCAGTGAGACCAGAGCTTTGGGGGGTGGATGGGGAGAGTCTAGAGGAGCTTGGACTGAGTGTGCCTAATTGAATTCCACTGATGTTTTCGAGAGTGCTGAGCCTGGTGATGATGCCCCAGACTTGAGGATGACTCTTTATCATTTCCATGAGCCCCGATCCATTCTAGGTCTTAATAAAAAAAAAAACTTAAGATATTCTCAAGAGAGGCAGAGACTGGAGTCAAGAACCATAAGCTGCATTTAGGAGAAGAAGGAGAAGACACTAGGGGTGAATGAGGGATGCAGGTATGTGGACAGGAGAGACACCCAAGAGAAGATGTCCAGTGGCAGGTAGATGCAGAACCCTAGAAAAGTCGGGGAACTGAGGCAGGAGAGAAAGTCCACAGAGGAAATGTCTTAGGGCAGAAGCAGGTAGGTAAGTCTGAAGACACTTCCCAAGCAGCACACTTGGGCAATCCGGTGAAGCAGGACTCTCTCTCCTTGCTTCACTCTGGGGCCTGGGGACTCGATGAGAACCCTGCGCCGTGTGAGCCTGTTCCCTTGAGGACTGCCACACTGGAGAAGACGGAGGTGGCCTCTGTGGCCATCTCGACCATAACCTCTAGAAGCTCGAGGAGGGCTACCTTCCTGAGCGACCCCATGAGAGCCTCTCAGGCCTTGGGGAGATGGCAGCAAGCGTGGTCCCAGAGCCGCCTGGTTGGAGACCGGGCTTCCGAGCTAACATTTACACTGCAAGGTAAAATAAGCCAGGAAGGAAATGATAACATCTGCACATCACTGTTTACCCAGTGGAAGTTTTAAGATAAAAGCAGGCATTCCTGGACCGTATTTGCGGACTTCAAGGTAACATTCGCTTGATTTCTTTGTGTTGTGTGGCAGATGTTTTAGACTCAATAATCCTTCATTGTTCGCTTTGGTTTTAATGAACAAACATGTCGAAAAATTATCTGAGTCAGATTTGAATTGAACACTAAAGACAGCGGGAGTACAAACAAACCTACAGAACTGAATCAACAGTAAGTGTTTAAGGAGGATCTGTATTATCCTGCAAAGAGGCGCAGAACAAGGTGGCTCCTGAAGCACAACTGTGCGCGGAGCCTGGGAGGACATCGTCCATCACTTCCTAGACCACACATGGTGCTAGAAATGGGGACGGAGAAGTGAAGACGGTAGGACGGTCACTGCTGTCATGGAACTTACAGGGAAGGGAGAGAGGAAAGCATGAAATTGCTGTGGTTTAAAGAGTGGATTGATTGGAAAAGTACAAGATGCGGTGAAGGCACACAAGGCGGTGGTGTTAGTCCAAGGCTCAGAAGACTTCCCAGTGAAGTGCTGCCAGGCCTGAAACCTGAAGGAAGAGCACAGGGCGGGAAAAGGAGCCCGAGCGCGTGTGTCTAGAAGGGAGCGGCATGCTCTGCTGCGTGCTCTAGGCAGAGAGAGGAAAGAACTAGAAGTGAGAGAGGGCGTGGTGTCTTCCAGGAACCAAAGGAGGCTCTCAGTGTTGCAGGAAGGCAGAGAATAGCATGAGACAGTTTTGGAAAGACAGGCATGGCCCATGCTGTGGAAGGCTCTATAAACCACATTAAGGAAATTGGTCCTTATTATAGGAGCAATGAAAAGCCACTGAAAGGTATTAAGCAGGAGAGTGATGAAATCACATTTTCATTTTAGATCACTCCGGCTGCAATGTAGATTGAAAAGAAGCAGAACTGAAAGCAGGAAGATCATGTAAGAGGCCCTACAGTAATGCAGGTAAGAGATGGCCTGGGAGGCGGGAGGGGAGATGAAAATAAGCACAGCATCCTAGACGAATGGGGGGCTAAACCCAGAGAAAATGGTTTGATTGGCATGAGGTGTCAGGGATACAGAATCAAGGGCATCTTGGAAATTTTTTATTTTCTGCACCTTGGTAATAGGACATATCCCTTATGGGCAGTGCAGGTCTGACTGGGAAAGGGCGGGAAGGTGATGGGAGAGAAGACACGAGTTCAGCTTTGGCTATGGTGAGTTCTGAGGGCCCACAGCATCCACAGGAACACATCTGGTCACAGTTGAAGCTACAAATCTGGGGCTCAAGGAAAAGGGTCTGGCCAGAGATGTCAGTTTGGGGATAGTACAGACATTAATTGTATCCTTGGCAATGGATGAGAATAGAAGAGGGTCTAGGACAGAACCCTGAGAAATACCAACATTTAAGGGATGTATAAAGAAACAGGAGTCTGCTAAGGAGCCCAAGATGGAACTACCAGAGAGGCAGAAGGAAAATCAAGACCATCTGTACCCAACAGGGGTAATATCTAGGGATGAGGGAAAGGGTAGAAAGTTCAAGGTGGGAGAATATTAGGACTGGATCACAAATACAGCTACTTTAAAGCTGGTTTGCATTTCAACCCTGAATTAGGAGATTAGTCTAGAGACTGCAGTCCAGCTGCCTTCCAGAAGTGACTCACTTTCAACCTTCACTAAATGTATTTTAACATTCCCAGAGTACATTTTCTAATATTTTATTTCTTAAGCTGGATGGTGGTAACATAAGTATGTATTAAGTTTTTCTGAATACATTTCTGTATATCTGATAGGATTCAAAATCAACTTAAAATGGGTGGCCAAAACATTGTTGAGTGAAAGAAAGGTTATCGAACAGCAAGTACAGTCACATATTCGTATGTGTAAAATTATAGATTTATACCCACATAGATATATGCACACAGATGTCAAGAAGGATGTTTAATTATTTCAATGATGATTATCTTTGGGTTAATTGAGTTTAAGGTCATTTTTGTCTTCTCTTTTGTGTTCTTCTATTTTGTTTGAATTTTTACAATGTGCTTACATAGCAGTTTTATACAAATAACAAAACCACAAAAATACAGCATAGAATCTTCTACCCTACAGTCACCAAATACCCTTAGGAGGCTGCACTGCCATCATGGCCGGGTTACATGAGGTGAGGTCTTGCTAAACAAACCAGACTAAGAACAACCATAAACACTTCCTCTGTGGGAGCATTCTCACTCTTGAAGGGAGGGAGAGGGAAAGCAAAGGAGACAAAAATCAAGCCTGTTCCTATAAGGGAAGAATACTCTTCATATGCCTGCAGACCCATGTAACCTACTCTCCATTCCTTCTACATACAGCAACATTCCAAAGGAAACTGGACTGGTCCTTCCTTATTTCTAAGCCTACTGCTTCTTTCCTAGTGATTAAGTGGTCCTTCGGGATCAGAGAGGCCTGGATTCAACTGCAAATTGACCACTCACTTGCAGCATGACTTTGGCTGATTTATGCCCCCAAGCCTGTTCTCTTGTATTGTAAAACAAACAATTTTCAGAGCCTGCCAAATAGAGTTGTTTTGAGGATGAAATGAAGTCAAACACATAGAGTAACATCTAGCACATAGTAAGTGCTCAGTAAGTCAGAATAGTTTTCTATTTCTTAGAAAGAGCACACAGTGTAGCAAGGTTTGGATCCAAAACACTGCTCCAGTCATGACCAATGGCCACCCCTGAGGCCAGCCTCAACCTGCTGCCAACTTGAACTGCTTTGCCCACAGTTTCTCAACCTCCAACTCCAGCCTTTGGAGATCTCCTCTGATCTCCACCATCAGTGTGCCCTTTGCTCCACACTCACCTATTCAGCATATTGGACTGGTAGATTCTCTTCTCATGGGTATTGTAACAACTGCTTTTGGGCTCAGGGATGAAACTGTGTTCAGACAGCATGTCGGAAGCAGCTGTGGTGATTATGGCGATTCCATCTCTCACTCTGGCAGGGAGGCCATAGTCCCACTCGTCATAGGATACAGAGATGAGCCCAGTGGGGAACTCCGAGGGCACTGTGTCTGTATCCCCTGCCACCAGACTGGGCACAATCCACGTGTAGCCATAGCCAGTCAGCCCTACTGAGTTAGCCACTTCGAAGATGTAGGTGGCTTCTTCCTTAGTACAGTAAAGAAGAATGATGGGGCTTTGGAGTTTCTTGAGCTGATTCTGGATCTTAGAATCTCCATCATCCAGGGACATGTCTAGTAGGAGGACTTCCTCCAGCTCCCAGCCCACGAAGCTATTCTCGATGGTGCTGCGGATCTTGTTTACAAAGTCCTGGTAGCCAGGGAAGTAGGTGGTGACAATAGAAAAGATGTACCAGTCGTATTCTTCCATGATGTTGAGCATTACGGAAGCTTGCTGTTCAATTGATGGACCAAACTGGAAGAACATGGAGGATTCATCCTAGAATAGTAAAAGTGCAAAAAAAAAAAAAAAAAAAAAAAAAAAGAGAGAGAGAGAGAAAGAGAGAAAAGAAATCAAACCAAAGATGGTAATGGAGATTTTGAACCAACTGGATACAAAGCTTTGTGTTAATTATTTTTTCATATAATGCCTTTAATATTTTTTACTTTCAATAAAATACTTTTTAAATATTTGAATTGCAGACATTTGTAATATCTTTCTTCCTAAAACTATCTCCCAGACTTTGTAAAAAATCAACATAGGTCTATACTTCCCTTGTCTAAAATCCTTGGTGTCACGGCCAGTGCCTACGGCAGCTCCCCAAAATTAAATATGTTAATATTCCTATAGCAAAACACATAAAGAATCACATAAAGTGGAATAAAGACTTTCAATGGACTCATGTCAGTTCATATCAAGTATTGCTGTCAATGAGTTACACAAACACATACACACATGTTCATACAGACAGACACACTTTCCATTTTTTGAGGATTTTGGATTTCTTGATTGTGGATGTGTATCACTAAGTCACAGAGTGAATAATCCAAAATGTTCCCAATCTACACTTAAACCCACCTCTGGAGGTAGTATAGTCTCACTGGCCCAGAAAGTGGATGGTACTCATGTACGGATTTGAGGGAGATGCCCAGGTAGTGCAATACATACCGACTGGATCAGTATATAGTCTGTAAACAAATACCTATTAAATTAATGGCACATTTAGTTTGCTCTCCAGCTTCCGCTCTGATATTAAGATACGCAGGTTGGAGGAAAGCTCAAACAGCATATCTAAGCTACAAGTTAAAATGACTGGTATTCAACCAACTCATATATGATTAGGCTTTATTTTAGAGCAACATATAGAAAATGGCTCTTTCTCTTGCCTACGGAAGACCACAGGGTCTGAACTGTCTGTTACACACATGCCTCTGTCAATCCTGAACATCTTCTGTTTTCTCCTTCCTTTCCAGGGAGTAGCCATTTTAAATTTCTCCCATTTTAAGCTATATTTCACCTGCTGTTCTGAGATGTCGAGCCCTGCATTTTATCTCTACCCTATAGCTGGAAGAATCTGAAATCGCAAAATGAACACCCTCTCAGCCTTGTGCTTCTCTCAGTCCATTTTCCCCTGATTTCCTCCTGGGTAATGGTACCTCTTCTCTTGGTCTGTGCCCCCTATCTTCCATCCCATGGTTCATCTCCATTTTATAACAAATCAGGCTAACAAAATTGTGTCTTTCTCCAAGGGTCAGTTCTCTCTTATCCCCCAACAAGAGCTTTACAGTACAGTTACAAGAGACCTGGGCTTTTAAACAAAATTATAGAGTGATTTCTTAGCTCAGGAACATATTGTTGTACAGCTGAGAAATTGCTGAGTATTTTCTGGGCACCCACTATTGAAAAAAATACAGGTTGGGAAATAATCCAGCTGGTGTCCAAAAATCCTGACTCGGCAATGAGAGCTGCCAGCCCTTCAGCTCTGCCAGAGCTACGTTTGCTTCCCATGGCTTCAACTCCCCCCTTCCCCACAGGCTATAGAGAAGGAAAGAGTGGGTGCTTGGTCATTTGGGAGGGATTCTTCCAGCCTAGGGTGAAATGGTGCTTATCGTGGCTCCCTTCTCTGGCCTTAAACATACTATTGAAAAGAAGCATCATAGAATCATGGAATTCAGAAAAGTCGGGAGGGTGAGGCACCAAGAATGGGTAGGTAAGAGAAAGGGAATTAATTCAGAATAGAATAATTATACCAGGTGTGTCCATTCTAAACCCTGGCCAGCCCCTGTTCCTAGACTTCTCCCATAACACATGTAGTACTCTTCAGGCAAAGCCGACCTTGTCCTTAGGTTATAAGACACAGTGGCACTGTGGTCTGAATGTTTATGTCACCTCAAATTCATATGTTGAAATCGTAATGCCCAAGGTGATGATGGTGTCAGGAGATGGGGCCTTTGGGGAGGTGATTGGATCATGAGGGTGGAGCCCTCATGAATGGGATTAATGCCCTTAAAAGAGAGGCCCCCAAGAGCTGCCTTGTCCCTTCTCCCAGGTGAGGACTCAGGAAGAAGGTCCCCCCAGAGAGTGGGCCCTCATTGGACACCAGATCTGCTGGTACCTTGATCTTAGACTTCTCAGCCTCCAGACCTGTGAGAAATAAATTTCTGTTGTTTATAAGCTTCCTAGCTTATATTATTTTATTATAGCAGCCTGAATGGACTAAGACAAGTGTGAATCCGGGACAACAGAACTTAATTATATCAAGACTTGTCAGGCGTCTACAGAGAACCCCAACAGGAGCGGAAGACCAGTGACAGAGCAACTCACCTAGAACAGCTAGCACTTTAAAGAAACATCCGCTTGTTTTTCTTGTTACACTTCCAGCTAAAGGGAATTTTCAGGATTCCCAAATGAGAAATATTATCACATGAGCTTCCGCAAGCCCAGTGGTTATAGCAAAGTGAAAACACTTTCAAATACACCTTAAGATGTACAGGCTTGGGATGAAAGAGATCCCGATTGCAAACAAAGTCAATCCACTTATTCTGTGATAAATGAACAGACCAGATCTTGTCACAGAAGGTTCTTGAATACATGCAAAGTTCCACGTATGGTGAAACCACAGCTGGCTGAAATCCATAGCAAGCTCACAAGAGAGCTTTGAGAGAAAACCCATGGGGGTCCATGGTAAATGAGCTCATGTTAATGAGATTGAATTTAAAGGAAAATAGTCTATTAAATACCCATCTTACCTTCCTCTCTTTTGGACTTCTCTTAATACTCTCCCACAATTATAAATGGCTTATAAAGATACTGCCAGCAATAACATGAAGGGAGCCCACTAATGGTGAAAGTAAGAGAAAAATTAATATGGCTCCATTCTACCCCTACCACATCCTTATCTTACCTCTAATTTCCTTGTCCTCCACAATCTCACCCATCTTCTAACTCCTCTGGCCCCATCAATGCCCAGCTCAACCATTTTATTTTGCCAATCCTTCATTAAATAAGGATGCCTTATGTGACCATGTTATCTGGCACCAAAAAGAAGTTAACGAAGCCAAACAGAAATCAAAAAACAGAGTTACAACTTGAGCCAATGTTTCCCGGCATAATGAGTAGTCCAGTATTATTAATTTAGTTGACACATCACTTTGGTGTACAGTGATCAAGAATGGAACAGCTCTTTTTCAACAAAGCTTTGAGCTAACTATAAGTTGCAAACAGTGACAGGCTTTGCAAATTATGGCCATAGCCACAAATCAAAGGGCAATCTTCATGTGTGCATGGAGTGGAAAGGACTGGTGGCCACGTATCTATCTTTGCAGGCACCCAGCATACACTGTGATTACCACAAGTGATGGAGGATGAAGGACGGAGATATAATTCTGTTTGCAGCTCACTATGCTTCCCCACTTACATTTCTATCTCCTAATGCCATTACAAAATGTTGACCGACAGGAGTCCTTGGAGCAGTCTCCTCCACTAGAGAAGATTCCCAAATTTATGGCATGGATGTACTTCTGCAACTTGTCTTGCAAGCATCTTTAATGCATCCCTGTATAAAGGGCCACCTTAGCTGAGATGAGCAGTTAGCACAAGGCAGGCAGAATTATAAATTAGACTCCAACAGTCTGGAATGTTTATGTTGAGTTTATCACTCAGACGTTCATGGTGTTTATTTGCTAACAAGAAGAAACAAAAAGTACTTTTTCATCTTATTATCTGTCTCAGAAAATAATTGCCTAAAGAATTAGCAGTAAATGAAATTCCTCTTCTGCGTCATCTAGATCCCCTACTGATCCACTTCAGAAATATTAAATGTCCCAGCTGCCGACAGTTCCCCGGGCAACAGGCTTCTGCTCAGCCCCCCTTTGGGGACTGCCTCACCGGAATAGAGCTGCTCGCCCAGAGTCATGCTCCCTTCCTGGGTAAATGGTGCTGAATGGCTGGTTGTCAAGGGTATAAAGACTCAATCTTCTTGCCCTGACTCTGAACACCTCTGAAGGGTCAGGCTAGTTCGAGAATTCCCCAGAGGGTTGGCTGGAGCTTCCATTAAAACTGCATCACACCCGCACCTCTTCTTCTGCCCAGTCCTGCCTGATCTTTCCTTCCCTTTCATGGTGCTGATCTCAAGAGCACATCCTAATAAACCTCCTATACAGTGACTTCAGGCTCAGAGTCTATTTCCCAGGGAAACTGACTCTACCCATTTCCCCTTTTTCAACATAGAAAAGAGACGGCTTAAAAGACAACATATGTATTTTCAAATACTGAATGGCACACAGTAGAAAGACAGTTTTGGCTCATCAGCTACAGAGGAGAGAACTGGAAATAATGCATAGAAATATTAAAAGGCATTATTTGGCTCAATATAAGAAATAAATGTACAACAATTATAGCTTTTTTAAATGGAATGGGCTTCATACGGTAGTGAGCTCTTGGTTGCTGTAAGTATTCACACGGGAGCTAGATGATTAGCAGATAAAGGGTTTCTCCCCAGTACACGATCTGGAAAACTTCATGCTCTTCCTTGAGACCTAGTTCAAATGTCAGGTCTTTCATGTATGTCATCTTTTCTAACTTCCCCTGGTCAGGTTAGTTCTAGCTCCACTGTACTTTTACAACATTTAGCACATGCTTTTATCATAATGCTTACCACACAGTATACATACAGCTTTGCCTTCTCCCAGTAAAAATGTGTGTTTCTCAAAAACAGAAACTGTGCCTTGTTCATTTCTAGATCCCTTGGTGGCACATGAAAAATTTTCCTAATGCTCATTGTATTAATATTATAAAGAAGTTTCCTTTACTTGGTGGGAAATTAGGTGTCATGACCTTGATGGTCTTATCTAGTTCCAAATTTCTAAGCTGATGGTACCTATCTGCCACATGGAAACATGGTATGCCTGAAAAGCTATATACTCGCTGCACTTTTATGAAATGTGAGGGAATCCCTGTTGTAACCACACAGAGTGGCAGAAAATGCTACTGATCACTTATTTACTCTCCTTTGCAGCAAACTCCTTGAAAGCATCATCTATACTCGTTTCCTCCAATTCCCCTTCTCCCATTCTCATAATCCGACTCCAAACAGACGTTCAACCCCACTGCTTCATGGACACTCCTCTTGTAAGAAGCAGTGGTGGCCCTGATATTGCCGGTGCCTACATCAATTTGCAGTCATCCTTACCCTCTCACAGCACTTGACGTCCTTTGCCCAGTCACTGCAACAGCCTGCTCAATGGTCCCCTGCCTCTTACGCCCAACAAAGAAGCAGGATGAGCCTTTTGAAATTTAAATCATAAGATGTTATTCTCTGCCCCAAACCCTCAATGACTTCCCAATGCACTAAAAAGAAACAGCCAATGCCCTCGATTTGGACACCCCATCAATCATCAACCCCAGGTCCTCATACTGCTCCGTGCGCTCTGGCTCCTCTTGAACACACTCGCGAATTCCTGCTCCAGACCTTGGCTCTAGCTACCTCCTCTGCCTGAAACTCTCTTCCTCCAGCTAGCCAGACATCCACAGGGTTAACACATGCACCTCTCCCAAGTCTTTGCTCAAATCTTACCTTCTCAACAAAGCCCTCTCAAGCCTGACCATGCAATGGAATGCTGACGCCTGTCCTCCCATGTCATGGGCTCATCTGATTCCCTTATCTTCCTCCACTTTTTATTTTTGCCATAGCATTTATCACCATCTGCTGACTACATGATTACATATTTGATATATTTATTATGAACATACTGCCTCTTCCCAGCTAAATGTGAACACCAGGAGGGCAGGGATAGGAATTTGTTTGTTCACTGCTGTAACCCAGCACCTAGAATGCGGCGTGGCCCACGGTGGGCTCTCGGTAAATATTCGCTGAATTTTTTAAAAATGGGGTAATTGATGCTGCAATCAGATAAGTCTCAAATCTAGCTTATCTTTGTTGGCTCTCCAATTGCCATTATATTTTTCTAGCATCTTAAAGTCTTTCACATTAATCAGATCTTAGTACTTTACAACATCATAGGGATCGTGATCCCGTTAGGACATTAGTGTGGTTTCAGATTAAATAAATCTGATTTTCCTCCTAGTCCCTTTCCTATGATATGAATAAAGAAAATCCTCCTTCTGCTCTTCTAAATCCAGTTCTTGAGCAGGATCTGTGTCTGATAAAAGGCTAGAACTCTTAGGCTTTCACCGAAGACTCTCTCCTCTACCAGCAGGTTAGGAGGGCACGTGTAGAAAGGGTAAGAGGTCAGGGTCACCAGGCTGCCCTGAGAAGTCCTGGGTGTTCCTTCTTCACTCCTTCCACCTTTAGCGCAGAGCTGAAGCAGAATGTAGGAGACAAGATCTCTTTCTTCTTCCTCAATAAGGAGAAAGGTTTTTCTCTCCTCATCCAATCCCAAGAGATCATCTCCTTTGATGACTAGACATTCTGATACCACATCCTCATCTTTTTCAGGTGACTAAGGCTGGAGTTGGAGTTGGCTCCTTGGGACGGGTTTGAATAGTGCCAGACTTTTGTGAGCAATGCCTTGCAAGAGAGAGAAAACGTCTGATGTTCTCCAGCCTCACCATTAATCAGAAATATCACGAACGAAACACACAATGGGAGCGTACTGATGGAGAATCAGGATCTTTTCTGCCTGTTAAATGCCAGACCTATTCTTTTCCTTAAACCCTTGCACAGAAAGGAGAACACTCTGGGTTTTCAAAAGCCCATGAACAGAAATTGAAGCAGATGGGGCTAGTTTAAGAACCACTCTGGATAACTAAACAGCACCCACAGAAGCCAGCATTCTTTTCATTATTTGTTCCTGCAGAAGATCATTGTGCTTTCTCCTTGAGTTTTGCCCCATTTTCCTCCCCTACTGAGTCTCTCCTTTGCATGAACTTTAATCACCAAATTTAAGCCACAGCTGGGAAACAAACTAAAGGTATTCACTTTGAGAATGTCTGCAAGGTTCTTCATATTCTCAGTCTCAGAGACGATTTTTTAGCAAGAGGAAAGCTTATTACATGTGACAGAAAGGGCAACAGGAGGGAAAGAATGAAAAGGCAGACTCCCTCCCACTAGGGTACCCACATGAATTACAGAATTACAGTCGGGGAGCAAAGGGCCTGCAGAACACTAAGAGCACTTCTAGAATGTGTCTGTGCGCCTCTGTAAAGTACCAGGACTGCCAAAATCGTAACAAGCCTATTTCATTTCATCTTAAATTAAAATTCCTTGCTATGGCTTGCTCCATTATGCAAATCAAAACAGCTCTCAGATGGATTGACTTGTATTTTTATTAAGAGGTTCTTTTCTATAAAAGAGCAAGCTGACAAGTTCAGCAACAATCAAGCTCTGTGACTGAATAAATGTACTTTTAAATAAACGCAAGAGAAGAAAACAGAGAAATAGGAAAGGCTGGAAAAAATGAAATGGATAGAAAAAAATTGTATAAATATTAAACTGACAGTATTAATTAGGTAGTAGGGTTGTCAATATTGGACTAAATTTATTTAGACAAATTTATAAGATCAAATGTGTTCAACACCAATAGAGATCTGGGCATTTATAGAATAAAAAGAGAGGCATCATAAAACTAAACCTAATAACCAAAGGGAAGACAGATCACTTCTTCTTAGGTATGAAATACTAAATCCAAAATTGCCATATGCCATGAAAATCTTTCCATTTAACTTAAGCCGAAAGGGTAGAGTCGACACAAGAACTGTGATTATTATTAAAGAGCAGGGTTGAGCACAAGCCAGTGACGGTACTTGACGTACTAGCAGCATTTTTCAGAGTAAAGATGTTGACATTTGTCTCAAATAAATTAACATTTCCATCTCTTCAAATGCACTTGATCAGAACATCACGTTCATATACCAAGGGGAGCAGAGAAGGGGGCAGATGCCCTAAAGAGCGGAAGGATAGAAATGGCATTTTATATTTGATTAAGCTATGAGTGCCAGTATGTTGCCAAAAATAACCCCAGTGCTGGTTCTAGACACAGTGCTTATGTTTATACACGTGGGTCTCTTCAAGGGATCCCTGGAAAACAACGAGCTCTTTGCCCTTCAGTTGCAGGTCCATGTGGAGGGGAAGACTAAGCACGGCTGAATTTAAAATTTGGATCAGTTGTGTTCGTTTGGCAGCAGATTAACAAGTTCTTGTCTCCAATGGCTAAATCCAGAAAGAAGTTTAGTGAGAAAGTTTTTTTTTTTCATCAAGCATCCAGTGATGTGTTTTCCTAGGTCTCTAGATTGGAAAACTGATCGTTACTTCCTCACATACAGCAAAGGACGGCTGTTCACAATCAAAGCAGCTTTGAATTTATTCACATCTCCCAAACCAATTTGGTCCTCTGTCTAAAAGAGGCAATGCATTTTGAAGGGCTCCAGAAATGAAAATAAAATTGCATACAGGCAGATTAAAAAAAAAAGAAAAAGTCTTCAACAACTTGTCAGCACTTGCCTATCTCAGCCTCATTCAACTGCAGGACTTTGAACGTGAGCCATCAAGCTCTGCTCCTGATCTTTAGACCAGGACTGGCCAAGTGCCGTCCTCACCAACACCATCTTCTAAAGCTGGCTGGGCTGCTCCAAGCCCAGTATCTGAGCCTGTCTGGGTGCAGCCCTGGCCACCCAGATGGACCCTTCCTTTCTATGTGCCTCCTTCCAAAGCATTAAATTCTTCTTCATGTCCTGATTTTTATTCCAGTCTCCACTGCTTGCGAAACCCTACTCAGAACCTCCAAGAACTTTGCACAGTCCCTGAGAAACTGCCTACACCCTTGACGCTGGCCCCTCTCCCTATATTTGCAGGTTCCAGCTGAGGTCTGATACCACCTTCCCTTTCCTATACTATACGGTGAGATGATGAGTGCATTATTAGTGCCAACACATTTCTGTTGCATTTTTCACTACTGTATCAAATTCCTGAATATTCATACCAGTCTGAATCACACTAAGAAGTTTATTTGGTCTTAAATAGGGTACTCAGAGCTTGCTGGCCTCCACCCTGAGGCAGGCAATCCCATGCCAAGGTTAAGTACAATCTTTTTCAGCTCTCTGATTCTCCCTGGACCCATTCATTATTCAAATCCTAGTTTGCCTGGCCTGTAATGGAATGAAAGTGGTGTCCAGTATTTGATTGGTTGCACTCAAGTTTGATATTTTTTTAATGTTCTCTTTTTCCAGAATTATTCAACTCCTGCTTTACTATGGCACCTTATTGCTACCGGCAATTAGCACTAAAAATGGACCTCTAAGAGTTCAGAGTTCCTAATTGCTCACACTTCATTTTCTCTCCCTCTAGCTCTGGACATATGAAGCCCCACTAAGAGTACAACACCATCTACTAGAACACATGCCTAGCCCCTAACCTGATGTAGGGGAGAACCACACTCAAACTATTTTTCTAACTATACAATTTTGTCTGTAGTCCTAGAAAACAGCCTATCAATTTCTCTATCCATACAAACAAGGAGTAGTTGGTTTAAAAGATACAGAATGCTACAGATCCAACTCCCAACACAGTCAAGGGTCACTCTCTCTGACCCAGTCTGGCCTCTCTGAGGTACCAATACTAACCTTACCAGCATCCCTGGAACACATCTTGTCCCTGCTGTCATCAGCACTGCACCCCAGCCTGAGACTTCTTCCTCTTTGCCTTCCTTTTCCCACGGTCCTAATTCTCTAATTCCACATATGAAGACCCCATTGAAATGTCCTACACTCTTAGTGCAGCCATTGTTTCCATTCTTCCCTTTGGGGCCTTGAGTAGCTGACATGCTGTCAGTATCTCAACTTGACTCTGGGAGACTGGCCCAGCAGGGAAGGGCAGCAGCAATCACTTGAGGGAGGTACAAAAGCTGGCAGAGATAAGAATAAATCTTTCCCAGAAATAAGAACTTGACAAGTAAAAGAATGGCCCATGTACTCATGCTTATTTTTAAATTTATTTACTTGTTTGTTTTCAAACCACCTTCAGTGGTCTCCAGCATTTCTGAAGTTCACGGCATTTCTCCTGGATACTTTGCCTCTGGTGGAAGGAAGCAAGCAGGGAAAGAGGTCTTCAAGAGAAAATGCCTATTTATTCCAAACAGAAAGCAGCTCAGGGCTTATTCTTTCACCCACCCTCATCAGACTCTCTGGAGCGCAGAGCCATTGTTCCAATCAGATCCTAGGCTGTATTAATTGCTAGGGCCTCTGCCTATAGATGAATCATCCCAGAAAAGTGTGAGTGTTACGTGCAATCTCATTATCTTTAGAACTGGCAGTAAAGAAACTCACCTGAAGCTATCAGGCTCACATCGACTGACTATGAATTCTGATCCACGCTAATAAAACAAAACGGGGGCATCCTTGTGGCTCAGCAATGACATTTTGATGTTAATTTGGTACTGCTGAAAGGTACCAATGCGTTCGTTTTTTATAAGCACAGCTGAATCTCTCTGTTAAATAATGCCAGCCCAAGATCTCCAAGAACAGACATTCACCAGAGTGGCTTGGGAAGACACTAGCCCAGCTCAGAGCAGGACCCCCATGAAAGCAGTTTAGGAGAATGTGAGGTGGAACTAGATTATTTTCCAAGTCTTCAAAGAAAATTCCACAGTTTTCTTCAGTTACATAAGCCAGCGAGTCCAGCAATCCTGACTTTCAGAAATTCATCCCTGTGTGGATCTTGATGCTGCTATGCTGCACATTAAGCCCTTGGCTCTCTCGCTCTCCTTGATGAAAGGCACATAACAGGCCCTCAAAAATGCTATCAAACCGAGCCAAATCATGATGGCTCATCATTACCTTGTGTGTAAAGATTGTTATTAAACCCACTCTCAGCCTTTTCTTTCTGAGCCTGAACACCTCCCCACCCCTCTCTCTCATTTATTTTAGCTCTTATGACAATATTCATTGAGTTGCTTACAGAGCACTCTATTCTGCACATGCAATATGTAAATTAATTCTCATAGCCCATTGAAGTAAGCTCTGTTACCTTCTCCATTTGAACAATAGAGAAGAGTTCTGAGAAGTGAAGGGACTTGCCCAAGGTAACTGCTTGTAAGAAAACTAAGACGGGTCTGACTCAGAGCCTAACACACTCACCCACGGCAACACACACCCTCAAGTTTACTTTATTCATCTCTGTAGCTTCCATCTGACCCATCTACACATCCTCATTTAATTGTGAAGCACAGAAAGATCACAGTCATCCTGTTAAGTCTAACTCCTGTCTAGTGGAGTACAGAGATTATTTTCATGAGTTCCCTAAGCTGCAGTTCCAAGCGTCACCCCCTGGCACTGCTAACTGGTGGTGCACATGG
This sequence comes from Lemur catta, assembly GCF_020740605.2. Lineage (NCBI taxonomy): Eukaryota > Metazoa > Chordata > Mammalia > Primates > Lemuridae > Lemur > Lemur catta. The sequence goes on along the minus strand of NC_059133.1, from coordinate 86,961,948 downwards.
TGCATGCTATTGCCCTACAGTATTCTTCTATTGGACATGCAAACAACTGGCTCCTTATAATCGTACTGTGTGCTAATCAATCACGTATTTATCAAGTGCTTATCAGGTGCTGTGGGAGGTAAAAATGAAGTATAAGTCATCATACTCATTCTCAGGTGAGCTAACTGGAAGACCAGATCAAAATATACAAAATAATTGATGATGTTTTTAACTTAAGTGATAACATGTGGTTTAGAATACGTGTCATAGGAATGATAAGAAGAGAGGGCAGCATGTCTGGACAGCTATATTTTCTAAGCTTCTTTCTACTTACCCCTCCCTTTGCCAGTTTTCCCACCAGTTCTGTGCAGTGAGCAAACTAAATTCCCATGTGCATTTCAATCCAAATGCTGCCAGAGGATAGAAACATAAGCAGCACTTGGCCTTGAACTTAGCCTTAGATTTGTCCTCAGGTGGACAATGAGCCTCTGATATTTACTATCTCAGACAGCGAGGTAGGGCTGATGGGCATACCATATGGTATCATATCCAAATCATAGCCACAGTCCCAATGAATTATATAAAGGCTTTTTCCATGATCTATCCAACCTTTCATTTTCATCTCAGAAGATTAGATTAGTATGACAAGACTTGTCCTTTATAAAGTCAGGCTACCCAGTTAAAAAACCTTCTTCTCTTGAAATGACTGCAAATTGACTTTGTTAAGATTTTTATTCCTTCAGAAAAGCTAGGGGAATGATAATTCCTAGTCTCTTCTCTTCCCTCAATATATTTGATTTCTTCACACTGGCCTTTTTCCTCGAGCCCTCCAATAGTTTTCAATAATTATACACACTGGTCAGGAGATCAATCAATTATTTTAGTGCTCCTTGCATAGAGATGACCTGGGCTTTCAAATTTAAATCCAAGCAACTCATAAAAGTAGCCTAACACCAATTTTTCCTTCTCCAGTTCAAATGATTAGTTTCCAAGCTCCATTCATTTAAAAATACATAGATGACTACCTAAATACTATCAGTTCTCAAAACTGCCTCCATATCTATTAAAAAATATATAATGAGGTTTTTTTTCTTATTTTCTTACTGATAAGAGTATACTTTAAGAGCCGCGTTTATTCTTGGCCCCCTGAAATTAAATGAATATACAGTAGCAATGGCATCCCTGTGTATTAACAGTATAAACAGCAACAGTTTCTCACCTTTTGCCAAAAAATAGGGCACAATCTGAAGTAGGGGCACTTCCAGTTACAAATGGTGAGGGGCACAATGTCTTTGTGTGTTGATTTGTATATTAGCTACATATGTAACAACTTACCAACAGAATTCCCAGAAATCATGGGTTCAGTGTGCAAGTTATGCTTCCCAGGAAGAGGAAGGCTATCTTGGCACACAGGGAAATGTCCCCTTTTATTTATATTTCTGAGTTCCATAATGGTGCAAAGATTATCAAAATTACCTAAATAAGAGTCACCAAAAGACCTGCCATTAAAGAACTCCATTGTGTCAGTAACTTAGTTATACTAAGTTCTTAATATAGATATCTTTGGTGAGCAAGGATAAATTCATCTCTCCTTAGTTCTATCAACTTCTTAATCCTTTCCTGTTGTAAGGCAGAACAACTCACAGATCTCCCTCACTGTTCCTTCACATAAAGGCAAAGATTCTCTCACTTTGTCCACAATAAAACTCTTTCAAAACCTAATTAGCTGTATCTATTAAACATGTACTAAAAGAGGATTTCCACTTTGCTCAGTGAAGACTTCTAAAGTCAGAATTAGTTAGGCCTCCTTCTTTGATCAAGTGCTCATACCCACCTATGCCCGATTTTCCTTTCAGACTAACTTCCCGAGCTCACAGCCTCGGCTGTTCTCTGCACAGCATAGGTACTGTGGATCAGAGGTGTGTGGGCTAACGCGGCCCATGTTTAAGCTGCCCGGTGCCTGCAGTCTGGGCCTGGCTAGGAAAATGAGCTAGACTATCAGACCCTCTGTCTCTCTCAGGAATCTGAACCCCAAAACCTTGGAAGAATGGCAGGGTTTTCACCTACAATACGAAATAGAGTGGGGGCCATGACCACCAAGGTCATGGGCACTGTGAAATAACGAGAAGCAGAAGCTATGGGACCACAGGGAAAGCAGAAAGGAATGTGGACCAAACATTTGAAAAACAGACATACTTTAAAATACAGGCCATATGTCCTCAAGAGGGACCCAGTAGGCAACCAGCCCAGCTGGTTGTATATCCTCATAGTATGCAACCCGCTCCATGTATATCCTCATAATAAATTGCCTGGTATTTTGTTTTTACTTTGTCGTTGTTTTGCAACAACTTAGTTGGTCTTTGCTCTTGCTAATTAAAAGAGCCTAACTAGAAAGAAAAATGCTACCACGAGTTACTATTTCCTGGCTTTATGGTCTCATCCTTGGAATTTATTCTACAGCTTCTGATTTTCACGAGGCAGACATCTGCCTCGATGACTGTCACCTTGCTCAGAATTCCACAGAGCAGAGATGTGGCGAGAGCCAGGCTTCGTCCCCTGGTGGGGCTGGAGTGAGTTCCCTCGGTGACATAAGGCCACTCACACCAGAACCTCCCACACCCACCCAAGGCCCTTTTCTTATTCCCCATTCTGTTTTCATCCACTGTCTCGCTGTAATAGTCATTCAACTGTGGCTTTTTTGTCACACGGTTCTCAAGATGGATGGCGAGCTCGCTGCCTGCATGCCCAGAGCTGTGCGTACATGCTCCAAGTTCTCAGGCACGTCTCTGAAGGCGCAGGAATAGACATTGGCAGCATTCCTCCATCTGTTCTTCTATCCATCCAGCCGTTGGTGCTTATTCGGTATGCAGCTCATGGCTAACAGAGAACTGGGCACAGCGAGCAGGTACAATTCACTTGCAGATAAAGTCAAATCATATATTTGAAGATTTACGGTGTACTTGGAGATAAAGACTGCTTGTTTCAGCAAGCTAAGTGACAGACACTAACACGACCACATCCCTTTCACAGGCATTGCAAGGGTTAATGAAAAGTTGTTTACAGACATGTCCCCCAAAATAAATACATAAAGCAGGTGGATGGTGGCAGGTACCCCAGATTGGTTGGGGATAACGAAAGATGAGGAGCAGAGTTCCAGGACACCCTGGGACGAAGTGGTTCCTCCGCGTTGTCCGAAGCCACTGGGACCCACACAACCTCTGTCAGTCCTTGAGGAAGCTTTTTGTGCAACATCAGGCAGATGTTAAACAGTTCAGAAAGTGAGCTATTTATTTTATCTGAACTCCTATTTTATTTGAATTTCTGCTAATGTGTATATGGCTCTCAGTTTCTAACATCTTAACTGTATCCTGTTCTTCTCGGCTGTAAGAAATGGAATTTCTCCCATCTTGCCCTGCTCTCTCAAATACCTTATCAATAGGCCCTGGACAAAGCCAAATTCACCAGTCTTTAGCTTTTCCTCATTGCACACAAAGCTGGTCTGCACTCTGTCCAAATTGTGTCCTTCTCCACATCCTTTTGAATTTAGGATGGCAGAACTGGCTCTGACCATCAAAGCAGAGCTCTGTTTCTCCTGAATTAGCGGGCATTTCACACCGACTTATGCAGTTTCCATGATCACTTCAAAACAACTTAATATTCAGGGATGTTGACCAAATTTGGCTTACTGTGATGATATCAGGATATAACAAGGTAAAATATTAAGTTTACCCTCTGTGAAATGATGGCTAAGTAGTTGTCAAAAAGATGGGTTTCTGAAATAGTTAATAGATTTCACCAAAATTTGGCATGTGAGAGGAGGTTATAGAGTTATTTGTTAGCATTGAGATTTAAAAGTCAAATAAATGCCAATTTAGTCCTTGGAAATAGCATCTCAATACGAGCTGTAAACTCCCTCCATTTGACCACACAGGGCAGAAGATCTGTGCTATTTATTCCTGAGAATAAATGGTCTAAAGATTTTCTGTAATGGATTCTGCCTGACAAGAACAAGGGGCACCGACCTGCAGAAATCCCTACAAACTTTTCCTCCCTGTGTGTCGTCCCCAGGTGCCTCAGCCTTCAAGATGACTTTGATAACTGGTTCCTGAAGCCACCACTCCACAAAGGCACCCAAGTAAAAATCTAAAATTTAGATTTTCCTCTTTATAAACCTACATTCTTTTATTTTTTTTTTATTTATTTATTTTTTTTTATTTCAGCTCATCATGGGGGTACATAAGTTCAGGTCATATACATTGTCCTTGTCCTGCCCATCCCCCCGAGTCAGAGTCCCAAGCGCGTCTGTTCTCATTCTCCAGACAGTGCGCCTGGCACTCATTATGTATTCATACCTCCATCCCCTCCCCCCCCCACCTCCCCGGGTCTGCACCTTCAAGCATGACCATTCCCCAGAGGGTGTGCAATGCACTCGTCATGTAGGCATACACCCATCCCCTCCCCCCACCCCCCATCCCAGTCTGATATCCAATTGGTATCCTTCCCCGATGTACATTTAGGTGATGATCAGGGAAACCAGTTTTCTGGTGAGTACATGTGATGCTTGTTTTTCCATTCTTTGGATACTTCACTTAGTATAATTGGTTCCAGCTCTCTCCAGGAGAACCAAAGAGATGTCGTATCATCGTTATTTCTTATAGCTGAGTAGTACTCCATGGTATACATATACCACAGTTTACTAATCCATTCGTGGATTGATGGGCACTTGGGTTGTTTCCACATCTTTGCGATTGTGAATTGTGCTGCTATAAACATTCGGGTACAGGTGTCTTTGTTAAAGAATGACTTTTGTTCTTCTGGGTATATGCCCAATAATGGGATTGCTGGATCAAATGGTAGGTCTACTTGAATCTGTTTAAGGTATCTCCATATTGCTTTCCATAGGGGTTGCACTAGTTTGCATTCCCACCAGTAGTGTATGAGTGTTCCTGTCTCTCCGCATCCACGCCAACATGTGTTGTTTTGGGATTTTTTGATAAAGGCCATTCTCACCGGAGTTAAGTGGTATCTCATTAAACCTACATTCTTTTAAAAAGAAAGATTTACCGAGAAGCCAAGGTAACAAAGAAGTACAAAAAAGGGAAGAAGCATACTGCTGCTGTTGAAAAAGAACTGGATTTGGAATCAGAAATCCGGATGCAAATCTGAATACTTCTTAGCTGTGTGATCTTAGACAAGTTATTGAACTTATCCAAGCCTTGTTTTCCTCTAGAAAATAAAAGTGCTAATTTGTAAGTTACAGAGCTATACACATAATTAAATGAGGCAATACATAAGGAAGTGTTTAGAACACTGCCTGGCACACAGTAAGCTCTCTGATTCACTAAGTGTGAATCGAGTGACCACACAGGACAGCCATGACCATCAGCAAGGAAGAGTTTTATTTCATACAGGTTTACAAACTGGTTAAGCTGCTAGATTCATCATCATTTTTATTGTCATTACCTAAGCATCAGTTGTATCTAATGAAACACAGCTTTCGAGTTTGACTAGCCCTTCAACGTAACCCCAAACAGCAAGTGCTCTCTTCTGAACATGTGAGAACATTCTACCTTCCCAGGGCTTGACATGGGTCCCACTGATTCCCCCCATGATTTTAGGTCATTCACTCAACTGGATGATTGCTATGGTTTCTGGCCCAGGAGACCTATTCTTAGCCTGTTTCCTGCTTCTTATTGCCTTGTCAGATGTCTGGAGAACATTCAACAACCCATTGATGACACCGGTTCTACTGTTTCATAAAAGCCATCTTCTTCAGCTACTGTTCCCAGATGCCATCTGCTCTGAGATGGGACAGCACCCATTGGGTAGGTCTGGAAGGTGCCATTTGCAGGGTTGTTTATCATCCAGCTACTTGACTCTGCCAGACACAATTCCTCTTCACTATCTTAAGGAAAACTACCCTTTCTTTCCATGTGAAAGTCACAGATGTTCTCTGGGCTTGTCCCAATCTGAGAAATACCATCAGTCTTTGGCTCATTTGCAGAATAGTTTGCTTTGAGCATAAAGAAAGGCTAACACCACCCACTCCTCACGCCCATTCATGCCCCCTGCTGAGGCCACGCGTACCACCTACTTCCCCTGATTCTCCAGGGTGACTCATCAGCCGGCGTGTGCTCGAAGAAGTATCCATCCAATATCAGCCAATCAAAATTTTACCATATAAAATTCTGTAAGCACATCCACAAAGTAATGCAAAATAATTCCTACTGACAAAGATGAAGGATTTAAATCATGCCTGCACAGTGTAAATACCTGAATTAAGAGCAAGAAGAGATAAGGCAGGAATAAAACATGAAATTCTAAATGCCTGAATCAATTAAGACACAATTCTATCACAGACAACATAGCAGCCTTGTAAAAGATGTTTTTTTCTTTTACAAATCAACTAATTTCTAAATATCTTCATAGGTCTATAAAATAATCACACTTTCCATTGCTATTCCTTGTGGCCTTCTCTATATCAAATGTATTCTCATTTAGCAAAGGCTCAACCCCTACGCTTACCTACACCTTCAAAGGTGAAATAAATGCTCTACAGGTCATTCTCTGGGAAGACCCAAAGATATCATGGATTATAGCCATGGGTGACTCTCACATTCCAACACTGGTATAGGAGGAACTCCTGCATGGTCCCTTTCCAACAGGGGTGAGGGTTACAGGGGATGGTTAGAACTGCAGAAGTGACCAGTGCTTCCCTGTGCCCACCTAGTGACTCATAGACACATACTTGGTAAGTTCCTTCCCATCCAGCCATGAAGAAACTTGAGTATCTATGAGAAACAAAGTTTTCTCTATTTAGAGGACTACATTTTCCTTGATTTTTCCCAAATTCAATTTTTACATTGTCTAAGATAGCTAGTTTGTTCTTAGTTGAGTTTGTGCATGCACCATACACCTGCACAATATTAGTTGTTCATGTGCAAAAAAAGGCAGACAGGAGTCATCATAGAAAGATCTTTGCACAGAGTATGTAAAGAGTTATGCATGTGTCAAATACACGTGAGGTGGGCTGGGTGCAATGGGACTTAACATTGCTTAGTAAAAGAAGCTGTTGGCTGCTTCTTCATTAAGATGGACACAGAGGATCACCTTGGAACAGAAGTCTACATTATCTCAGAGTGCTCATGGGCAAACAAATGCCTCTGTTCCTGGAGGAGAAGTAACAGAAGACTTTTGAAGCATGATACAAGTATTCTTCTTGGTACAGACACACCGATCGCTAGAGAAGAGGTGGGGAAAAGTAATGAGGAGCCAAGGAGTCTGCTGGGAAAGGAGAGATTGCTACTCCAAACCCCTTCAAAACTATTATAAATTCCTCTGTAGACTGATCCACTTGAGACTGAGAGCCCTGACAGGGAAGGAAAATGGAGGAGCACTCCGTACGGCAGTGGGAAATCTGAGAGTGATGCCAGCTCAACACAAGGGACCAGAGATTCAGGGGAGGAAAGAGTTCAGCACAGCACAAAGCTGACTCTGGAAGTCCCTGCAGACACAGATGCCCCAGAACAACGGTCCTGCTCGGGCACACCGAGTGAGCAAATGAATTAACCTGAAGCATTGCAAGCCTAAGACGAAGCAGAAAGGTGAGTAAAACAGGGTCTACCAGGAGACTGCTAGACCGGGCAGTTCTCTGTCCATGTGAGGTCTGGAATCAGGCTGACCACAGCCTGAGTAAACTCCTAGCATTCTTGAATAATCTAGTGTGGCAATTAGAACTGCAGAAGGTGAAATTGCTCTCCCTGCTATCAATAATATGGGCAAGCAGGAGTTTTAGTAGCAAATTTAAAAAGAAGAGATGTGACCCCTCTTCATATCCCAAACTGATAACCAGTATAAATGGGTACAAAAGCAGTTACACAGAAGATAAAGATAGAACTACTTTGGGTCCAATTTAGATCATTTTTCTAGTGGGCTTTTATCAAAAAGTAGAAAAATGGAAGTGCAATGTGGTTAAAGGTGAACATCCAGATGGTCAACCATGGCGTATTTTCCCAATAACCAGAAACCAAGGTGGCTCCAGCCAACCTCATCAGAGAAAGCCCATCTCTGGGATGGAAACTAGGAGTATTATGAATGGGAACAGTTAATAATTGGGTCTGGAATAGGCATTTGATCTGATCTTACAGGCCTTAATTGGGGTACAGGAGAATGGCAGAAGGGATTAATACACACTGGGTTACTAATCTTGCAAAGTCAAATGTACTAAGTAGGAGTAAATATCATTTTAAAAAATGGTACCACAATATGTGCACTGCTTTGGTAAACTCATTTTATCATGAGCTATCATTGAGGGATATGTTTTGTAAACAGTTTAGCCTTTTATGTTTACTTCTAAAGACATATCACACATTCAATCTTTGCTGAGCATACACTATAGAAAAGACCTTGTCCTCAGCACAAAGCAGGATGCAAGAAGCAATGGGAAATTATCCTTGGTCAAAAAGAGTTTGCACTTTCAACATCTGGAATATGCAAGTGACAATAATGCAAAGCGACATGGAATTATAAAAAAACAAAAGCAAATGTTATGGGGCTCAGAAAAAGAAGGGATCACATGTGATCATGAATCAGGAAAATTTTCATGGAGGAAAAGTAAGATGGCAACAATGATGATGGTGGTGGTGGTAATGATCAGGTACTAATAGGCTGAGAGGCCAATTCTAGTGGTGGGAGAAATTTAAACAAAAGTGAGGAGTTGGTTCTAAGGACAATAAAGGCTCGGTTGGGCTGTCCCTTTAGCAAAAATTAATCAAGTGCCTAATAACCAACAGACACTGGGTTAGAGGCTGATGACAGAGACAGGAGCTTCCCGCCTAAGCTTTCATGGTCAAGTGGAGGAGCAAAAGGTAAATAGAAAAATAACATAATAGATAAGTATATACTACACTACAGGGTGGGGGTTACGAGCAGGTGCTCTGTGGTGAAATTGTCTAGGTTGGAAAGAGAATCCATCATCTACAGGCTGTTCATTACCTTAGGCAAGTTACTTAGCCTCTCTTGCCAGGGTTTCCTTATCTGTGAAATGTGTTAGTAAGGCACCCACCTCACAGAGTAAATAAGATGGTGCTCGGGAAGCACTTAACATAGTGCTGGGCAGCCATATGTGCTAAGTATATAGTATTGTGAAGTATATATTTATTTGTCCCTCGCTGTTTGCATATCTGATGTCATGAAGATAGTTTCTTAGAAGTAGAATTAGGGAAGAATCAGCCAAGGATAAAAACTTTTCAAAAGTCATTAATACATTTTTACACATTGTTTTCCCAAAATGTAGTCTCATTTCTCACCTCCATACTCAGTGTATGAAAGTGCTGATCTTACCATGCCCCACAGTTCATATGTTCTTTAACATTTTTGCTAGGTAAAAATTTTGGCAAGTAAAAAATGGTCTATCATTGTTGTTTAAATATCCATATGTTTGATTAGAGTGAGGCTATTTTTCATGTGCATCAGCCACATATATTTTTCTTCACATAAAATGGCACTCTCATTTTACAAATGGGGAAATTCTGAATTTTGAGAGTTTTGGAAATTCTGGTTGCAGAGTTTGGACTTAAAGAGTCAGGAAAGGTAGAGTCCTTGAAAATTACTGAGGAGGAGAACAAATTAATATGATCTTATACTACAGTACACATGGACTAGTTCGTTTCTTATCATATTCTAGGGAAAGAACAGAAATAAACCAGAGTGATACTGATGAAAGTGAGTAGGGTTTTTGGAGCAGGAATTAATATGGATTAGAGCAGAGACAAGAGAATAAACAGAAAGCTTTAAGGTTAAAAAGATAAATATAAGGAAAAAAATAAATAAAGGACAGTGAAACATGACTGTCAAAGCAAGATAAGGAAAGGGAGGAGAGGAGACACAAACCCCAAAACTTCTTAAAATGAACATGTTTATAGTTTTATATCCTTTCAGTTCCCACCTGTGTGTTTAAACCAATATGGCTCTCATCATGCTGCTCGTGCTGCACAATGTGCAAAGATGTGGGCAGGAGGAGGTGACAACAGAGCTAGGAGAGCAAGGGGAATCCAATGGGAGTCCCAAAGGTGACTTGTTCCCAAAGCCAAGAGAATCTGATCCCGATTCTGAGAACCCAGTGGCTCCATCTCTTTCTTGACCTGGAGGCAAGAAAGAAGACTCCAACTAAAAATATTTCAGAATATGGATGTTGCAGCCCACATTACCTTTGGAATGCCCCCTCCTGGTTCTAAGAACAGAAGGGCAACCCAGTAAATAGAGAGTTAAAAATGAAGCCAAGAATAGGAGTGAATTGGCACTTTGTCCTCTCACCAACTTCTTTGAGGTCTCTTTTTTTTTTTCTCAAGAGCGATCATCTGGCCAAACTTGTCTATATCCTCTGACCAATCAATAGTTTCCAGCCTCCTCCACACCTCTTCTTTTCCATATCAATTTCAGTCCACCTCACCTGTGCCAGGAATCTGCAGGAAAGGCAAGTCAAGTTGGGAAAATAAAAAGAGGCCAAAGGAAGAGTTAAAGGAAGTCACTCTCCACACTGCATTGGAGTATTCTGCAAGACCCATCTGCCAAATGAGAACCTGGGAAGAGGCAGGCCCATGGTAGAGGCTGCAAGATACACAACAGCTGGGAAGAACAGCCCTAAACAAGAGAAAGTGCCACAACATTTGGTGCCTTTCCATCACTGGCACCTGAAGAGCATGGACGATTTCTCCTCCAAAAGTCTTAGGATTCGTTAGCTTTTCTCCTTTGTTCCCCTTTCCCAAACAACACTGATACTCTTTTTTTTTTTTATTTCAGCATATTATGGGGGTACAAAAGTTTAGGTTACGTATATTGCCCTTGCCCCTCCTCCCCCACCGAATCAGAGCTTCAAGCGTGTTCATCCCCTAGACGGTGCGCATCGCACTCATTATGTATGTATACACCCATCCCCTCCCCTCCCCCACATCTGCCCGACACCCGATTAATGTTATTCCTAAATGTGCTCTTAGGTGATTATCAGTGAAGCCAATTTGATGGTGAGTATACATGGTTGCTTATTTTCCCATTCTTGGGATACTTCACTTGGTAGAACGGGTTCCAGCTCTATCCAGGAAAATACAAGAGGTGCTATATCACCATTGTTTCTTATAGCTGAATAGTATTCCATGGTATACATATATCACATTTTATTAATCTACTCATGTATTGATGTCCTTGGGTTGTTTCCACATCTTTGCAATTGTGAATTGTGCTGCTATAAACATTCGAGTGCAGATGAGAACACCGATATTCTCAACATATGCAGCAGATATTTAAGGTACTAAGTATTTGCTTGTAGCTCCCATGTCAGGTGATGCTCCCTATTCTTGGGCAGTCTTATTGATTTTGGTCCAAACATCAATTCTGAGGCAGGCACAGTCAATAATGTTTCCTAAATTTTTTTACAACTCCTGTGTCTCTTTCTCTCAGTCTCTGAGTATCTATGTCTGCCTTGATTGCTACTGTTCTATCCAGATCCATTGAGATTTGAAATCAAGTTTTAACTGGTTTCTACATAAAGGGGGAAAATCCACCTGTTTCACCCATTCTGTGGGCTTAATAATGTTGCAGATGTGGGTAGACCCAGGGAAGGGCCTCATCGTTGCAGAGTGGATGTTCACTATCTCCATGGAGATTCCACAACTCTGGCTTTCCCACCTCCCTTTTCCTCAGTTGTCCTCCTAGTCCTGGACATTAGATATGTGTTCTGTATTTTCATCTTATTCAAGGAATTCTTTTCTATATCATGCAGAACAGACTCTCCCACTCTGAATCCCCTCAAACACTCAGCTTTTACCCTAGATGTATTTTTCAAGTTGTTTCTGCTGGAGAACATAGTATTCTCCCTGAAAGGTATTTTGGAGAATACAACTTTCTTTGATCATATTATGTGACAGTGAAAATTATATAAAATTGGAGAAGTTGCAGGTTATAGCTTCTCATAAATAAAGGCAATATTCAAAATATTTAACAACTGGCATGGAACTTTCAACAGCCCACCAGAACTGAAGCCAGCCTTAGGGGTGGCACAGGGTCTCCCAGCCCCTGCTCTGTCAGGTATTAGCCCGTTAAGTGCTGACATGTGAGAAAGGTTGGGGGACGAATTGGGGGCACTCACAGGCTTCAGGGAAGCTGCCATTTCCCAACTGGTATAGAAGTAGATCCATATTTTATCAACTGCACAACCACACGGGTGCTTATCAGCTAAACTGCAGTCCAGTGGCTCATCAGGAATGATCTCACTTGATCCCATGTTATTTGGCTGAAAATATTGCTCCATCTCTCCTCAATCTGCCCTGTTGTAAAATCACCTGAAACCCATTATTTTACGTAATCCCACCCTTAACTTGAGCATTCACTCTTGGTTTTATATTTTAGTCTAAGACCACTGCTCTGAGATGTTTTGGTCTCTAGGAAATCAATTCATTCTCGACCAAATATTTCCCTTTAATTTCAGGGAGAAATTAACCCCTTCAAGGTTGCCCAAAATTGACTCTGTGGCCTTTCCAGGTTGCAGACATAATATATCCCATAAGCAGCCTCCTTTCCTTACAGGACCCCACTCAACTCACCATGCTGCCCTGCTCTGTAACTTTCATCATTCCTCTTTTTCTCTAAGGATGCTACCCAAACCCAAGTTTGATCTTCTTTTTGTTCTGCAAAACTGCAGTCCTTAAGAGTTAAACTCTAGAGTGGCACTATCCAACAGATGCAAGCCACATACATAATTTTAAATTGCCTAGTAGACATATTAAAATAAATAAAAAAGAAAGAGGTGAGCTTAAATTTTAATATTTTATTTAACTTAATATAGCTAAAATATTATTTCAATGTATAATAAATATAAAAATTATTAATGGGATAATTTATGTGCCTTTGTTCATACAGTCTTCAATTCTCAATGTGTATTTTGCAACTTACAGCACATCTCAATTCAGACTAGCCACATTTCAAGTGCTCGATTGCCGCATCTGGCTAGTGGCTACCACACCGGGCAGTGCAGCTAGAGCCAGTCTGCCTGGCCCAGCTTCTTATAGCTCTGCCACTTCTTAGCTGCTCGAACTTGAGTAAATAACCTTCCTGAACCTCAGTTTCCCTGTCTGTCAAAGGATGGTAATGATAGAAAACACCTCATAAGACTGTTACAAGAATTCAAAAAAGGCACAATTCCTGGAACAGAATAAAATTATAATAAATGTTAGCCATTATCATCATTATCATTATTTTGCTAGTTCTTCTCCCAACATTACTCTCCATTTCTCCAACTTATTATTCCAAAAGAACTACTACGACCATATCAAGAAAATTCTCTCAAGAATCTCATTTCCCAGCCACTGCTTTTTCTCAATTGAAGAAATGATGACCTAGAACACTGCTGTATCTTTACTAATTAGATGATGTTTATCCTAGCCTAGACAGACCAAAGGTAACACAGAGTAAATTCCGCCAAGCACAGGGAAGGGGAGAAGGTATTTACCTGGGATCTGAATCCTTATTTACCACAGAACTATTTTTTTTTAAACCACTGTCCTCATTTATGCAAGCAACTTCCATCTCTATGCCTGAATTCTAGCCAGTATTTCATGAAGGTTCAGCCAGAGAATAGCATTCATCATGATTTACCCTCCCAAGTATTACAGAATGTTATTTATGTGGCCTTTAAGCAGGTGTCATATCCATCCCCAGCCATGGCTTCATTTCAACCACAAGGAATAGCAGATGCACCATGTTTCCCAAAATTCCTTTAAAAACAACCTTGCAGATGCCAGGAACACCAGGAACATTAATAACTGGAGAGTTGGAAATTAAGTGGTGGATGTGGAATGGTGGCAAGGGAACCTAAAGAATCCAGTTCTATCAAGTGCCAAATTGTTAACTTAGAGCGAGGGTTTACAGAGCTACACGGAAGGAGAATTTATAGAGAAGAAAGTCAAAAGTCAAGAGTCAGAAATAACCTAAGAACAAAAATATTTGCAGAGCTAGGTTGCATGATATTATTTGTAGAGAAAAATGGATTCTTTCTAGGGCTCAGAAAAGATGTCATAAGTTGCAGGTTTTGCCAAGAAATATGAGAGATGCTTGCATAGGGAAGTGGCATGGCTCATGAAATTTAAGGAGGAGAAAAAAACACGGAAGCAATTTTGTGCAAATAGTATGAACTTATATTGTATTTTTCTTAAGGAATATTTTCTGATCACAAATGTGGCCAAATATTTCAGCAGGAGACTCATCAAAGACTCTCGTGAAATTCTGGTGGAAAAGATGGAGAAATAATATAGAGGGAGCTCCCTGGTAGATAACCAAAAGATCCTTACTGAGTCCTGATTTATTCAGCATTTTAATCAACAACTTAGATAAGAATATCTTGACTAATTTACAAAATATGCACATGACAAGATGATGGGCAAAATAATGGAGGTGTCAGATGGCAGAATCAAACTTCAAAAATATATGGGCAGGTGAGAAAGATGAGATCAATCTAATAAAATGATATTTAATTTAGTTAAATTTAAAACCAACCCCATAAAGAGTGCATGGGAAGGCCTGGCTTACTTGGGATCTTAGATAATTGTAAACTTGGGAAACCAGCCTGTCAAAATGGCTAATGTGATCTTAAATTACTTTAATAGAAGGATAGCATATCAAACAAGGGAGATGATAATTCTATTGTATTCCACTGTAAACAGAACACACTGATAAATTGATCACTTGTACCTTGATCAAGCTGCCAGCATGAAATATCTGAAAATCATTTAATTTGAGAACCAGCTGAAGAAATATAGGCTGCTCAGTTTGAAGAAGAGAAAACCCAGGGACACCCTGAGAGTTACATTGTACCTGGAGGTAATCACATGGAAAAATGGTTAAAAACAACTCCAGAGAGTAGAATGTAACGTCCAAAATGGCAATTAGAGCACAGCTGATTTTTGTCTCAATGTAAGGAAAACTTCTCACAATCTGAAAGGAATAAATGCTCCTGATCATCCATATAAGTCGCCTGCTACAA
Source organism: Lemur catta (assembly GCF_020740605.2). Classification (NCBI taxonomy): domain Eukaryota; kingdom Metazoa; phylum Chordata; class Mammalia; order Primates; family Lemuridae; genus Lemur; species Lemur catta. The sequence goes on along the minus strand of NC_059133.1, from coordinate 86,946,938 downwards.
GGAATGTTCTCAGAAAAAGAGTTGTGGGGTTACTTGTCAGGGATTCCTTCTCTGAGTGAGATGTTTAACTAAATAACCATTTTTTTTTTAACTTTTTAAAAACCAGTAAAGTTTTATTATGTAGTTATTTCCAAAGTAGAGAAATAGATCAAATATCCCAGTTAGTTATACTGATTGTAGAAAATGTTCATAACCACTTCATAGAAATGGGACTATTTTCCCTAAATTAACAGAATATTTTGGATAGATACCTCATGCTTAAATATTTTAATCCATAATCATTAAAGATTAATCAGAGGAAAATTAAGTTTTAGCTGTCAGTCTGGGATAGTTTATTGAAATGGGACACCCTCTGCTTGCCTGTCACCAGCCCAGCACCTCTCCCCTGAGACCAGCACAAAAGTCAAGGTCATGGTCACGTCACCTTCACAGACACGTTGCCCGTCACTGTCTGAGTTCACCTGTGTAGCTGGTAAGTCCTTGTGCCCTGGAAGCCCTAATAAAGTAGGTGATCAGACCCAGCAGCATTGGGGATCTGTAACTTTGGAGTGAAAAATTGGTTTTTGAAGCTAGAACCCAGATGAGGAAAATCTTTAATTGATAAACACTTAAGTGACAAAGGGTTTTAAGAATGAAACGAATGTATGAAGTGAAAGAGTTGTGAACAGATCCTCAGCTGCCCTCCTCTCTGACAGGTTCCTGACAGGAGCCTGGGGTCCCCCCAAAGAGAGGGCCTAGGTCAGGCCTCACTCAGTCCCCCAACCAGGCCTGCCTTCTATCTGATAAGGTTTTCCACCTTAAACCCCACAGAGTCGTCCTAGCAGATCACAACAAGGTAGAAAACCTTGCAAAGAAGTCAGACTATCTGATCCAAATTCTTCCCTTTTCAGCGTGGGACAGAAATAAGTACCCAAATGCAGCATTTTAGATATTTCTACTCTTCCTCAGAAACAACCTATAACTGCAACGCAGTATGTACAGGGAAGACAGAGGGAAGGAACGGCCACAGCCAGGTCTTGAGCTGAGGAAGAAGGCGGGGTCTCAAGGACGGTCCTCGGGACAGGGTGATCTTGTCAGACGGTATGACTCCCGTGTCCCCAAGGGTGCTGAGCACCACTTGGCCATTGGGGTGGATCGCCATGTGGGTGATGCTGCCATTGTTGGGGGAGAGATGGAGCCAACCTTCAGGAGGAAACTGCAGCACTTTGCACGTGATGTATCAGATGATGGGGTGACATAAGATGGTCTGGTACCTGTCTTCTGCTTGGCATCTGCCTGGTAGGTGCAGTTCTAAATGGTGGCCTCAGTCTGGGCTCCATCTTCATAACACACAGCTTCTGGCTTCCAGTGGCACGGGGCAGGTCGCTGGCTGAGGGCACCCTCCCGCAGCAGGCCTGTGCTGACCGTGCACACTCGGGCTGCTGCCTGTCCAAGATATTGGTGGTTTCCACTGTGCAGGTCACAGGAGTAGATGATTTTGTTACACTTCAACCCCAAGCTTGCAAATCGAAGCCCAGTTAGTTCTGCCTGTTCGGAAAGCGGTCCTTTCCTAAGGAGCTGTCCACTTGGTACTGGGAATGTCTGATAAGGAAGATGTGCCATGTGGCCTTGGCCTCACAGTGGTCCAGCCTGGATTCCAGCTCTTGTACTCCAGCTTCCATGTTCCTCTTCCACAGGTTGATCAGACAGCGGTTCTCGCCTGTCCCACTTGAGGTCCAGGATGCTGGGCCTTGACTATGCCGCCCGCTCCCCTTGCCCCGACGCTGGTGGCTCCTTGTCCCCACTCAAGCACCTAAATGGCCTAAATGCTCCTTCTAATACTCTACACATATGGAATTTTTGTAGTAAAATACAAACGAGTTGAGTCGGTTCTGACACCGTAACACAAATGTGGGGTAATTCCACGTATACAGCCTCATCACAAAGTACATGTGTTTATTACTAGAGACAAACCGTAGCTCTTCTGTGTCTGTAGATCAATTATGTCAACAGAGTTATGTGCTAGACTTTGAGTTAGGGAGGTTGAACATAAAACTGGATCAGAATTTATTTGAGTTGATGAAATAGGCTTCACTTTTTCCATAATTGGAAAGCATAGGTCAGCCAGCAGGTAGGCTGCAGAGAAAAATGAATAGTTTTCAGTTCTCCTGCCTATGTGGGTCACACAGGAGAAAGAAGGGGAGGGGGAGGAGGCTGCTGAGGACACATACACACCCCTGGTGACAGCCAGAGACCAGGCTTCTGTGACTGTCAACATTTCGAAGCAGCTTGTGAACAAACCTCCTTCTTCTATATCCAGATGATCTTTGCCGCTGAGGTTAAGAACAATATTATACTTTTGCTCCTCTCATGGGATACATTTGTCAGATTGTAAGATACCACTTTTGTCTTTGGGTTGAAGCTACAATGAAGTACAGAAAGAATTCTAGATTATCTCTCAGCTCTTCTTGTTTTAAGATCGATGATTCAACATGGTCCCCTTCCAAAAGACTCGTTTCTTGCAGATATGAGAAAAGAACTCTCACTGCTTTGTTTTCTGCTACGCACATCATTCTTGAGCTGTCTTTCGCTTTGGGAAATTAAACTTTGGTAGATTCTTTGCTCTAGACCCGGGTCACCCATATACTTTTATCTCCCCATCACACTCCTTGCCTCACCTACCTCTGCACCTAGTCTATGGAGATGGGAAGAATGGACCTGTCCAGTCTTTGTGTGAATGGGCATATGCTGTGTGAGCACCTGGAGCTCTGTCACACTTACAGGATGCCAGTGGTTTGACTTACGGCCACTTTTCTGCCCAGAAGAAACAAGACTTTTCAAGGACTGACTGGGAAATTTAAAGAATATTATTATTATAGAAAACTATAATTTGTATACATGATATCAAGTTTAAATAATATAAAGATCAAACAATTTTACAATATACTACCCCCCAAAATAGCAAAAGCTCCACTGTAGTTTATGCCTTTACTGAAAATTCATTTGAATCTCTTCCGGGTGAATTCTTCCCTCTCCCACCCCAATAATCAAGGGGCAGGATACTGAAAAGACTCCTACACCAGAGATAAAGAAAAGCACAAATTAGTATTTCTATGTGCAACATCTACTTTCTGCTTATAGGCAACAGGATTCCCTATGTAATGAGCTACATTCTATTGATCTCCAAAATATAGGACAAGAGGATTACTAACAGGAAAGGACTTTTAGAAAACCACAGATAGGCAGTAGGGTAAAATGCAGCCCTTTGTTCCAAGCAATAGGCAAAGTTAGGTGGGTGTTAACAGAGAAATATTTCAAAAGCTAAAACACCACAGTCATAAGGACACCATGATCTTGGCATAAGAATCTGGGGCACCTGGACAAAGGTGGATGACCGAGATCTGTGACACCCAGAGAAACTGATGAAGGTCTCTGGGCTCTTTCATGAGACAAAAGTATGTTTCATTATAATGAAGCAAATGATCACAAGAGTGAAATGAAATTATTTTAAATAAACAAAGAAGCCCACTCCAAACAGTAAAAGTCTAGAATATACCTGCTGGCCAAACTTGGTTAGATTAACTCAGGAACTAGGAGAGCCTGAGCCTGAGGGTTCAATGTTTTCAGAATTTGCATCTTAGCAGGTCACAGGAAGGCAGGAATGAACGTATACCTAACACAGAACACATCCCTCTGTGTCAGAGCTAGCTGTGTAGGTAGGTGTCTGTCTGTCTGCTAAATAGGAAGCTTTTCCCAAAGGCAGGAAAGGCCTGGAGTAGTGACTAAAATATAGGCAGTGTTCAATAAATGTTTTCTATGTCAGTGCGATAGCTCAATCGGAGCTGACCCCATATGACACACTGAATGTCCTAATGGCCTCATTGATGGTCTCCCTGTACCCACCCCTTGGAATGTGACTTTGCAGCTCCTCCCATTGAGAGGCTTAGTGTACTTCCTCTCCCCTTGAAATGAGCTGGCCTAATCACTCATTTTGGCCAGTGGGATGTGCTGGCCCCAAGCTTAGGCCTCAAGAGCCTTTGCATGCTTCTGCTTTCTCTGTTAGAAACCTGCCATGATAGAACACGATATGAGAATAAGCCCCGCTAGCCTGCTGGAGAATGAGAGACTCCACGGCTAAATGCACAGCTGTCACAACTGAGGTTTTGCTGGACGAGCCTGTAACCAGCCAACCCTCAAACATGAGAGAAGCAGAAGAGAAGCCTACCCAACCCAAAGCTGACCACAGATGCATGAGTGAGCCCATCTGAGACAAGAGCTATCTAGATAATGCCCAACCTTATGAGAAATAATACTGTTGTTTTAAGCCACTAAGATTTGTGTAGTTTATTCTACAATAGCAAACTGACACACTCCACTAAATGCTGCTTTTATGTTATTACTGACCTTGTTTTTAAATATTTATGATCTATTTTAGCCTCTAATAATTTGATTCAAAAGAAAAAGCAAAAAGAATCCTTATCATTGACTCAGTAATAACTATGTTTACACATATACTTTCTCTCTTTTCTCTACTTGCCACTACCTGGAAAAATACTTGCCCCTGCCTCATAAAGTCCTCATTTATTTCTCGATTTTCCTGTTAAAATCAGTCCCTAGCTGGTCTCCTGGTACCCATCCTAGTTTTAACCTCATCTGCAGAACACGTATGAGTTATCATCATAAAATATATGTGTGATCATGTCACTCCCCTCCTCAAAAGTTTAGACCTTTCACATCACGTGCAGAATAAAGTGTGAACTACTCACACGGCCAATCCCCTCTGTGACATTTTTGCCCAGACACCCCTTTCCAGTCTGGTCTCACACGCCAGCTCCCACGTGCCTCATGTCCCAGCCACACCAGTCTGCCTCCATCATCATCAAACGTGTCTTCTACTTTCCCACCTTCATATTTGTGTCCTCCTTGTTTCATGTGCTTGCAACCTCTCGCCAATCAAAATTCCATTCAAAGCCATCCACCGCAAGAAGTTTTCCTAATCATCCACTGTATCTTTATGTGTTAAAAGGATATAATAACACCAATGATATTTATTAAGCCTGTACTATGAGCTAGCGATGTTAAACCCTCTATGTGCCTTATCTTTTGATCATCACATGAGTCCTATGACATAGTTATTATTACAATTTTCCACATTATAAATGAGCAATCTGAGACCCAAAAGGTCAACCAGTCCAATGTCAAATATCTACTAAGTGGCACAGCTAAAATTTGAATCTTGGACTCTAGGAGCTAATCTGCTATGCTACATGTTTTCATTTGAACATCTCATATTTTTTTATTGTAATACGTTACACTAAAGCACAAAGTAGTTAAACAACTTACCCAAGGTCACAGAGTCACCAGTAGTACCAGATTATGAAATCAAAATGTTTTGATTCCTTCAATCTTTTGCTAATTTTCTGCTGCCTAGGAAAACATAATTGCTGACTGATCTCTCCAGCAGAGCTTGAGAATATTTGCCTTTTTTCATTTTTTTTCAGTAAAGAATGCCTAAACTGAGCTAAGCAGGTAAATTTCATTCTCTCCTAACACTGTAATCATCCACAGCTATTCAGCCAGGGGTTCCAAAGCTAGAGGGAGAAATTAAGTTTAAAATCAAATTAAAATAATTTGGGGCTTAATTTTATTCAAATTTCAGAAAAATTCCAGGCAGTAACCCTGTTAATATACAATCGAACTAAATGTCTCATGTACCCAATTATGTTCTGTTCTGTTGGGACCACATACGTAGCACTGATGCCTTAAACATGCTAATCTCATTCTATCCTACTTTATGCACCGGCTCTCAAAGAGCACCGCAGAGCTGAACGGGCTTGCTTTTTAAGAACCACACTCCATTTTACTTACATAAAATGTCAACCAGGGTAGTGCCCATTCCTGGCGGACACACTTAGGAAAGCGGGTCTGCAACTGGTCATGGTGATTAGTCTCCAGATGTTGGGGCCAAAAAAGGCCCGGTGAAACCAGGGATGGACCTGATTTTGCCCACAAGTATCAGGGCTGGAGCAAAAAAAAAAGAAAAAGAAAAAGAATCCCTGGTTGAATAGAAACGCAGGTGAAGCATGTAAGCTTGGAAATAGTTCTTTTACTAAACTCAAAGGGGAAGAAAGGGAAGCTGACACGGCTTGTTTGGCTGCTGTGCACGTTGTCCATGTCCTTTCTTTGTCGGGGCTGGCTGTGCAGCGGGTGGGCGCAGCCACTGGGAGCAGCAGGTGCGGGGAGGGAGCGGGAGAAAGGGCCTATTCAAGAGCGCTTAGTCCGCCCAGTTTGAGACTCACTGCAAAAGAGAGACGACAAATGCAGACCTCACAGGAGACAAGGCATATGCAGCCGCTCCACCTCCTCCAAGGAACCTTTGATAGACAGTTCTTACTTGCTGCTCTATGTTCAGCCTCTACCTCCCAAAACTCCAATTCCTCTGAGAAGCTGTCTTTTTTGCTATTTTTTCTTTAGACCTATTAAAATAGGCAAAACAGGTAACTGGATGAAACTCAGGGTCAGGCCTAACCTGAGCCAGGAAAAGTATCCACTGACTATCATTTGAAAACCTTTCTTAAGTTTACGGGAAGCATAAAGAAAGAAGATACGTTGCTAAGAATAAAGATCTCACCTTCTTTATCTCACTGATTAGGTTGGTCAATCCCCACTCTACAAATGTTATCACATTCCAAAAATTAATTCTTAAGTTAGTCACTTAGAAATCCAAAAGCATTCTCCCACGGTCCAATGTAGTAAATGGTGATAGCTACCTCAGGCCAGCCTGCAAATGCAACTCATCTCAGCGACACCAGAAAGAGCCTTCATGGGATCCCCAGACCCCTCAGAGTTATTAAATAAGCCAGTGGAGCCCCCTTGAATCTGAAGTCCCTTTGGGACTAGGATCCTGACATCTCAGAGCCAACGGAGGGGCAGAGAAGGAAAACATCAGGTTCCATCTGGGTAGTTTCTGTGGCAGGTAGAGGGAGGCTTAACTGGGACGGGTGAAAAGATGCAATATTTCTCCCAAAGTCAGGCAGATATAGGAGGAAGAGAGATGGTGTGTGAGGAAGCTTTCTGCTGTGTTCATAAGAAAAGATGCTGAATTTAGGGGGCAGAACCTGACTTTTGGAACATTAGATAGGCCACTATAGTGTCCAACAGAATGGACTAAGTTTTCAGAAAATATAACCATTAAAACAATAACATAGTCCTCTCATTTCTACTGATTATAGCCATGATAATACTAATACTAATCACAGAAAAACACAACCTAAAAATCTAGGCATAAAGACCTTATCAATATACTCAATTCTTACCAAATATTTGCTAGAACCACAGAATTTTTGCACGTTAGGAAGCCTTGAAAGTCATCTACCCCAACATCTTCATTTTAAAAGTGAGGTCACCAAGGGAAGGAAAAGTTAAACAATTTCCAGTTACTAGAAGACAGAAATCACCTGGTGCCCATTGGGAAAACCATTTCATGTTCCTCTTACGTAAACTTTGGTTTCCCTTCTTCAAGGGACCTTAATTTCTCTGTATTGATGTTTCACATGAGAGTTGAACCCTGCTCGCAGCTGGAATGGTTGTTTTTCTGAGGGAAGGTATTAATAATTACAGCCCAAGCATCTCCCTTTAACTCTGAGGACTCTGCTGGAACTATCTTAACTGCCAGGAGAGAATATTTCCCTTTTTCTCTAAGGAAGGCCATCGATGGCCCTGAGCATCAGGCCTTTGGTAGCTGATTGCAAGCAAGTGGAAGATGACACTGGCAATATAGAGATGAACCTCCTGCAATGTCGAACTCGGTCCGTTTGCTGACCATCTGAGCAGCGGCTGATCTCCACATTTCAAGTCAGCCCCAGCTAAACCTCTGGAGCTTGTTGCCAAAGCCTTCTTAAAGAGTCCTGATTATTTTTTTCCTATATACACTTAAGAACCTCATTAAACATGAGAGAATGTTTTTAAAACAGTCAAATGCCGTTGTATCCATAGCCTTGCATGTTGGAGGTTATAAACTCTTAATATTCAACAACAGCCTCTGTAGGACCCATGCCAGAGTACTAGAATGAAACGAAAAACCACCGGCAACGGTGCAGTAATGGTATCCCATTACCAATGACGATCTGAAGTGGCAATCACTGCAAAAGGATGTTACCATTAAAATAAGTACGTGTGCCTTCCATATGCCAACAAAGAGGTTTCAGAACATGGCTAAAGCTTAAAGTAGCTGGATGAGGAAGCGGGTGCTACAGCTTAGGATGCCCTGCCTCCTTGCATCCCCTGGGCTCGTCCTCAAATTGCAAGAGACCCTAAAATGAAGATTATTTCGGTGGCAAACACCATAGTGTTAGACATGAGTATCAATCCGAAATCAGTTACTGTAGTCTCTGAATATTTGGAGAAACTATCTAACCACTATTAGCCTTAGTTTCTTCAACTGTAAACTGTTGATAATAATTGTGCCCTTGTACAAGGATTGCTCAGAGGATTAAATGATTCAAGGCTATGCATTAGAATTTGGCAAAGCAACAAGTACAAGTAAGTGCTCAATGTACGTTAGCTATTATTATTTATTTATTTTTTTAGAAAATCTGATTAAATAGGATGTCTTGCAGAGTTCCCCATCACCACTGGTATCAACTGAAATGATAATAACTTGCTGTCCCTACCACCCAGAACTAAAATTGGGAGGGAATATGGTGGCGGTTGGAGGAGACTGGGAGTGGGAGAAGCAATCTTTTGCTTCTCCAGCATCTTCTTTCCTTCTTCAGGCCACAGAGCTTTGGATGCAATGCGCTCACGTTCATGACTGGTCCTTATTAAAATGCGTGACGGCCCTAGAACACCCATGCCCACAGAGATGTGGCAACTCGGAAGTAGCATTTCACATTGCTTAGCTTGGTATGAGTTTAAAGCATGAACACGCCACCATCGGTCTCCCCCTCAGAGCCCCTGGCACTTGAGTTATCTGCTGGGGACTCTTCCTCCTTTGAGACATCTGCCCAGACCTCCCATGGAACTAGGGGATACAAAGCACCTTCCAGCCCAGGGTGGAACCTGTCCTTACCGCTCCTGGCCTCCGCCTGCCCGCCCGTCAGAGCAGAGTCCCTCTGTGTAAGTCTCTCTAAGCTTCAGCCTGCAGGGCCCTTGGTCCCTCTCACACTATCCCTGCAGGGACCCGCCTCCTTCACAGCCCCCCACCTGTCTGCAATGACCTTTGATCCTCCTGTGCGCTCTCCTCCCTCCTGTCCTGGCCCCGCAGGCCTCCTGTCCAACCCATCCCCAAGCCCTTGCGATCTGAGTCATCTCTGAGCTCATTATCTCTGCTTCCCTCGAATACATTGATACATTTAATAAAAACAAACAAGCAAAAGGCCTTAATTTTTTATGCACTATTCCCTAATTATAAATTCACCTGACCCAGATGAATCTGTTTCTGTTTCCCCTTTTGACAGACCCAAACAGACACGTGCAAGTTAAAGACAGCGCCCAGAGGCCTGCAGAGGCCCCTCATTACATTTGCTGGTAACTTTGGGGCTAATTTCATTCTATAACAGTCACCTCCCATGAACCCTCTGTGGAGAATCATTTCTTTTCTTTCCATTTGTTTTGGAGGGGCAGGGTCACTGCCCACTAGTGCTGAATAGTGATTTTATAAAATACACAGTGGGAACTTCAGACCTAGAGATGCTGCTGCTCTTGTTGGTGAAGCTGTTCAAGTGAAATTAGGGCCATTATTAGGACCCAGGCAAGGGCTGAAAGGAGGACGCGAGGTAGGCCATTTGCTTTGGGGAAGACTGAGGTTGAAACAAGGACCCAGAGGGGGCCACGAGTGAGAAGCAGACAAAGGCCACAGGCAGGTGTCCCAGCGGGAGTGACGAGGCTGGAGGCCTGCCCTGCAGACACAGCACCAGGTCCAGCAGGACCCGGGTGTGGAGCCCGCACTCGGCAGCAGGGAGGTGACAAGGTGGCCGGGCACCCTCTAGGTGGCCATGGCTTGATTCAGCACAGGTCACGACATGTTAGTAACAGGAAAGAAATGAAGGTGCAGAGAGAATTAGGGGCTTAAAGGGGGTCTATCCATGAGACAGGTTAGCAACCCCTCTCTTGTGAAAGGTTCCCAGAATTTTTAACGACAGAAAGCCACAGACTACACATGGACAGCACACTGCACTCTGTTTCTTCTTGGGGTGCCTCCAATTTTCTCAGAATCTTCTGAGTTAGACATAAGCATAACATTCTCTGTTAGCTTTTTCATTTTCTCAATAACCTTATGAGGTAGGTATTTTTAATTAATTAATTTTCTTTTTTATTGATACATATTACATGGAAATATTTTGAGGGTACATAGGACAATCTGGTACAGTTATATAATCACATCAGGGTAACTGAGATATCCATCACCTTAAATATTTATCTTTTCTTTATGCTACGAACATTCACAGTACTGTCTTCTAGCCATTTTGAAATGCATAATCAATTAATGTTAACTATAGTCATCCTACTGATCTATCAAACACCAGGTTTTATTTCTTCTATCTAAGTGTATATTTGTATCCATTAATCAACCTCTCCTTTTCCCCTCCCCTCTGCCTTCCTGGCCACTGGTAACCACCAATGTACTCTCTCTCTCTCTCTTGCTTTTTCAGCTCCCACATGTGAGTGAACACATGTGATATTTGTCTTTCTGTGCTTGGCTTGTTTCACTTCACATCATGATGAGGTAGGAATTTTTAACCCCTTTACATTTGAGGTAGGAATGTTAATATAAAGATGAGAAAATTGAAGCTCAGAGACACTAAAGGACTTGCCCAAAGCTGTCTAGAGCTAGTGGGTTTGAGAGTCAGGATTGATCCGAGCATTCTGACTCCACAGCCAGAGCTCTTTTCGCTAAGTCCCAGCTGCCTACCACAGCGGATACACGGTCTCTAACGTTTTCAAGGGCAGCCACTGACCTCGGAGCCGTGACGGTCATGCCACCACACAAACCAGCACTGTTGCTTTGAATGTTTGGGTGTGTCTTGGAAACTGGAAGGGTGGGCTCTGCAGAAGTCTATTTTCATGAGAAATGGAGGAGCTCCCTGGAGGAGAACTACCCTTCAGGAAAGAAGGAATCAAACAAGTTCCATCAATTAACAGAGCTATAGTTATAGAATAGGAGAAGCAGCTGAGAAGCCACCATGATGGCTCTCACTTGAACCTCTCCCCAGCCTGGCCTGGGGTCCTCAGGGGATAAGAAACGGGGAGATATACATAAAAACTGAAGGAGCTTCTTCATTAAAACCTTTAGAAGATATTATATCATGAGCATCCAGCTTTGGTCACAGTGTACAACATAATTGGGGATAAGAATCTTTCTCTCAGACACTTCACTGCAGACCACATGGAAACTCTGGCATCCATCTTGAAGGACCCAGTGTACTTGAAGAAGGTGATTAGTGGTACACTGTCATCTCCACAGGGGGGCTGTGGTCTCAACGGCAGAGGACAGCAGGGTCTGAAAGAGGCCACCATGCAAGGCAGATGCCATGTCAGTTGAAGGAAGCAGCAGCCATGCCTAACACAGAGCGGTGCCGAGTGCAATCACAACAACAGGAAATGATACTCACACCCAGGAAAAACCAGGAAACCCACAGAAACCGGCAGCCATTCTTAGCGAATATTGCACCGCAACTGATTGTGAGCCTGCAATAGACCCTCCTGAGAACACCCCAAAGTGCACCAGGGAATGATGATCTTCCAGGGGATTTTGGTCTTACGTGAGTAGGAAGAAGCAAGACTCGATGAGATCTGGACTATTACTGATATTTCACATTCGCACGGTGGCAAGGCCCAGGGAAATCAGTGCTACACATAATATTCCTACTAACTGCATTTGTGACGTCTATAATTCAGACAAATCCCAAAGCAGATCTGAATATACTGGATCAAAAATTATGCAGCTCACGAATCCTTAGCCCTCAAGAGAATTTCAGGCTGTACTTATCCTTCAACCAAAAATGTGTTCGGCACCCTCCCTCCTTTCTGAACAAAATGAAGTGGGCACTAGTGACCGTGCCAAATGTGCTTGTTTTTCTCACACTCGTCTTTGGCCTGTGCTTCCTAATTTGAAGCCACTCCTCACCAGTTCCCAAAGGGCTCCAGGAACTTACCCTCCGCACCTCTCCCCCCGACAAGCACAGGTTAGATAAGCCCTCCTGGTTACCGCTCTTCCGGCTGCCCTGTCTATGGTTTGGCCTCTTATCCGAATGGTGTGTTCCACTGGGGACTCTTCACGCTCTGTCTTCGCACCTGAGTACAATCAGTAAGTGATCTCTCCGCAATCAGACTTTTTAGGAGGAGGAAATGGGAGAAGGGCAGCAATTTTAATTCCTTTGAAATCTATGTCTTAACTCCTTCATGAAAGTGGAAAAGAGTTAATGCTTTTATTAACTCTATGCTCCTGAGTAAAGACCACCTCTGTTTCTATGGCAACAGGCCAGCAGATGCCTCTACAGAAGCGGATCCACCTCTATGCATTTGCAAAAGCGCCTCTCCACTAAATTAAATGCACAACTAGAATGAGCTACCACCGGAACACACTATCATCCCTCAGCTAATTCCATTACTGAGATCCCCCTCGCCTCCCCCTCCTCCCCCCCAAAACCCAAGAGGTCACAAAGATTCAGGGGCATCCAGGAAAATGAAATATTTTTATACCCATACATTTCCATCAAGAAATCCCTCTATAATTGTCTCATAGAGATATCATTTTTCTCACCAAGTTGTTCAAGACAATTGAGTAATCAGAAGAAATGAGGCTAAAAATAAATAATCTTAGCCACGGATGGGGAGATTTAACTCCGCAAAATGCTGGCAAGTGCTTCTCTACTCGCCAAGCCTCAGAATACACAATGCCCCTTTCTGTTCAGCCATGACAATCTAATTCAGGTTTTGTCCTCCCAGGAGGTGATCACTGAGTCCAGATGGACACCAAGCTACCTCGTTGTCCTGGGCATCGAAGCCAGACTGCACTGCAGGTGTGTGCTGAAATTCAGCTCCATTTTTCTACTGCCAGCAAGCCTCACTGTGGGGGGAGCTGCCACACACCTAAAGCCAGCTCCTGAGATAGCTGGGTAAGGCCAGAGCCCTAAGATTCGTTGGGTCATGCTGATGTTTCAGGACTTAAAAGAGCAATTAGAGCCCAGCTCTGCTAACTCATCAGAATTCAGATTATGTACTGGAGTACATAATTATGATCGGAACAAAACAAAAAAAGTTTAACAGGAACGAGTGCACTTAGTAAAAAGAAGCTGTGCCCATCCACACTGAGCAGAGGGAAAAAAATCTAACAACATTTAGCGGATAAGCTGAGTTAGTGCTGTAACAAGATAGGGAAAAATTATCACATCAGGATATGTAAACTTTAGACAGCACAGTAGATATAAGAAAGTGGTTATCATCATCAACATCATCAAAATATGAGCTAGATTTTTTTCTAGAGAAAGAAGTCAGGTTGGGCCAGGGGGGGAAAAATAGTTTTAACCTTTGGAAGAACTGGATTTGACTTTCTTGTGTGCTTCCACAAGTACTTAGTATTAAACTCTCTGAATCTTTGTTTTCTAACTTGTAAGGTGGGAATAATAATAACACATAATTGTATTGTTGTGAGAATGCAATGAGATAATGCATAGAGAGAACTTTCTGGTGCATGGTAAGCAGTAAGAGTTCAATATGTGTTGGCTACAAATGAAACATCTATTTCTGATATCTCCAAAGAAAGATAAATGAAAACGTAGAAGGTTCTTGTAGAATGATATAAGCTTTAAATGTTGTAAAAAATGTCCACCCCTGAAAACCTGACCAAGTTCAGACCCATAAAGCTGAGGACCCCAGTCTCTGAGGCTCAGCCTGAGTCATCGGACTCCTTGGATATCTTTCTCTTTAACCTCACTTTGTGAGTGGAGGGAGGAGGACCCTAGGGCAGCATAATTGTGACCACAGGGCACAGGCATGATCAACTGTAGCTGGGCTTGCAAATCGCCAGACAAGCCTCTCCCCAATTTGGGGAAAGCTTTTAGGACCATTTGAAATTGAAATGTCCATTAACCTTGAAAGCAGGCAATTAGTAATGCAAATATTAAGCCACCTCATAAAGGAAAAAGAAAAAGATCAACTCATTTACAAAACCTTTGAGATAAACAGACTTTTTGCAGCACATCTCATCTTTTCTATCTGGTCAGCCAAAGCTCCCATGCATCACTCCGCCACTTGATTGTCCATTTCCCTGCAGGCTTGGGAGCATGAACTGAAAGACCCTAAAGTCCATCCAATCCAAGCTTCTCATTTTAACAGATGGGGAATTGAGACATGAAGGGATTAAGATAGTTTCCAAGAACACAAATTTAGTAGCAAACTGGTACAAGATCCCAGTCTTCCTAATTACCTGTCATGCCTGCCTTTTTCATTCCCACCTCAAGGATTTTATTTTGACAAGGAATATGATTCCTCTACTTCTATCCATTTAGACTATGAGCTCCTTAAAGGAGGATAAAGCATCCAGCTTTTGTTTTTCTCACTCACAGCAATAAATAGATGATTAAAAATACAGCTTTAGTCCATTTGGGCTGCTATAACAATGTACCATAGACTGGGTAGCTTATAAGCAACAGAAATTTATTTCTCACAGTTCTGGAGGCTGGGAAGTCCAAGATCAAGGTATTGGCAGGTTTGGTGTCTGCTAAGGGTCCATTTCCTGGCTCATAGATGGCACCTTCCTCTCTTGGTAGAAGGGGCAAGGGGTCTCCCTTGGGCATGTTTTATAAAGATCCCACTTATGAAAATCTGCCCCCATGACATAATTACCTCCCAAAAGCCCTAACTCCTAACACCATCACCTTGGGGGTTAGGATTTCAACATTAAATTGCTGGGGGACACAAACATTCAGACCATAGCAAATACTATAATTGTACTTTTATTAAAATGATAGCAGAAAGTAGAGAAACAAGTTTCCATTTGGGCAGGGATTGGTTTTTTTCTGTTTTGCTCACATTAGACATAACTGTGCTTATAATTTTGAAAAATCCCTAATGGTTCTCAGAATACATATAGAACCTGTCTAGCCTTTTCCAAATAGGTCCAATTTCATGCAAGTGGGTAGAAAACTACATACTATTTTGAGTAAAGTGACAACCAATTGGTCTCCATTTCCATAAGGGATTAAAAGCTATTAAATAAACAAAATTCAGCAAGCATTTCCTGATCCATGAGATAGAGGTAATGTTCTTATTTAATGGGTTTAATTGCTCTATAAACAGCCTTTACATGACCTTTATGCTTAGAAATCTTACAAAATAATGTTTTCCACTCTGAGTGGCTCAGTTTTCTAGATAGACACCTTCCTGTGATGCTTTCTGCCCTTTCTTACTTTCTGCTATTTCATTACAGTGATATTCTGATAATATTTAATTCTTTTCCATCATTACGTCACCTACCTCTAATCACTTGCAGATTCCAATTTGTAAGAAGCCTCCCAACCTACTCAATCAAAGTCAACCCTGAAGTCACAAGGGTGATTCAGAAGGTCTGGGGTGGAGCCCAAGATTCTGTGTTCCTAGCATGGTCCCAGACAACACTGGAGGTGCTGGTCCTCAGACCATACTTTGAACAGCAAAACTCTAGAAGGTACCCCATGACCCACTATCCCATCAGAACCATTCCTGACTCACTGCCCTTCCTCAGCAACCTCTTTACCAAACTGTTTTAAATGGCTTTTGTGTGTTTATTTCTAAATGAATATATGATTGTAGTGTTGTGAAAAACAGCAAATGGTGTCATTCATTCACTCACTAAAAATAAAAGGTGTCAATTTTGCAACGCATTATACCAACCCCTAGGGATACAAAGATGAATAACACACACTTTTATTTGGAGTTAGATGTCTTGGTCCACAAGTCACTAGCTGATTGACTATGGGAACCCACCTAATCAGTTTACGTTTCTTCTGTAAAATAACAATGTTCACCTCATCAGATAGTGTGAGCATAAAACAGAACTATGTACATAAACTCACAACATACTCCAAAATATGCTATAAGAATGTTTGACTTGCTTATTATTATAATGTAGATACTATTATTATTATCTGTTTAGGCTCCTCTCTTATACTGTAAATATCCTTAAGATAACAAATGATATCACCTGTATCCTCTTCCACCAAAACTAAGTCTTTAGCGTAGTTCTTTACACTCTACAGGATTTAAATTCTTTTTCCTTAAATGTCTGATCTCTTTTATTCCCATCGTTGGATAAGCAGTACATCCTAGAACACTTCCACAGGAAAAAAATCAACCAGATGGATGTTATAACATATCCTCCTGAAAATCTCTGTTCTGGATGGTGTATCCCTCTAAAGGCTTCCTTGAACTTAACAAGTTCCTCGAACTTCCATTGATCTTGGAACATTTGCCACAATCACTGGTGCTCAATATGAATTCATTGAATGAGTGAATTAATATTAGGATTTGACATTTGTTAAATCCAAGATAATATTGACAAGTTTGGGAACTGGGGCTACAATCTGTAGCCTTTTTTCCGTTCATGAACAATTGCCCGGAGTCAGGGCAACCACCCATCACAGCCCCTGGAAGCTGTTCTGAGGCCTTTATACCATGCATTGGATGCATTTATGATTTGTACACCTGTTCCTTAAGAATCGTGGCCACCAACGTAATTGACACTAATTAGCCCTTCCCACTCCAGGCCCCCACACAGGGCCAAAGGCTAAATAAGACCAAATGTATTCCACCTCTGAGAGTGGCAGAGGTGAGTGACATGATTTGGCAGAAGGTGGAGAGGAATTTCAAGCTTTCGCCATTGTTCCCTGTGTCTCTTTTGCTCTGGTATTACACTGTCCTTACATTTCTAGGGACTGTCACTCTAGCACCAAATCCACTCAGGCTGAGGCACAGCCACCCTTGAGGCTTTCAGATCACAGGACACCTGAAAGATTGCTAAACTGTGATCTCAGGGTGGGACCCTTGGGCAGCTCTTGCCCACTGCCTTCTTCTCCAGGTGCTGTTCCTGCTGCCACTACAGACAAGATTAACAAGAAGGTTATATTTAAACTTCCAAGAGGCACTGCTGTGCCATTATGGGTCTATTTAAAATCCTCTGGGCAGCTGCAGTACATAATAACAAATCAGCAGGAGGGAGGGAGGGGAGGGAGGGGAGGGGAAGGAGGCGGGTGGTGGTCAGGAGCATCTTGGATTGTTTCTGTGAAAAATGTTCTGTCAAAAGATGGCAGGGGGTACACATAAGTTAAAGATGCCACCCAGGGTGAGAGTGAGGGAGAGAATGAATCAGGAGAATGTGCCAAATGTTGCTAGGGAGGGAACTTAGGATCCTAAGATGAAGATCTGCCAAACCTAAAACCTCGTTGACTGCCTGGAAGATGTCACAACTCCACATTACTCTATTTCTCCCAGGGGGCCCTACCGAACAGTACCAGCCATCCCTTCAGCATTGATGCCAGATCAGCACCAGAATATAAAGAGCTCTGATAACGGGAATACAGAGCAGCTCCCCCCACACCCAGTGGATGTATGCCATCTTCCTCCTTGGTCCAGCATCCAATGATTCACCCAGTGGGAGGTCCACCGTGTTCCCTTAAAGAACATTTTCTATTGAAACAGCCTTAGAGCCAGATGACTTACCTACAGCTGGCACACCCACCCCAATTTCTGCTGTCCTTGTTGGGTCTGAGCACAAGTCTTTTTTAGCTTCTCCTGGCCTTCTCCTATCAAAGTCCTGTGGGTACTATAGAATATTTACAATGTTCCTTCAGCTGTAGAGCACAATCACATTCATTATCATCTCCTAGCCTCACCATCACTGACAGTGTTTGTTAACCTCAGTTTGATTGACACTATCCAAACTCCAGACCGTTTTTATAACTCTTTGCTTAAGTTACTTCAGTTATTAATGTTCTTCCTGATTTTTTTCCTCATGTATATGTTTACGTCAGCTTAGTTATTAACCACTATTTAAATCTCCACTAATTGTCTAAACTATCATCCCTTGGTGTTTCTGTATAGTATTAACAGCTCCGAGCTCACAAGTGCAGAAGTGACAAGATGCAACAAACAGGGCGTCCCTGTGCAGCATGCTGTTAAAATGAAAACAATAGTTATTTATTGCTGGATCAATGTTGCTTCTATGGATGACCAAAGTGGATGTCACAGGTTAACATATTTGCTATGAACATAAGTCATAAGACTTGGATGTCCACAATGATCCAATAAATGAAATAAATATCAAAAACTCACTTTCTATTGCCTAGACATATCTTAAATGTCATGCCATCTTCTGATGTAAATATGTAAGTAAATGATATAAGGGATATAAGGGGCAAGGTCTATGTTATTTACCTCAAAAAGAATATTCTGTTAGATCAGCAAGTGTTAACAGTTTATGTAAATTAAGAATAATTTCCTCAAGGGGCTTTATCTTCATTTTCTAGTTTCTGGTCGAATGCCTAATTAAGTGGGAGATTTATAAAATTATCTGCCCCTACCAAAGGAAGAGTAGGCAAACAATACACATGATTTGTAGTAAAATACAATCTGCCATAGCAACATACATTTATTGATTATAAACATTGATTTAGTATTAAGTTCTATATAACCACAGTCAATGTCCATTAAGCACATTATGTGAAACATGTTGTGCAAACGTTACCAACATACATTGGCTACATAAGACACCATGCCACATGTTCAGATCACAATCTGTGATCCCTATATCAAAAATTGATAATTGATTTATTATCTGGTGTCAGTATCCTTCCTTCTTTTCATTCCTATATCTTTCTTTATAAACATTAGGAGCTCAAAAGATAAGATTGCCAAAAAAAGAGAGCTAGTAAGAAGTTAGAGCAACTCCAGGATGTGCTATACCAACAGGCCCAGCCTCCCAAATGACCAAGGGGACAGAGATATTGTCCCAGTCTGGCCTATAGAAATAGCTTTGCCATCCAATATGAAGACCACCTTGGCCAAATGAGAATGGCCTTCTCAATAAGAAATACAGCAAGGACCCTTCATACTCTGAAGAATTGCTTCTGGTGAAGTGATCAATGAAGAAATCATACACAACAATTCCAAGGTGTCAGACAGGAAAAACGTGACAAAAGAAATGCAGCCCTGAGCTGTCCCTTATTCAGCCTCCACCTGAACTTTTGCTGACCGCTCAGCTCATTATCAGAATTCCTAGCTTCCTTTACTATCTTACATGTCACCCATCTTCTGTTGGGTTAATCATTTTAGTCTGGTCCCTGGGAACTGCTTTGAGCTCTGTACACATGGCTTAGACAAGATGTGTCACCTATACTCTACTGACTGCACTAAGTCTGGGTGAGCAGACAGGGAACACTTACCTTGGTTCACCCGTCTTTCTATTTGTTTTGTTCCCATCTATTCACACACCCGCCAGATGCTTACTGAATCCCTCCTTTGCGCTGGGTGCTCAGGATACGAAAAAGAATAAGATATGATCCTGCCTTGAAGGAGTTTGAAGTCTAGCCAAAAAAACAAATGTAAACAAAGAATAATACTTTACTAAATGAAATCATGAAGACAGACACAAGGGAAAGAAAGGAAAAAAAAAAAAAGCTTCCATTTGAAAGTACCACCAGAATAAAAAAAAATTCACAAAAGCAAAAAATAAAATGGCCAGTAAGTATATTTTAAAAGTTCAACTTCACTAATAAATGAACTAAATAGAAATCTAAACCATAACGTTTTACCTTCTCAAATATGCAAAGATTTTTTTTTATTATTGCAAAGGTATGTTACGTGATACTCCCACACAGACTAGTGATAAACACTATTGATAAACACACAGACTAGTTTAAAATGTCTGAAGATCAATTTGGTAATAAATATTCAAAACCACAAAATATTGATATTATTTGACCAAACGAGTTCAGTTCTGCAAATTTATGCTGAAGAAACAATTTAGGATAGACTAAAAGATTTATCTGCAAAGATGTCTATCATTATATTATTTGTAAAATCTCTCAATTTAAAAATAATATAAAATACTGAACAGTAGGGAATTGGTTATATTGCAGAATTCTATGGGGTCATTAGAAATGATGTAGAAAGATGTTTTTGATGGGAAAGGATAATCACGTATATGAATACATACAAAAGAATTTATACTTATATCTCCATATAAATAGAAAACGATGGATACAAAACAATATGTATACTATGACTTCATTTTTATTTTATATAACACACTGAAAAATGTTCAGAGTGCTAACTACTGTCTGGTGAGATGATGTGCCGGTTTTTTCCTGATCTTCTAGTTTTTCTCCAGTATGTATGTATTGCTTTTGTAACAAGAAAACTGATTAAAGTGATACAGCTGACCCTCAAACAACATGAGTTTGAACTGTACAGGTCCAGTTACATGTACTTGTTCTTCTGCCTCTGCTGTCCCTGAGACAGCACGACCAACCCCTCCACTTCCTCAGCCTACTCAACTGGAAGATGGTAAGCATGAAGACCTTTATGATGATCCACATCCACTTTATGAATAGTAAATATATTTTCTCTTCCTTAGGATTTTATTGATAATGTATCCTTTTTTCTAGCTTACTTTATTGTAAGAATACAGTATATGATACATACAGCATACAAACTATATGTTAATCAACTGTTTATGTTATGGGTAGGGCTTCTGGTCAACAGTAGGCTATTAGTAGTTAAGTTTTTGGAGAGTCAAAAATTATATGTGAATTTTCAACTGTGCAGGATGTCAGTACCCCTAAATCCCACCTTGTTCAAGGGTCAACTGTACTTTTAACTTCAAAAGAAAATGAAGTCCCTGTTACGTGCCAGGCACTGGGCTGGGCTCTGTGTATACAAGCTCTCTAATATTCACAGCACTACCAAGGATCACTGAGATGAAGTGACTCACCTAGTCCACACAGTTAGTAACTAGTAGAGTAGAGATTAGAAGTTATGTTCCAAAATTCCTGCTCCCCTCCCCATCTGGTTAGTCCATTACACTTGTTCTTTGGAATTACATTTTTAAAAAACTCTGTTTAAGAAAAGTTTTCCATATGAACCAAACAAAAACACCTTTTCAACCAACGTAAAAACTATAATAAAATTCAGGAGATTGTGAATAGGCATAAAAATACTTTTAAAAGGCTTCTTTCACTTTTTATCTGAGCACATGGCAAATCACCCTAAACCCTGTGATGAGAGGGGACAGAGGTAGGGAATGGAGAGTCAAAAATGAAGACAGACTCGTGCGGGAACAAATGCACATGGACAACCCACAACCAAGTGCAAACTGATGTCAAAAGCCAACCCAAATGGGCATTTGTCCTTCTGCTTGAGAACCTGAAGTTTTGTGTGTCCCCATCAGCCATTTTGTGCCTCTGTGCTCCTATTTAAAGTACAGTACATGGAACTATATTGTGAAAAATATGAACTGCCCCTTCACTAAGTGCTTTATTCATTATTTACCCATCTTTGTCTTTCTCACAACTTGCCAAATTATATCTTCTCACTAGAATATGCATTCCTGGGTGGTCAAGTATAAACCTGTCAACTTTCGCCTCTCCTTTCTGATCTCACTGTGACTTGTGGTTTCTGCAGATCTCTTTTCTTTTTGTTAGTGAGATATTATTTTTAGATAAGAAATATTTTAAATGCTGCTTTAATCCTCTATGGCCTGGGTTTTTTTTCACCCTACACTGGATTACTTACATTTTATTAAATTGATTTTTACTCTCTGCTCTTCTCACATTGCTGGAAGATAAATGCTTTGTTAGCATTTGAGACTGTTATCCTAACATTTTTGCTTTCATGTATTCTTATGCCTTTTAGGTTTTCCACAATCATTTAGGGTTCACTACAATCTACACCCACCTATTTTTAATCCCTTTCTCCTATATCTCTTCAACACAAATCCAAAAGCAAGACACCTGAACTTCTCATTCTTGAAAATTATAACATTTCCATATCTGGTCATGCTGGCACCTCCACCTAAAGCCCTCCTCTTTGTCCTTGTCCTTGCCCACGGAAATCCATGGGATTCAAATACCATCTCCTCCAGTGTGCTTTCTCTGGTCACACTAATTAAAACTTCCCTGGGAATTCACATACAACAGTTTTACAGCTCCTGCAGTGTTTCTCGTAGAGATTTACATTATATGCACTTGATTACATCTTATCTCCTCCAATAAATTCTAAACTCCATGAAGTCTAGAAGAGTGTCTTGTAGCAATAATGCCTTGCCTATAATAGGTACTTAATAAAGGTTTTTAAATGATTGAGCAAATGGACCAAGCAGATTTCTCTAAGATCCTGGTCATGAGGCCTGGGGAGAATGTGCAGAGTGGTGTCTCAATTCACATACACCTCGCTGTGCTAACCCAGAGTTCATGGATTTACTGGTCATTAAGTTACTCTCTGTCTTATTTCCAACACACATACACACACAGCCTTGCTGCTTGACTATTAATTTCAGTCTGATCTGGCCTTGATTTAATTTTCCCTATATACATTTATTTAGGAGTCAATTTATTTCATCTTTTAGCAATTATTTAGTACTTTATGTTTTGAAAGAGCTTTGTAACCACTGATTATTCTTTTATGAGGCAGATTGGTATTGTCATCTCTATTTCACAATTAGTGTTACAGCTCTTTTAAAGTTCGTCTAGTAGACTGTCTGGTTTGCACCGGGAACCTGAAAGAAAGGCCAGAAAGGTTCAATGACTTACTGAGGGTTAAAGCCAAAGCCAATATTAAAACCTACACCTACTCAGCCTCTTGTCCACAGATTAACCCACCTCACCGTATTTCCTACCAAAAGCCAGGGACCAGCATAATGTAACCTAAACAAGGTTGGATCTAGAAAAACCTGAAGGTCAAAATTTCAAATAGTTATCCAAAACTACAAAACTGCTATTGTTTTTTTCTTTGAAAGTAATGTTCTTCAATTCTAACGGCAAGCACAACAAAAATGGAGATGTCTGAATTCCCATTGTGAGGTGTTTGCTTTTCTAAGAAACAAGAAGCCTGCAGGGTCTTCTCATTTATGTTATTAAAAATCTAAAAAAATATTCACTTGAAATTCTTTGTATTTATTTTTAATTGACAAATAAAAATTGTACATATTTATGGTATGCAACATAACGTTTTGATATATGTTTACATCGTGGAATGTCTAAATCAAGCCAATTAATATAAATATTACCTCACATACATATTCATTTCCTTTGTGTGATGAAAACATTTAAAATCTACTCTCTTAGCAATTTTCAAGTATACAATATCTCGTTATTAGTTATAGCCCCCATATTGTACATTAGATCTCCTGAGCTTATTCCCCCAAGTCTAAATGAAATTTTGTATCCTGAGATCAACATACCCCAATTCCTCCACCCTCAGCCCCTGGTAACCACCATTCTACTGTCTGCTTCTATGAGTTCAACTGTTTTATAATAGATTTCACATATAAGTGAGATCACGGAATGTTTTTTTGTGCACGGCTTATGTCACTTAGCATAATGTCCTCCAGATCGATCCATGCTATGGTAAATGACAGGATTTCTTTCCTTTTTAAGGCTGAATAGTATTCTGTTGTATACATACACCACATTTCCTGTATCTATTCATCCACTGATAGACCTTAGGTTGACTCTGTATCTTGGCTATTGTAAATAATGCTGCCATAAACATGGGGGTGCAGCTATCTCTTTGACGTATTGTTTACAATTCCTTTGGGTATATGCCCAGTAGTGGGATTGCTGGGTCATGTGGTAATTCTATTTTTGGTGTGTTAAGGAACTTTTATTCTGTTTTCCATAGTACTAATTTACATTTCTAATCAACGGTGTGCAAGGATTCCCTTTCTCCACACCCTCACCAACACTTGTCTTCTCTTGTCTTTTTGATATAATAGCCATCCTAACAGGTGTGAAGTGCTATCTCACTGTGGTTTTAATTTGCATCTCCCTGATGATTAGTGATGTTGAGCATTTTTCCATATACCTGTTGGCCATTTGTATGTCTTCTTTTGAGAAATGTCTTTTCAGGTCTTTTGCCCATTTTTAAATCAGGTTATTTGTTTTCCTACTTTTGAGTTTTCTGAGTTCCTTAAAAATTCTATATATTAACTCCTTATCAGATGTATGCTTTTCAAATATTTTCTCCCATTCTATAGGTTTGTCTCTTTTCCCTGTGGGTTGTTTCCTTTGCTGTGCAGCAGCTTTTTAGTTTGATACAATCCCATTTGTCTATTTCTACTTTTGTTTCCTATACTTTTGGATTCATATTAAAAAATATTTGCCCAAACCAATGTTATGAAACTCTATCCCTATGTTTTCTTCTAGTGGTTTTATAGTTTCTGGTTTTACGTTTAAATCTTTAATCCATTTGACTTGATTTTTATAAATGGGGTGAGATAAGGGTTAAAATATTCAGTTCAAATTCTAATTTGAGCAATCCCATCTGCCACTTAAAAGTCCTGAAAGTACCTTGTAAATTATAATACTTTATACAAATGTAAGGTGCAGCATAATGTTACAGTTTATTTTCCTGCAAATCCCATTAGATTGCTTAAACTTCTTGACTTTCTGTCTTGAAATTTTGCTTGGTATTATTGAACAGAGTACAAGTTCCTTAACGTTTCTGGGAATGTTTTATGAAAAAAGGCCTTTGGATTAGAAGATTTCTACAGTGACCTTCTGTCCAAACATGCCACAGCTGTATGAGTGTAAGTGACTACCGTGCTCTCATTCCCCTGATGGAAACATTTCGGGACCATGAGTAGCTGTTGTGTGAGAATTTCATAAAGTCCTTCACACCACTTCATATAAGAGGCCCTAGAAAAATTCCTGTGACTTTCTGCATTAGCTCACTGTTCACATTTCACTTCACGTGATGCCCTTCTCCTCTCGCCTCCCCTCGTCTCGCTGACCACATTCGCCTTGCCTTCCCTCTTCTACTGCCAGTAAGTAAGCCTTCCTAGGCGAGGACAGAATCTCACCACAGCGAAATTTGCCTCAATTTCAATCAGCAACAGAGAGGGAAAAAATGTCCAAATTAAGCTGCTTGATTACGGAAATTAATCTTGTCATTTAGCGTCCCTGTTCTGCAGAACAGGGCCTTTGATTAGCCTCCTTGTTTCAGAATATTACAAGCAGACATTTATTAAGCAGAAAGCACTTTTTTTTGTAGTCAGGCAAGTCAGAGGGAAAGTAAAGGTGCCAAGAGGCTTCTGAAAGAAGGGCACAAGTCGAGGACTATCTGCCTGCTCCCACGTCCAAGTCCCCCCGAGCAAGGCTATCATGGAATCAGGACCTTAACCAACCCACCCCGCTATAGATGGCTCCTCTGATGAGAAATTTAAGAAGCAGAAAGGGAATCCATAATCTGTTATCCTTTTGGTAAAGGAAGGAGCCCCTTGACCTAGAGACAAATGATGGCTATGGATGGCACGATACACTGTAAAGTTAATTGCGAATGTGTGCAGAACCTGCTACCTTTATAAGGCCACATGCTCTGGCAGTTCTGAATTATGTTAGTGTCTAGGCAGAGAAGCCTTAAAGATTGTATAAAGACTGCATGGGTGCTTTTGTTGGGGGAGGGAGGGGATATTCTCTCTCTTCCATCAGTGTGCACTGACATTTTAAGATTTTGAAGGAGTGCTACCTGGTAGGGGGTGATTTGCTACATAGCACGTGTTCTAAATCTCAGAGCTTCTGGGGCCACCTTGAGTTTGGCGGTAAAAAGGGAGTTAGGTATGACCTGCTCCCAATTCACGCAACTGTCTGATAGAAGGGTTTTTCCAGCGCCAATAGCCTGACCTCAACCACTCCAGAGGAAGCCCAGCACGGAGCAATGGAGTAATTCAGTGCAGAAGCCCCAGTACTTGACTGGAATTGCTCAAGCTACCCTCAACTGATAGATAACAGAATGCTAGGAGAAAACCAGTCATTAACAAAAATAAAATAAAACAGAACAAAAACAACTTGACAACAGAGTCTGTGTTCTTTAGTTAGACCTAACTTCTCCTTAGGACAAGAGCAAAGAAACAATCAGCTCTTGAGTAATACCAGACTCAGAAAAACTAACTTCCTAACTTCCCAAATAAGCTCACCATTCATTTCAACTCTCTAAGATGCAACATGCAGCATGGCAGGAAGACCATAAGGTTTAGGGGCCAAGAGGCCTATGATCAAGTCTTGGCCACTATGCACTAAACATGTAGCCATGACTGAGGCACTTCATTTCTCTGAGCTTTGGGGTCCTCATTTGTAAAATGAAAATAATAATAACCTCATTGCAAAGGTTTTTATGAGGGTTAAAAAAGATTATAAATTATGCCTGGTAACTAATTCTATAAGAGATATTAAATAAATAATAGTAGTTATCATTACTCAAAACCCTAAAATCCTAATCTAAGACAGAGAACCACTTGCCAGAGAGATAAAGAACTCAAAGTGAAATATTAGCCCCAGAGGTGGTTGCCAAGAAGGTTCGTTTTAAAAGGGCTCAGGGTGGGGGGAGAGGAACTAAGTAAGCAAAGCCCACTGGAAGATGAGTTCTTCAAAGGCAAGAATAAGTTGTGACCAGTAGTACCCAATGAATACTCAATAAATAAACAAACCTATCTACATTGGCCTCTTGTTCCACTTTGTGCCCTCACCCCTACCACCTAAACTTCATCCAGCACTCAGCGTACTCTTTTGTAAACATGAAGCCCTCCAGGTCCTTTTCTACACACTTAAGATATGATCCAGACGTCTTAGCCTGCTCTGTGGGCCCAGTTTCCCTCCCTGACCTCATCTCCCGCCCCTCTCCCTCCTTTCTCCGCATTAGCCAGAAGCCCTTCTCACTCTTTCTAGAACTGCCAGACTCATTTCTGCTTCAGAGCTTCTCTGCTTGCTGTTCTCTAAACCTAGAAAGCTCCTTGTTCCTCCCCACCCTTCAGGCCTTAGCTCAAACACCATCTCTTCCCTACCCATCCTGTTTAAATGAACTTCCTTCATTATTCATTATCCTTTTTCCCTACTTACTTCCTTCATAATACTTAACTCTGTCTCAAATCATATTTTTTGTGTGTCTGTTTTCTGTCTCCCCCACTATAAAGTTCCATAAAAGCAGGGATTTTGTCTTGTCCATTCAGTAGCCCCAAGGTCTCTAGCCTGTAATGGAACGCAGTAAAAATTTGAATAAATGTAGTTGAGTGAATCCATGGTCATTCTAAAGGGTTTTATTATTGTGCATGGAGCCTGCATATTTTTCCAGCAGCCTGCCTCCCTGAGAAGCGGAATAATCCCCATCACTACAGAATGAGCAATCAGTTTGTATGCCTATATCCCAATCCACCCTGAACCTGAAGACAGATTCTGTGTCCTCTTCCTTAATAGTTTCTGCACTCCTAATGTCTACACAGTGTCTGACCAAAGTGTTGATTTCTCTTAACTGTCAGATGAATCAGGGAAACAAGAAATAAGACTCACTCTGCTACTATCAACATATCCAAATCCTAGGCGAGTTGCTCATATTGTATCACAAAAAACCTGTCTGCTCCTCCTTCCCTACGCCCCTAGTACAACTCCACAAGCAACAGTCTACCTCCTGGTGGGAAAGTCTGACTCTATGAACTGAATTAAGGTGCCAGTGAGCAATAAAACATTAGCTACATGTCACACTGAGGAGGATTCATTTATTTGGTGCAGTAGTGAGATTCACTCCTCTGATCAAAAGCC